>NW_028317852.1:2776666-3092083 GCF_062004578.1 Staurois parvus | reverse complement strand
CCTGTTGAACAGTGTTATCAATAAAGGGGAGAGAGAACCAACAGGAATGTTCTCAGTGCTACTAGAAAAAGGCAATTTTGTTCAATTACCACCTCAGCTTCTATTTTGTGGTTACTTAAAGTGGTTGTAAAGGTGCAAAGGTTTATTTTTTTTAAATAATAAACATGTTCTACCTACCCATCCTGTTGAATGGTATGGCACAGAGCAGTCCCTTTCCTCCTCTTCTGGGGTCCCCCACTGGTGCTGTTCGCTCCTCCTCCTCTAAGTGCCCCCCTAGCAAGCTGTGTGCCATGGGGGCACTCATGTGGGCGCGCTTCCAACACAGACTGTATGCGTTCATAGACACACATCACACGGCTTGGCTCCACTCCTTCCTCGCTCTAATGAACAGAATACATACAGGGTGTGACCCTCCCCACAGATCACTTGCATGCAGCTCCTACAAAAATAGATGAAATCTAGAATTCCCTGGTTCCCTACAATTGTGAATTCCCTCTTGTATGGAGCAAGTAGATGATCTATAGCTCCATTAAAAATATACGATGTATAAGAAATGTTTGAACTTTCAAGACACTTTTTTCATCTCCCGAGAAAGCAGACATAATTCATATACTGATATCTAATTTTTCTGGTAATAGGGATTATCAGGGAAGCACTTTTGCGCATCCAAGTATAGTGGGTATACCATTTTTTTTACTACAATAAACATGTACATTTACTTATTTAAAGCTTGGCAATGGGAATACATATGGAGAAAGGCAGTGTTGTGTGATGAACCACTCTTTGACATCATTTGAGACCACAGTGGTAAGATGTCCTTGTAGTTCCCATCATCTGAAGCGATGGATGCTCCCTTTTCTTGCATTCTTTATAATATAAAATACGGTAGGTTGAACGTCTATTCTCATCCACAAATTCCAAATAACTGCTGGATGATTTTTTTTCTTCTACCAGAACCTGATATGTAACAGAAATTTAATGTGACATTCATTTGTTATCTTGGACTTTTATTATTACCTTACTGTACGTCCAAGTCTTCAGCCTTCATGTGGAGCTAGCATTGTTCAGTAGTCCACTGCATGTGTGGATTATCCACCAGGAAGGTGTGTGGCAATTATTTGGGTATGACATCATAAAGGGTTGATTTCAAATGTAAGATATGTGGCAAATATTTAGTTGGAGGGCAGGTAGTTCCACAGGCCTTTGTTGACCTCATCATGAAAGTACTACTGCCTTTAAGCTACACCCGTTTTGACAGGATTATGTAGGCTGCTGTTGTTTCCTTCTCCTTTTCATGGTATTAGTCCCCAGACTGTTCTGCTGGTATGTATAGTAGAGGCTTCACTGTTTTGATGCTCTGTTCTGACACAGCCATTGTGATAAGGTAATCTATAAAACAATTTTTGCGCTTCGTGAAACAAAAACCAAAAAGTGCTGCTCCCAAAAAAGTCAAATAATAACCTTCTAGTAATCTAAACATACACTTGGTGCGCATCTCTACATTTATAGCAATACAATATACACTTGTGAACCCTCTCCATACAAATAATACACTTTTCATATGGCAGATTGCACTTATTTATTATAAAGTTGTGGTTTGTTAGGCTTTTTGTATGGAGAGGGTTCACAAGTGTATATTGTATTATTATAAATGTAGAGAAACACACCAACAAACCACAACTTTCTAATAAATAAGTGCAATCTGCCATATGAAAAGTGTATTGTTTGTATGGAGAGGGTTCACAAGTGTATATTGTATTGCTATAAATGTCGAGATGCGCACCAAGTGTATGTATTTTATGTATTATATTTTATGTATGTAGATTGTGATAAGGTATACTGACATGATTTTTAGCTTTGAGACTCAAAAGTATTGAAAAGGCACTATCACTTTGCCCATATTGTATATCTGCAAAGGCATCACTCAACTCTCATGCACTCTTCTTACCTACGTTCTTTCACAGCTCCTTAAACCTCCACAGCCAATGAGAATAGCTGGCACTAAAAGGTATGGGGGCAGCATGTGACCTGCTTCCTTGTGACAGTCCTAGGCCTAGCACCAATCGCTGGGCCTGAGCATTGTCACATGACAGCAGATCAACGCTCCCCTGGGTCGCTGAAAACCGATTTCAGCGCCAACTTCAAAAAAGCATGGTACTGGGGGTAAGAAGAAGAACATAAAGGGTTCGGGGGATGCCCTTTGCAGAGACACTGTCACTTTGTTCTGCATGGGCTAGATGACAGTGTCTCTTTAAAGCTAGATACAGCCAAGCAACTAACATTTTCAAAAGAAATCTAATAGTGTCAGCCCCAGTGCTTCTCACATGCCAGGTGTTCTTTGAAGTGGTTGTAAAGGCAAAAGGTTTTTTATTCTTAACCATTAGCCACCCGGCCAATGGCCGTTTGGCGGCCGGCAAAATCCTTCTGCGTTCTGGGTGGACGCCATATGGCGTCCTCCCGGGCATGTGCAGTTTGCATGCCTGCAGAGCTGTGCAGCGACACGATCTGTCACCAGCTGCGTACCTCAGACACGGCCGATGACAGATCTGAGTACCGGCCCCGTTGCCGGTACCATGTGACCTGCTGTGACCAATCGCAGCAGGTCACATGACAGTTGTATACAGTGGATGGCTTCATTCATGCCATCCATTGGATACTAGTGTGCCTAGCTGTGAATGGTCACAGCGATCACATGCACAAGCTGGGCCAATCACAGCCCAGCTGTGTCATGTGATTAGCCGTGACCAAATCACAGCTAAGCACAAAAAAAAAACCCCTGAATGAATCGATGTAATTTAGGTAAATGCTTGTTTATAGCAAAGTGATTCTTTGTTATAAGGAAATTGTGTAAAAAAAAAAAAAAATATGTATCACTTCCCCAAAGTAGTACAATGTTACTATGGTAACATTGTACTACTTTGGTCAAAGTGAAATATGAAAAATAAGTCTTAAAAAAAAGAAAAAAAATTAATAAAAAATTAAAAATAAAAACATTTTTTAAAAAATAAATTTTTTTTTTCATACTGTCACCAGTCAGTGTCCCTGATCACCGCCATGCCAGTTATATGATGACGCTGTACTGCACTGGTGACAGTATGTAAAAACAAAATTGTGAAAATAATTTTTTTAATTTTTTCATTTTCCGAAAAATTATGACAAAAAAAATACAACTTCAAAAAACTCGCCATGCCTCTTATAAAGTACGTCGGACTGTCTACTTTGCAAAAAGGGGTCATTTGGGGATATCTGTACTGTTCTGACATTCTTGGACCTCAAGAAATTAGATTGGCTGTCAGTACTTTAGGATTGATCAATATTCAGATCTATACCATAGTTTGTGAACTCTATAAATTTCCTACAAACTAAAAAATACATCCTAATTTGGGTTATTTTCACCAAAGACATGTAGCAGAATACATCTCGGCCTAAATTTATGAAAAACAATTATTTATTTGCAAACTTTTATAACAGAAACAAAGAAAAACATGGTTTTTTTTCAAAATTTTCTGTCTCTTTTTGTTAATTTAACAAAAAATAAAAACCCCAGCGGTGACTAAATACCACCAAAAGAAAGCTCTAGTTGTGTGAAGAAAATGATAAAATTTTAGTTTGGGTACAGTGTTGTATGACCGCGCAATTGTCATTCAAAGTGTGAGAGCGCTGAGATCTGAAAAATGGCCTGGGAGGGGGTAAAAGTGCCCGGTATGGAAATGGTTAAAGGATAAGTTCACCTTTTCTAACATGTTACATCCGTATTCAGGGTGTAACATGTTAGCGCTATGAAAAATAAAGGAGTTACTGCTCAGGTGAACAATCAACATCAAACCAAGATTATTATTATTACATCGAGTTTATATAGCGCCAAAGGGTTTGCTCAGCACTGTACAATAGAGGGGGGGACAATACATGGCACAGTACAACAAAAACAGACAGCGTACGAGGGGTAAGAGGGCCCTACTCTTTCGAGCTTGCAATCTAGGAGGGAGGGGGTAATGGCTCGCCACCACATGTAATGGAATGAGGAAGAAGGGTTAGCCGCACACCGGAGGATTGATGAAATGTAACAGATAATTTATTAATCCATCGGATACAAAGAGCACCAGGACATGTACAAAGCTGTTAACGTGTTTCACACGATCGCATGCTTATTCATAAACATTACGAATAAGCATGTGATTGTGTGAAACCCGTTAACAGCTTTGTACATGTCCTGGTGCTCTTTGTATCCGATGGATTAATAAATTATCTGTTACATTTCATCAATCCTCCGGTGTACGGCTAACCCTTCTTCCTCACAACATGTTGCGCTGAAGCTGTCCCCGCTGTGACAGCAGACCGGGGATCTTCTCCCCATGTCTGCTGTCACAATTAGAAAAAGATGCAGCGTGCGGGGCCTCCTCATTCATTCAAGGCTGTTGAGCGCTGTGGTAGTTCATTCTCTATTCCGGTCTATGTATTTCTGCTTGCTTGTACGAGGTAACGAGCACACAGATACAGCGACAGGTCTGCAGAAGTCCTGCATGGCACCTATGATCTGCTGATCATGAGTACAATGCTTTCTAGGCTCCTAGTATAAAAAAAAAATGCACATACAGTCATGGCCGAAATTGTTGGCACCCTTGATATTTCTCCAGGAAATCATGTATTTCTCACGAAACGTATTGCATTAACACATGTTTTGCTATACACATGTTTATTCCCTTTGTGTGTATTGGGACAAAACAAAAAAAGGGAGGAAAGAAAGCAAATTCGACATAATGTCACACAAACCTCCAAAAATGGGCTGGACAAAAGTATTGGCACCCTTTCACAACTGCGGATAAATAAGAATGTTACAAGCATGTGATGCTCCTGTAAATTCACCTGGGGCAAGTAACAGGTGTGGGCAATATAGAAATCACACCTGAAAGCAGATAAAAAGGAGAGACGTTCACTTAACCTTTGCATTGTGTGTCTGTCTGTGCCACACTAAGCATGGACAACAGAAAGAGGAGACGAGAACTGTCTGAGGACCTGAGAACCAAAATTGTGGCAAAATATCAACAATCTCAAGGTTACAAGTCCATCTCCAGAGAACTAGATTTGCCTTTGTCCACAGTGCGCAACATTATCAAGAAGTTTGCAACCCATGGCACTGTAGCTAATCTCCCTGGTCGTGGACGGATGAGGAAAATTGATGAAAGATTGCAACGCAGAATAGTCCGGATGGTGGATAAGCAGCCCCAAACATGTTCCAAAGACATTCAAGCTGTCCTGCAGGCTCAGGGAGCATCAGTGTCAGCGCGAACTATCCGTCGACATTTAAATGAAATGAAACGCTATGGCAGGAGACCCAGGAGGACCCCACTGCTGACACAGAGACATAAAAAAGCAAGACTACAGTTTGCCAAAATGTACTTGAGTAAGCCAAAAGCCTTCTGGGAAAACGTCTTGTGGACAGATGAGACCAAGATAGAGCTTTTCGGTAAAGCACATCATTCTACTGTTTACCGAAAACGGAATGAGGCCTACAAAGAACAAAACACAGTACCTACGGTAAAATATGGTGGAGGTTCAATGATGTTTTGGGGTTGTTTTGCTGCCTCTGGCACTGGGTGCCTTGACTGTGTGCAAGGCATCATGAAATCTGAGGATTACCAAAGGATTTTGGGTCGCACTGTAGGGCCCAGTGTCAGAAAGCTGGGTTTGCGTCCAAGATCCTGGGTCTTCCAGCAGGACAATGACCCCAAACATACGTCAAAAAGCACTCAGAAATGGATGGCAAAGAAGCGCTGGAGAGTTCTGAAGTGGCCAGCAATGAGCCCAGATCTAAATCCCATTGAACACCTGTGGAGAGATCTTAAAATTGCTGTTGGGAAAAGGTGTCCTTCCAATAAGAGAGACCTGGAGCTGTTTGCAAAGGAAGAGTGGTCCAAAATTCCGGGTGAGAGGTGTCAGAAGCTTATTGATGGTTATAGGAAGCGACTGATTTCAGTTATGTTTTCCAAAGGGTGTGCAACCAAATATTAAGTTAAGGGTGCCAATACTTTTGTCCAGCCCATTTTTGGGGTTTTGTGTGACATTATGTCATATTTGCTTTTCTGCCTCTGTTTTATATTTGTTCCAATACATACAAAGGGAATAAACATGTGTATAGCAAAACATGTGTTAATGCAATACCTTTTTTGTGTGAAATACTTGATTTTCAGGAAAAATATCAAGGGTGCCAACAATTTCGGCCATGACTGTATTTTTACCTGCAAAAACATTGCATTTATTATTTTTTACAAAGGTGAACTTATTCTTTTGTGCATTCTATGCATTAATGTAAAATAAAATTCAATAGTAGCTGCACCCCAGCCCCCCTCCATAAACAATAACGTGAGTCCTTTATCGATCCAGTACTGTGCCCAGCTTCAGTTCCTTTCTTTTTTCTCTCACAAGGCTTCACCAAGAGCAGTGGGAGCCATTGACTCCTGCTGCTGTCAGTTGAATCATGTAAGGAAAGAGTGGGAGGTGGGGCCAAGACACACTATAGCCAACCATACATGGGTCGAATTCCAAAAGAATTTTCTTTTGAAAATCTTTTCTAAGAATTTTCGTTCAAATTTCGCACCATTAGTGGGTCATGAAAACAGCCAGTTTTCGCGTGACCATTGAATTTGAGTGATCGGGCATGTTGGAATTTTTTGAAAAACAAAAGAATTTCGATTCAATGATGGGAGAATTGTCCGGGAAATATAAACAAAAAAGAAATAATCTGTGACATGGAAAAAAGGAAATTTTTGGCCACCACAAAAATTCTTTTCTGTAGCAACATGAGGTGAAATTGAAGGCTCGGTTGGTTGAATTTCGAAATCAATGGTGGCACCATCAGATTACAAAATGCACAAAATTGCCTATTTTCTAAAGAAAATTTGTTCAGAATTTGACCCATGTATGGCCTGCATATGTGTCTCTGTGGATGTACATACGTGTGACCCCATAGCAAGCAGATTGCTATGGGGGCACACAGAGAAGAGGAGGAGCCGAGAACACTGGCTTTAGTTCCTGTACTTTTACCCCCTTTGTGACTCAGGTCAATTTTTAACCACTTCCCATCCGCCCTATAGCAGATATACTGCTACAGGGTGGCACAGGTGCGCAAAATCACACGTATATATGTGATTTTGCATTTCCGGGTAGGGGGTTCTCCTCCCTGTCAGCTCGTGCACACTGTTTTGCATGGCTGTGCACAGCAGCCATGCAAAACAGTGTGCTTACAGTAAAACACACTCAGCACACAGTTAACCCTTTGATCACCCCAGATGTTAACCCCCTTTCTGCCCAGTGCTATTAGTACAGTGTCAGTGCTTTTTTATTAGCACTGATCACTGTATTGGTGTCACTGGGGATATTTTGGCCTAAATTTGACAAAATTAGATTAAATTTTTTTTTTACTGGACATGTTTAATAACAAAATGTCAAATATTGTTTTTTCTCAAAATTGTCGCTTTTTTTTTTAAAGCACAAAAAATTAAACAACGCACAGGCGGTCAAATACCACCAAAAGAAAGCTCAATTTGTAGGAAAAAAGGGACGTAAATTTCATTTGGGTGCAGCATTGCACAGCTTCGCAATTGTCAGTTAAATTAACGTAGCGCCGTAACACAAAAAATGGCCTGGTCAGGAAGGGGGGGGGGGGTAAATCCTCTGAAAGGCAAGTGGTTAAATTTCCACTATGGACTGATTATTTGTTATCATTATCTATGATACCAAAGTATACATACATTGTTTGGGTACAAACTAGACTTTCCTTTGGTAATATAGTCTTTCAAAATGCATTTTATTTTCTATGTAATATAAAGACAAAAAAATGTGCAAAAATGCTTTTTGTTTTCTATTTTCACCCTTGACAGGTTTAAAAAAGGAACTTTACTAAATAAAAAAAGTATACATTTTATAAAAATTTTTTCCCTCTTTAGAATTACACGAATGGCAAGTTCACACCCTGCCCACACATGAATTGCAGCATAACTTATAACAGACACCCGCCACAAATTGTAAATGGAGTGCGTTTTGCATGTGGTGTGAATTGCAGAGGAACGCATAGTGCATACCTGTTCAATTCATGTACCGGCATGGTGTGAACTGGCCCTAAAAAATGAAAAGATTAATGAAAAGGAAAAAAAAACAAAAAACTAAGAGCTGATTAGGATTAAACGAATAATTAATACTAAAAGGTCATGCCTTTGATGTACATATGTAGGCAGTAGTAAATAGAAGGTAACAAAACATTGTTACACTATATTAGTAAATGACTTCACTTTCTGAAAGTGTCATTTTACACAGGAGCAGCTGCATTTTTTTTTTTACAGCTGCTACAGTTACATAGCCCAGTTAATTGCTGGTAATTGTGGCAGACGGAGGAGAGCAGGACATAGACGTGTTAAGTCTTAAAAAAAAAATAATTTACACAAAGATTCTATCTCCTATGTTTAAGGTACTGCAGGTGGTAAAGGTACCCATAGATAATGGGTGATTGTTTGACTGGTTGCGCTCATGGAAAGCAGCATTTAGTATGGACAATTTTTTTTGACAGTCGCTGTTGCTGAAAGTGTCTAGTTCCCCTGGTGCCACATTAAAGCGGTTGTAAAGCAAAAAACAAATGTTTTTGTTAAGTAAAAATAATGAGGGTTTACTTACCTGCTCTGTACAATGGTATTTCAGAGAGCAATCCTCCACTTCTGGAATCCCCCCACCAGCACTCTCCACTCTTCCTCTTCAGCATGTACCCCCATAGCAAGCCATGTGCTATGGGGGCACACATGTAGGCAGCACACTCCCTAGGTGGAGTGTGCATCCGTAGCCAATTGCCCCCGCTGCTCTCAGAGCATCCTATGAGAGCAGGGAGTGAAGAAGTAAATGAACATTTATTTCCTTAACCACTAGCCTGCAGGGCACTTATAACCCCTTCCTGCCCAGGCCAATTTTCAGCTTTCAGTGCTGTCGCACTTTGAATGACAATTGCACAGTCATGCAACACTGTACCCATATGAAATTTTTATAATTTTTTTGAGACAGAGCTTTCTTTTGGTGGTATTTAATCACCTCTGGGTTTTTTTTTTTTTTGCTAAACCAAGCAAAAACTGAAAATTTTGAAAAAAATAATTTTTTTCTTAGTTTTTGTTTTAAAATTTTGTAAATAAGTGATTTTTCTCCTTCACTGATATGCGCTAATGAGGCTGCAGTGATGGGCACTAATAGGTGGCACGGAAAGGCAGCACTCATATATGGCACTGATAGGCGGCACCGACTGCCATTGATAGGTAACACTGAAAGGCAGCTCAGATGAGCAGATATGTGGCATTGATGTGCGCTGGTAGGCACTGATATGTGGCATTGATGGACACTGATGCCACTGCTGGGGCTACACTGATCATCAGTGCTCTGATGATCTGTGTACATGTCCCCTCTGCGGAATGCCAATTACCGGCTCTCCTCTCGAGCTGTCAGCGTGACAGCTCGTGAGGAGAGAAATGCCGATAACTGGCATTTCCCTATTTACATGTGATCAGCTGTGATTGGACACAGCTGATCACATGACTGAGCTGACATCTTTGGCTGTTTCCGTTGATCCACTGTGTCCAAGGGACACAGCGCACCGCCAATTGCCTGCTCCAAATGGGAAGACGTCATATGACGTCCTCCCAGAACGAGAGAACCACCTTGCGCCCGTCATTTCCTTATATGGCGGGCGGTGGTTAAAGCGGTTGTAAATCTTGTAATTTAAAAAAAAAAAAAAAAAAAAAAAACTTTTCCCCTGCAAGGTAATGTCATAATGGGCTAGTATGCATCACAATTAGTCCATTATGTGAAACTTACCTGAAAACAAAGCCCTCCAGTAGCGTTCTCACCGCTGACAGGGCTTCCATCTTCCCCCGGTCCTTCTTTAAGGTTTGAGGGCTATAGCGACTTGAATGGCCAAGCCACGATGACGTCACACCCTCATGTGGGAGTCACTTTTTATGCCACACAGCTCTAAAGGAACGGAACGGGCATGCTGTTCCTTCAGAGCACATGCATGCCGGTGCTGCTTTACAAGTAAATATCTCCTAAATGGTACACGTTTAGGAGATATTTACAGTACCTACAGGCAAGCCTTATTCTAGGCTTACCTGTAGGTACAAGTAAAATAAAAAGACTTTACTACCACTTTAATGCAGGGAACACATCAAGGTAAAAACATTTTAACTTTAGAACCACTTTAAGGTCAATCCTTCAAAGACAATTGTTAATTTCTCATTCTTGCTACTAAAACTGCCTAAAGCTATTAAGTGAAGAATACCAAAGGATTGGTAATAGATGGAACAAATGGCTCCCTATGGTGTAAAGTTGGGTATACACAGGGAGGGTTTTAAAAAAGCCTGACAGACCTCCTCATCCACACATATAATCTTAAGTGATCCTACCTACTGTACTATTGTATTCTGACAGCAGGAACTCTGGACTCTCCCCTCCCCCGTCAAAATACACAGACCAGCGCTGCAGCCATGGACTGCATGTGCTGATCGAATGCTGGTTTTCCAGCCGGACTGTTCAACAGAAGCCAGCCACAGAGTGCAATTTGTTTGGTTACTGCTGAACTGACCAATTTTTGGTTGGTGTATATCCAGCTCAAGCTATAGAATTGCTGCAGATGTGCAATATTAACTGCTAGGGTTTAACTTGAGGGTTTTACAGCACTGAAAAAAAATAGTTGTCATATGTGCTACATGTTGCCTATATAATAGATTAGGTCTAACATTCTTGTGCAGGTAATGCAAGTATGCCTAACACAATTATTGACTTGTAAAATACAATGATTTCTGATCTTCTGAAGAGGGTAATTGCCTAGCTGTCATGCTGATCTTTTGACCTCAAAACTGAATCACTGACCCGGATCTCCTAAATCTGTGTACTTGTTGCAGGTCAGCAGTGGCAGTCCTTGCATGTCACTCATGTTACATTTACGACTTCTGATAACTTCTGTTTTTTGGAATTAAATGGCTGGTTTTAAAGTGTTAATATGAAGCTACAGTTCTCTTAAAAACAAAAGAGCATAAAAGCCTAAATGGAGAATGGTGGTCCAGACCCACCTCGGTGCTGCTCACATGATCTCAACTTAAAACAAGAATTATACATTCTGAATTTGAATCCCTTCAGCAGAGATCACCAGATGACCAATTCATACTTTTTCGGATATGTTAAGGAAACCATAGCTGTATTTTCTCCCTCCCGTGCTACTAATTTATCTGTTCCAGCAAAATTGTTAAGATAAATTTATGTTCATAATATATGCATTTCCCAGCACAGGTTATCAAAATGAATAGCAATTCTTGACTGCTATCTAAGCAATTCAGCTTTCATTTGCATGGGAGTTTAATTATTCAGGGTTTTATGACCGCAGATTCGCATGTGCAATAATTCTCCTTTTTTTTCCCCCAGGTACAATATTTCTTCAAAATTCTAGACAACTAAAATCCCCCCAAAAAGAGATGAAGACAAGAGAATTGATTTATTCATTTTATTGTCTTGATGTTTTGACTGAAAGAGCACTGTACTCTTTGCAAATATTACAGATGTTTGAACAATGTGCACACAGTAGACACATAATACATCCTATGGATACTGCATTGCATTTTTTTTTTTTAAATAAAGATTTATTTTTCAACACGTGACTTTGGTTTTTTTCATACATTAGTTTTTCTCTTGAAGAAAAATAAAATTGTACAACTGCATAAATATAAAATTCTTCCACCATGAAAATGGTTAAAACATTTGTAAAGACACAGCACCGAACTTTGATGCTTCCTGAAAAAATGAAGAAAAAAAAAAACAAAAAAACAAAAACATACAACTCAAAACAATTAGCCCTATTCCTTGCAAAAAAAAAAAGTGACAGTCTGACCCAGGCCTCAACACACCTTCATAAAATAAGAAATAAGGGGAGGATTGAATTTAAAAAAATGCATTAAATACAAAGCACAGCACAAACCATCACCTCATAAATGTAAGTGAAGCTAAACAGAAAACAGGAAAGAACCCCCCCTTATCTAAATAAAATCAACGCCACACTGACATGACTTCATGGAGTGCTATTAAATATTCTTATTGGTTGGCCATCTTTTACAAAAACAAAAATACCATGCCAGTTTTATTCCCATTATAGAGTATTTACACCTTGGACTGCAGGTTTGATCACATAAAGGAAGATCATACAACAGAAACATGGCTTGGCGGATACTGTAGAGTCTGCACATATGCTACTGTACAAGTACACTATAAAAATAAAATACACAATGTAGCAATATATACTGGGGCCAGAAACACTGCTTACTACATTTCGATTATGGAATTATAATTTACAGCAAAATGGGCATGTCCCAAGGTTCAAGTCATTTATTTGTTTTTCTAAATTTACAGTATAATAAATACTCGTTGCTATTGCTACACCTTGATTTTACATTCTAACCCTAGTAGATGCAGAAAGCTAGTGTAAAGCATATATATTTAGTGTAGGTCCCATACATGACAGTTTGTTCAAGACTAAAAGTTTTTTTTTTTTGTTTTCTTTTTTGTTAAGTTGAATTTAGATTATGGTATTACCCAGGCTCTGCCTATTATCGGCTCTTTATGTCAAACTTGATATCGAAACGTCCCTGAAAGCGGTCTTTATCACTATAATGTATGTTTTCCCCATATGCCTTGCACTCAATGCGGACTTCAGTGTCAATGGTAACGTTGAATTGAACAGCAATAAGGGGCTGAAGATAGTGGGGCTGTAGCAGCTTTCCATAGTAAGGATAGTAGTCCAATGGGAATCCAGCAAATCCGCCCATTCCAAAGTATGTCACGTTTCCAAGTTTCTGCTTATCTTCATCTTTCTAGAATACAAAAATTGTATTAAAATTAGATAAAATCAGTAGTTCCAGAGCTATACACAGCTGAAGTATTATGCTAATTTTTCATAAAGTAAGGCTGGAGTCTGCCAAGTCAAGATAAACTTCAGCAGGGTTGCCTCAACGATAACCTGTGGCCATGCTATGTACATTCAAGTGATAATAAAAGCTGTGGTGTTAAACAAAAATTAAAAAAAAAAAATTTTTTTATACATACCTGCAATTGTTTTCCACAGAGCAGCCCCAAGCCTCCTCTTCTCGTATCCCCCGTCAGCGCTCCTGGCTCCTCCCCCTTGATCAGTGCCCCCAATAGCAAGCTGCTTGATATGGGGGCACGGATGTGTGCTTGCTCCCAAACCCCGCTCCATGCATCCATAAGACACAGAGCCACAGTTCGACCCTGCCCACACTCTCTCTCCTAATTGGCTCACTAACTGTGCTGGACACTGCTGCTGACAAAAGAGAGAGACCCAGGACAGCCAAGGCTCCCATGCACATCGCTGGATCAAGATGGGGCTCAGGTACATACAAGGGGGGCTGGGGGGGGGGGGGAAACAGCACACAGAAGGTTTTTTTTACCTTCATGCATAAAGGTAAAAAAACCTTCAGCCTTTACAACCACTTTAAATATAATCTTAAGCAGTACACAAGCTTTAAATAAGCCCTCATCAATCTTTGTAGCTGTAGGTGCTGTTGAGCAATTTATCTTCAAAATTCACAGCAGAAACATTGAAGTTGTTTAACCACTTGCCTACCAGGCACTTATACCCCCTTATTTACCAGGCCAATTTTCAGCTTACAGCGCTGCCGCACTTTGACAATTGCGCGGTCATGCAACATTGTACCCATATGAAATTTTGATTATTTTTTTCTCACAAATAGAGCTTTCTTTTGGTGGTATTTAATCGCCACTGGGCGCTTTACTTTTTGCGCTATAAATAAAAAAAGTGCAAAAAAATTTGAAAAAAAAAAAGTTTCTTTCTTTCTATTATAACATTTTTCAAACAGGTATTTTTTCTCCTTCACTGATGTGCGTTGATGAGGCAGCACTGATGGGCACTGATAGGCGGCACTGATGGGCACTGATAGGCAGCACTAAAGGGCACTGATAGGCAGCACTAATGAGGTGGCACGGATAGGCGGCACTGATAGACAGCACTAATGAGGTGTCACGGATAGGCGGCACTAATATGCAGCACTGATAGGCGGCACTGATAGGTGACACTGATGATGGGTACTGATAGACGGCACTGACTGGCATCACTGCTGGGCACTGACTGGTGGCACTGACTGGCAGCACTGGTGGGTGGGCACAGGTGGGCGGCACTGGTGGGTGGGCACAGGTGGGCGGCACTGGTGGGTGGGCACAGGTGGGTGGCACTGGTGGGCACAGGTGGGTGGCACTGCTGGGCACAGGTGGGTGGCACTGCTGGGCACAGGTGGGTGGCACAGGTGGGTGCACTGCTGGGCACAGGTGGGTGCTCTGCTGGGCACAGGTGGGCGGGGCTAGTGGGCGCACTGCTGGGCACAGGTGGGCGGAACTTGCGGGTGGCACTGCTGGGCACCGATCATCAGGGCACTGATCATCAGTGCCCTGATGATCAGTGCCGATCCCCGCTCTGACAACTGCCGGTTCTCAGCAGTACTTTCCTCACGATCTGACAGCGTGAGGAAAGTGCAGCCGAGAACCGGCACTTGCATTTCCCTGTGATCAGCGTGTCATTGGACACCGCTGATCACGTGGTAAAAGGCCGCTGTGATTGGCCTTTTACCAAATCACGTGATCAGCTGTGTCCGTAGAACACAGCGATCACGAAGATCGCCGGGTGCGCGCCCCAGAGCGCGTTCTGGGAGGACGTCATATGATGTCCACTCAGAACTGGCCGGCCGCAGTGAAGCCGTCATTCGGCTATCTCCGGTCGGCAGGTAGTTAAAGTTTACAAGCAGGTAGACATGCAATATCTCTTCTTCAATAAAATATACCTATTTGCCTGCTCGCAGTCTTCTGTGCCATCTACACTGACCTGGCCATGCACCATTGGTGTATTTAGGCTTTGTGCTGCCCTAGGCAAGAGAGAGAGAACACAAGGGAGGGAGAGAGAACGAGGGGGAGAGGAAGGGAGAGAGAGAGAACGAGGGAGGGAGAGAGAGAACGAGGGAGGGAGAGAGAGAGGGGGGAGGGAGAGAGAGGGGGGAGGAAGAGAGAGGGGGGGGAGAGAGAGAGAGGGGGGAAAAGAGAGAGAGAGGGAGGGGGGGAGAGAGAGAGGGAGGGGGGGAGAGAGAGAGAGGGGGGAAAAGAGAGAGAGAGGGAGAGAGACTGACCTTTACAGCTCTGGGAATCCCTGGGAACAAGAGTCGGGCTCTGCATACACCATCAAGCAGCCCACAGCCTCTTGGATCCCACCTGATCCCCATGCCGCATGTGTCCCTTCTGTCCCTTTTTCCGAGGAGCAGTGCTGCCCTTCTGAGAAATGCCGCCCTAGGCAAATGCCTTGTTTTCCGTGCACATATCAGTTAACATCACCAGTGCTGTTCCTGTGTGCCAGGATAACTAGCTCCTGTGCATGAGTTACGTCATCCTGTACCGGTTAATCAAAACAACCAAAGATCGGCATCTAAAAGAAGACTGGGGGAAGATGCCGGCGAGGGAACCCTCGCAGATAATTAACTGTTGGAGAAGGACTTGCAAGTGTTGTGACTTTAGTTCTGCTTTAGGTTGGCTTTCTGCAGCTTAGGTACCCCTTCTCTGAACACCTGCTCTGTGTTTACATTACAGATTATCAAGGCTGCAGGGAGAACGCCTTCAGTGCTTCTCAAGCAGCGCATTTACTGCTTGTAAAGAATATATCCCTGCAGCACAGTTTGAAGTATCCTACACAGAACCTAAATTTATTTCCTTCCATTTTTTCCCTGCACTATTCTTCCACTACCTCTAAAACACATCTGGCTATAGATTAACAAGCACTTGGAATCCATATAAAAATATTGTCAGGAAAGCAATCACCAAAAACATCATGAAATCATGAAGCAGGTGAGGCTTTACCCATCCTGTAAGAGCTGAAGTATCAGAATACTGTAATGTTCTGCTTGGAGTACCCAATGGTAACACATTTGGAAGCATGTCATCTGCAAAAAAAAAAAAATGACCAGTGCACAGCACTCTGTCAATTTTCTAGTTTGAAGGCTATTCAAAGCGAAAATGATTCAAAACTGCCATTTTAATGGTGCTGGCATAGGTTTTAATGTATTTCTACCTCAATTTCAATTGGTAAGTCAAAAGCGGGAATCAACTGAAACAGCAGGTGGTGGTTTGCTGTGGTCAATTTGTTTCCTTGCAATCACTTTCTTGATGGAAAACTTCCAAAACCAATCAGTCATATGGGCAGCAGAAGGTTGAATTACCTACAGGTCACAACATTTGCCATCCATTTTATGTATATTAGAGGAAGTGTATTAGATCTAGCACAGGCTCTCTGAACTCATATGCATAAGTGACTTTCAACTGTGTGTGTTATATATTTCCAGTAACAGTTTGAAATGATGCATTCTGCAAAGATATTTGTTTAACCGCTTCCCCACAGCCCTATAGCAGATATACTGCTACAGACCGGCAGGGGTGCACAAAATCATGTATAAATGCCGCGGCCGCCAATCACCGGGTCCCGGATGGTGATTACCCGCCGGCGCCCGGTGATTACAGCATCACCGACAGGGAGGAGGGCTGGTTTGTTTACCAACAGTGCTCCTCCCTGTCAGCTTGGGGACACTGCTCCCGCCCCCTAGTAAAACACTCCCTGCACACAGTTAACCCTTTGATTGCCCCTCATGTTAACCCCTTCCTGCCCAGTGCCATTAGTGCAGTGTCAGTGTTTTTTTAGCACTGATCACTGTATTGGTGTCACTGGGGATGTTCACCCCAGTTTCAGAATGTCCGCCGCAGTCCCACTATAAGTCGCTGATTACCGCCATTAGTAGTAGAAAAAAAAAATTCCAGTATCTATACCGCCATAACTTTCACGTAACCCAATTAATTTACACATATAGGGATTTTTGTTTTGTTTTTTAGCAAAGACATGTCACAGAATACATTTTGGCCTAAATTTATGATGAAATTTGATTTTTTTTCAATTTTGTTAATGCACGTTTAATAGCGAAAGTCAAAAATATTGTTTTTTTTCTCAAAATTGTTGGTCATTTTTTTTATAGTGCAAAAAAAAAAAAAAAAAAAAAAAAAAAAAAAAAAAAACAGTACAGGCGATCAAATACCACCAAAAAAAAAAGCTCTAATTTATGGGAAAAAGACATAAATTTCATTTTGGTGTAGCGTTGCACGACCGCACAATTGGCAGTTAAAATAACGCAGTGCTGTAAGGCAAAAAATGGCGTGGTCAGAAAAGGGGGGTAAATCCTCCGGAGGGCAAGTGGTTAAACTCCCACAGTTGACAGCCATAGAGGAAGGCAGTATGGAACTCTCATATAGCAGGCCAAACACCTGAAAATGGTTATGGCTATTGCCTTTGCAATGAAGTGGAAACTGATGGATAAGGAAGATCCCCAAAGTATATGGACACCAGCTGTGCCTTTAGATGCAGTGACATGCATGTGGCCAACAGTCTTCTTTTTGTCTCTATAGATGCACTAAGCCAACACATGCAGTATTTCAGCATAGCATTGGACTTCTGTGCAGTCTTACTCATAACAATGTCTGCTGTAGCACTGAACATTTATGTCAGCGCCACTCATGTATAGATATGAATGCAAGCTGTCAGATGTACTAAGTGAGCATCAGCCAGCTTCTTTGAAGGCCAGTTCATGCCATTGCTTTACAGGACCAACAAACCAAGTCATCAAGCAAGCCTTATTTACCTTAAAATAGTTTGGCAGAACAGACTGCACACTAGAAATAAAGGTATATGCCATTTCAAACAGGTATTTGAGGTGCGTGCTTCAGGCCTGTTTTACTTATCCTTCCTTCACAACTTCTTGAGTCAGTGGGACTGGAACAAGCATATTCATATTCAGCGTCAGGATACCCAGTAACGGATATATTTGTTCTGGGTTGGTGACTCAAGTAGTGAATAAAAACCAAACAGCACTGCAACAGCTGCCCTCCAAAACATGGCAGCTCCCATTTTTCAATGCTACTAGGCTCCTTCTAATGTATCATGTATCTGCAGGACAATTTGAAAAACCACTGCACTCCTTTATGAACTTCAAGGAATACACCCCTTTCAGTGTTTCTCTTTTAAAATCAATGGTTATGCATGTTTGCATGATAAAACTATTAAGTATTGTAGAATTATGTTCTTACCTTTCCTTCGCAATGAATAGGAATAACAAATGAACTGGAAGGTGTTCCTGGGATGGCAGGAAAAGAGTCATTTTGTGGGGGCTGAAAAAAAATAAAATTGCATGCATTAAATTTCAGCTTCATTAAAAAAAAAAAAAAAAAAAAAAAAAACCATTAAGTTTGCAGAGAGGACTGAAAAGAGCGATCTTACCTTTGGCTTGTATCCCAAGACCCTGTTCAGCTTGATAATTACACAAGGCTTGCCATCTTTATAGCCATAGGTTGGATCTTCTAAACCAGAGCAACCTCTAAGCCAACTCCTATCAAACCTGCATGATAGTTTCTTGTCAGCCCCTTCTTTGATTGGTCCTCGTTCTTTGTAGCCTGAAGGAGTTTCTGTAAAAGAAAGGCAGGTTTATCAAGCTATCCAGCTATTCAGTTAATGGACATGCAGGGTTTCATGTGTTAGACACAGTGCAAGGAGCAAGGATATGCAGTAATAAACTTACACATTAGCTTTTAGTAGGCCCGTTCAAGTAAATATGTCATGAAAGCAACATAATGGCTGCCATTGCAGTCCTCCTAAAAATGCTAGCACCCAGTGGCTTTAGTATCAAATGGTCTGGAGCAAGTATAGCAATCAAGAATGTCAGTGAAGTCAGACATCCTTTGTACACACTTGCTACAGCTAAGTAGCTAAAAGCATTGAAGCAAAAGGGGAAAAACATGAAAAGTATTTTTAGACAAAGCGACCAGCAGTGACAGCCTCCATGTTTTTTCATGACATGTTAAAGCATGATTGGGCAAAAAAAGCCTTCAATACTTCTCTGTAATACAACAAGCATGCACATTTTTCATGTCTTGTTCCTTTAAAATGGATGCAAGTAGAGAAAAACACCTGTTGAGCCTGTCAGAAATCCAATGTGTTCCTAACTTCCTTTACTGCCCGACAACACCAGGCGCCTTTGCTGAACTGAAATCTTCACCAGTGTTATTAGTCCTAACCGACTAACCTTTCCCCATTGGGTGGGGGTCAGTGAACGTTTTAGTGAACATTTCTGAGAGCCTGGCTTACATTACTTTCACAGCTAATAAAAAAGTGGTGATGGATTTGCCACATTTTTGTTTAACGCAAACAGTTGTAAAAATAAGCTTTCAAAAGTACAACATGTGTTACTTTTAGATTACAAGGTTGTATAATGCGAAGCATTCAGTGTAAAAAAAAAAAAAAGTCAGTCTCAAATGAATCATGACATACAGTACATGTACTTGTGTCTCAAAAGTCAATGAATGTGATGGTGTGGGGACCAGATCCGCTCATCTCCAATTCAATGTTAGGACAGATTAACATCATAAATTCTATAATTTGAGATAGTTAAGGAGCAATTTCTTCCATTTAATAGCAATAGCTTTCCTAGCCATAAATAATTCTTCCCTCAGAAATATTCTGCTATACTGTGGCCAACACTCTTCATCCAGAACACTAAACTGGCAAATTGCAGGTATGTTAGGGAGAGGAAGTTGTAGTATGTTACCAAGGAAAGTAACTAACCAGTCTCCAAAAGTAGGTTGAACACCAGATAGGATGTATAAAATATGCTTGAGGTTAGCCTCATCTCAAAACAGTTAGAGGTGGACATGCAACCCATTTTAAGCAGTCAAATAGGAGACAAATAGATCTGATGTATATTTTACAATTGAATAACCGAATATTGATTACTGGCAATACTAACATGGGAGTAGAAAATATCTCATGCTTCGGTGGAAATATTGTATTTGGCATTAGAAGCTGAAATTATTTCCTGACTGCAAGGGAAGACTTTGCCAGTAAATGGGAATCTAAAGTATAAATGAACCTATTAGGACAGTGTGATTTTAGAAAACCTGTTACCAGGTCTTTGGACATTGTCATGGTTTGGAGACAAAATTCAGAAACCAAACTCTGCCTGAGTTGTAGGGACAACTCATATCTCTCTTGTAGTTGTGTGAAGGAATACCGTGTGCTCCCTAGACTTACCACGTTTCTCACAACCTAACTGAAATCCTAAACATGCACTTGTAGACTCTAGTGGTATAGAGACTCCATTTCCTGGAAGATAATCTACCTGACAAATAGAACCCATGTACTGAATGATGTTTTTAGGTCAGTGTGAGGGAATCGAACTTCCATTTTCCATTCTGAAATTTCCAGCTTGATGAAGGCCAAAAGTTGAGCTGCTTAGACTTTCGTTCTACAAACCATATACAATACATTAATTTAATCTTTGGATAGACTGTTAATAGGGGCTAGAACCTCTGTCAGGTGTTCTATCCTATCTGTGATACTATTGGAGATATCTGCTCTCACTTTCTGTTCCAGCGACTACCTTGGACCAGGACAAAAAGATGTGAGAAATCTCTATCAGGAATATAAATAGAGATAGAAATTTGACAGGATTAAGAAAACCAAGAACAAATTCCCAAAAGGGACACATCCTGAGCCTCTTCCTCATACATAAAACTGAATGAACAGCGGAGGATATACAATCCTTTTTTAGCCTGAGCCCCTTCCTCCTACATAGACAGGATGGGGGACATAAAGACTTTCCACAGCTTGAGCCTCTTCCTCCTAATTAAGTAGACAGGTTGAAGGACAGGGTTATATAGGGCTTCCTCAGCCTGAATCACTTCTTCCTAAATATTCAGGAGAGAGGGCAGGAGATATACAACTCTTCCTCAGCCTAAACCCTTTCTTTATGGATGAACAAGATAAAGGAAATCTAGCCTTTCAGCAGTCCAAGCCTCTTTCTCCTAGATAGGATGGACAGGGGATATTTAGGCCTTTACCAGCCCGAGTCTGTTCTCAGAGAAAGAAAGGATGGAGGACAGGAGGGTATACAGGTTTTCCTTAGCCTAAGCCCCTTCCTCCTAAATATTCAGGAGAGGGCAGGAGATATAAAACTCTTCTTCAGCCTAAGCCCTGTCTTTATCGATAAACAAGAAAGAAAATGTAGCCTTTCAGTACCCCGTGCCTCTTTCTCCTCGATAGGATGGCAGACAGGGAATACATTAGCCTACACAGACCTATAATCAGAAGAGACACTAAATGAGACGTATGGGTTTTCTTTTGTTAGCTTTATCTTATTCTCTGTGAAATCTTTCCAGCCCTCTGAGATGTGCACCCTGTTAAAACCAAGGTAAATACCTGTGGGAGGGGCTTCAGTCTTCTCAGGATTCTTATGCTGACAATCTTGTCTGGATCCACCTCCTTTCCTTCTCCTGTTTGATGTCGGCTCTGGGCTGTCTGCTCTCCCCCTTCCTCTCCCACAACACAGCTCAGATTGATTCTCTTACAGACAACTTCTATCTGCAAACTGGGTAGCTGTCTGCTATTCTGCAGTTTTGACATGTAAAGTTCCCAGATAAAAATGGTTGTGACCTGTGTGTTGTGTGAGAGGGTGAAGGGGGGGAGGAGTGGGAGAGCAGACAGCCCAGACCCAACATCCATCAAACACAGGAGAAGGAAAGGAGGTGGATCCAGACAAGATTGTCAGAATAGCAATCCAGACTGTAGCCCCTCCTACAGGTATTTACCTTTGTTTTAACAGAGGACTGAAAATATTTTTTTATGTATCAGCAGCTCACAGGGAACAGGATAAAGCTAAAAAAAGAAAACCCATACTTCTCTTTAAACTGAATGTGAATTTTGTTAGGTTGGTAATATTATTTTGTGTACATTTACATTAGTGTAATATGAAAGGTTTTATGCCTGGTCACCAACCAGCAGATCTTCTGGCTACTGTAAGACAAGATCTCAGGCCTTCACATCTTTCTTAGGTGTTAAAGGGTACATCTTAAATCCTACTTTCAATCAATGTATGCGAAAACGTGAACACAGGTTTCTGTGTTTAATAATTTTTTACACTTTCTTTCAAATGCAGATTAGTTATGGGAATTTCCGATTTATAGTATTTTCAAACTGCTGCATATCTGCTCCATCTCAGCTACACTTCACTACAGCAGATTTATACAGGGGAATAAACCGGAAAGAATCAAAAAACACACCGGAACACATCAAAAACACATTAAAGAAAGCACCTAAACGCAGCAAAAAATGTGCATGTGGAAACGCATCTGGACTGCGTTTCTATGGTGTAAACCGGCCCTTGTAGCTTCTAAAAAGGGCAATTTTCATGCATTTTTAAAGTATTTCCGGACTACATAACATTTTAGAAAAACCCCCTTTAAAGTATAATTAAAGCCAAAAATTCTCTTTTCTGTTTTAAGTAGTGGAAAGATGCATTACTACTCCTGCCAGTTTATTTGCTATCAGTATCCCATTGGGTACATTTCCCATCACCTCCTGTCCCTCAAACACAAGAAGTGAGAGAAATCCGCTTCGACAGTTGTTACCACTATAGGTGTGTCTCCAAAGACTTTTCCCCCATGCCTGTTACAACTCACTTTCCCCTCAGGGATTTTTCCTCACTTTCAGTCCTGGTGGCCATGATCACTAAAACAATTACAGACAGTGAATCTCCCCAGCAAGGACAGATACAGTAATACAAGCACAACAGTATTGCTATCCCTTTCCTAACCTATCTAAAATACAAAAATCATTTTGGCTTTATATACAGTGGGGATCGAAAGTTTGGGCACCCCAGCTAAAAATTTGTATTAATGTGCATAAAAAAGCCAAGGAAAGATGGAAAAATCTCCAAAAGGCATCAAATTACAGATTAGACATTCTTATAATATGTCAACAAAAGTTAGATTTTATTTCCATCATTTACACTTTCAAAATAACAGTAAACAAAAAAATGGCGTCTGCAAAAGTTTGGGCACCCTGCAGAATTTATAGCATGCACTGCCCCCTTTGCAAAGCTGAGACCTGCCAGTGTCATGGATTGTTCTCAATCATGGTCTGGGAAGACCAGGTGATGTCAATCTCAAAGGTTTTAAATGCCCAGACTCATCTGACCTTGCCCCAACAATCAGCACCATGGGTTCTTCTAAGCAGTTGTCTAGAAAACTGAAACTGAAAATAGTTGACGCTCACAAAGCTGGAGAAGGCTATAAGAAGATAGCAAAGCGTTTTCAGATGTCAATATCCTCTGTTCGGAATGTAATTAAGAAATGGCAGTCAGCAGGAACAGTGGAAATTAAAGCAAGATCTGGAAGACCAAGAAAAATATCAGACAGAACAGCTCGCAGGATTGTGAGAAAAAAAAATTCAAAACCCACGTTTGACTGCATGATCCCTCCAGAAAGATCTGGCAGACACTGGAGTTGTGGTACACTATTCCACTATAAAGAGATACTTGTACAAATATGGTCTTCATGGAAGAGTCATCAGAAGAAAACCTCTTCTATGTCCTCACCACAAAAATCATCGTTTGAACTTTGCAAATGAACATATAGACAAGCCTGATGCATTTTGGAAACAAGTTCTGTGAACCGATGAGGTTAAAATTGAACTTTTTGGCCGGAATGAGCAAAGGTACTTTTGGAGAAGAAGGGGCACAGAATTTAATGAAAAGAACCTCTGTCCAACTGTTAAGCATGGGGTTGGATCAATCATGCTTTGGGGTTGTGTTGCAGCCAGTGGCACAGGGAACATCTCCCGAGTAGAAGGAAAAATGGATTCAATAAAATTTCAGCAAATTTTGGATGGTAACTTGATGCCATCTGTGAAAAAGCTGAAGTTAAAGAGAGGATGGCTTCTACAAATGGATAATGATCCTAAACACACCTCGAAATCCACAGGGGATTACATCAAGAGGCGTAAACTGAAATCTCCTGACCTCAACATAATTGAAAATCTATGGATAGACCTTAAAAGAGCAGTGCGTGACAGACAGCCCAGAAATCTCAAAGAACTGGAAGACTTTTGTAAGGAAGAATGGGCAAAGATACCTCAAACAAGAATTGAAAGACTCTTGGCTGGCTACAAAAAGCGTTTACAAGCTGTGATACTTGCCAAAGGGGGCAAGATATTAACTCTGCAGGGTGCCCAAACTTTTGCAGACACCATTTTTTTGTTTTCTTTTATTTTGAAAGTGTAAATGATGGAAATAAAATCTAACTTTTGTTGACATATTATAAGAATGTCTAATCTGTAATTTGATGCCTTTTGGAGATTTTTCCATCTTTCCTTGGCTTCTTTATGCACATTAATACAAATTTTTAGCTGGGGTGCCCAAACTTTCGATCCCCACTGTACTCTTTAGATCTGGCCATCTTCTTCTGCTTACTATTAGCTATGTTCTTTCTGATCAAATTAAAACCACAAATTTATGTAAATTTGCAAACAGAAGGTGGTTGCCCTAGTGGAAAGATAAATACAATGCAAACATATAAAAATATAGACCCATTACAGAAACTTATACATGATGCCTCTGTAGCAGCTGCCATGGTTTACATCCCAATCTGTGGGCTGATTTACCAAAACTGGAGAGTGTAAAATCTGGTGCAGCTCTGCATAGAAACCAATCAGCTTCCAGTTTTTTCTGTCAAAGTTTAATTGAACAAGCTGAAGTTAGAAGCTGACTGACTACCATGCACAGCTGCTCCAGATTTTGCACTCTCCAGTTTTACTATCATTTACACTTTCAAAATAACAGCAAACAAAAAAATGGCGTCTGCAAAAGTTTGGGCACCCTGCAGAATTTATAGCATGCACTGCCCCCTTTGCAAAGCTGAGACCTGCCAGTGTCATGGATTGTTCTCAATCATGGTCTGGGAAGACCAGGTGATGTCAATCTCAAAGGTTTTAAATGCCCAGACTCATCTGACCTTGCCCCAACAATCAGCACCATGGGTTCTTCTAAGCAGTTGTCTAGAAAACTGAAAATAGTTGACGCTCACAAAGCTGGAGAAGGCTATAAGAAGATAGCAAAGCGTTTTCAGATGTCAATATCCTCTGTTCGGAATGTAATTAAGAAATGGCAGTCAGCAGGAACAGTGGAAATTAAAGCAAGATCTGGAAGACCAAGAAAAATATCAGACAGAACAGCTCGCAGGATTGTGAGAAAAAAAAATTCAAAACCCACGTTTGACTGCACGATCCCTCCAGAAAGATCTGGCAGACACTGGAGTTGTGGTACACTATTCCACTATAAAGAGATACTTGTACAAATATGGTCTTCATGGAAGAGTCATCAGAAGAAAACCTCTTCTACGTCCTCACCACAAAAATCATCGTTTGAACTTTGCAAATGAACATATAGACAAGCCTGATGCATTTTGGAAACAAGTTCAGTGGACCGAGGAGGTTAAAATTGAACTTTTTGGCCGGAATGAGCAAAAGGTACGTTTGGAGAAGAAGGGGCACAGAATTTAATGAAAAGAACCTCTGTCCAACTGTTAAGCATGGGGTTGGATCAATCATGCTTTGGGGTTGTGTTGCAGCCAGTGGCACAGGGAACATCTCACGAGTAGAAGGAAAAATGGATTCAATAAAATTTCAGCAAATTTTGGATGGTAACTTGATGCCATCTGTGAAAAAGCTGAAGTTAAAGAGAGGATGGCTTCTACAAATGGATAATGATCCTAAACACACCTCGAAATCCACAGGGGATTACATCAAGAGGCGTAAACTGAAATCTCCTGACCTCAACATAATTGAAAATCTATGGATAGACCTTAAAAGAGCAGTGCGTGACAGACAGCCCAGAAATCTCAAAGAACTGGAAGACTTTTGTAAGGAAGAATGGGCAAAGATACCTCAAACAAGAATTGAAAGACTCTTGGCTGGCTACAAAAAGCGTTTACAAGCTGTGATACTTGCCAAAGGGGGCAAGATATTAACTCTGCAGGGTGCCCAAACTTTTGCAGACACCATTTTTTTGTTTTCTTTTATTTTGAAAGTGTAAATGATGGAAATAAAATCTAACTTTTGTTGACATATTATAAGAATGTCTAATCTGTAATTTGATGCCTTTTGGAGATTTTTCCATCTTTCCTTGGCTTCTTTATGCACATTAATACAAATTTTTAGCTGGGGTGCCCAAACTTTCGATCCCCACTGTACTCTTTAGATCTGGCCATCTTCTTCTGCTTACTATTAGCTATGTTCTTTCTGATCAAATTAAAACCACAAATTTATGTAAATTTGCAAACAGAAGGTGGTTGCCCTAGTGGAAAGATAAATACAATGCAAACATATAAAAATATAGACCCATTACAGAAACTTATACATGATGCCTCTGTAGCAGCTGCCATGGTTTACATCCCAATCTGTGGGCTGATTTACCAAAACTGGAGAGTGCAAAATCTGGTGCAGCTCTGCATAGAAACCAATCAGCTTCCAGTTTTTTCTGTCAAAGTTTAATTGAACAAGCTGAAGTTAGAAGCTGACTGACTACCATGCACAGCTGCTCCAGATTTTGCACTCTCCAGTTTTACTAAATCAACTCCAATGCATAGCCCACAAGGTCCCTAAAGATAAAGTAGTCGGAGTTTTGGTGCTTTAACAAAAAAGGAAAAAATATTCTGGCCTCTAGTAATTTGATTCTCTTTACTTTCACGATAGCTTACTTTTTTCTGCGCTACCATTTTATGCCTTTTTCCTCTTGGATTGTTTGCAATAGATTTTGCTGAGAGAAATATCAAATAGGCCAAAAGTAACTTTTAAGGGAGCCTTGAAGAGTACAAATGGGGAAGCACTGATTTGTAAAGAGGCAGTAACAACATGGATCTCTGGCATTCACTTATAATAGGTCTTCAGTTTATGACGGTTTTCTGAAGCATACTACCAGTCTCCAACAACTCTTCTATCATGTTCAGAGTCTCTGACCATGTCTTGCAGCATACCTGTAGTCTCTGATCATCTCTTGCTACCTATGTGCAGTCTGACAGCTTTCTGTAGTATTAATTTGGTGATGTCAGGGGCCACACTTGAGGACACCTACATTAATAGTTCATCACCACTGGTTTACACAACTAAATGCACCAGTAATTTATTGTGCATATACTCGCAAATCTGTAAAATGTTGGCATGGCAAGCATCCAGTTTAATCCTTGTCAATGAAAAAAATACCTCTTTATACTCACTAGGGCAATCTTCAAAAATCGCTGGGTCTAACTGCTTGCTGATGTTGTATTTGTCCAAAAACCTAGATATACTATTCACATATCCTTCATAGGACTTTTCGTCATCTAATGAAAAGGAAACTTCTGTCTTTAAAGCTCTGGGCAGTTGCGTGAGTCCTAGAATAAAAAAAAAAAAAGAAATGAGTTAAAAGAGAATAAAAAGTTCAAATCTTGAAACAATTCAAAGATGTTTGGAACAGAGCAAACAAGCAGAGCTCCGGTTTGACCCATTTCACACCTCATAGTCACTAAATATGATAAAAGATGTATCTTATTTGTGTATTTCGATGCCGGTCTGAAGTTCAGCTCGGTTCAAGAGCACCTGCACCACTAAAACTAGCATATACGGTACTTCCGAAAAATAAAGTGACCTACACCAGAGGCAAGATTTTGTGTGATGGAATACTCCTTAAGCTGGCCATAGACAGATCGAGATTCAGCTGGCACAGCAGGGACTGGCTGTCTTTTGATCCACATATGGCCATTCCCACTCTACAAAAGTCAATCCATCCATCATCTTCTGACGAAAGGAAAACTCTTCTCTATCAGTAGCTGCAGCACTGCTGCAGACATATTATCTATGGACAGCTTTATTCTGTCTACTCACAGATAAAAGATTAACAAAGCTTTTTTTAAAGATTAATTTTTGAAAAATAACACAAGTGTATATTTACCTGTTGTGTGCACTGGTTTTGCACAGAGTAGCCCAGATCCTCCTCTTCTTGGGTTCCCCTCAGGCTCTCCTGGCTCTTCCTGTCTGTTGGTTGCCCCCACAGCAAGCAGCTTGCTATGGGGGCACCCGCTGCTCTGCATGTCCATTCACACACGGAGCTGCAACTTGGCCTTGTCCTCATTGGCTGACTGGCTGTGATTGACAGCAGTGGGACCCAATGGCTCCCACTTGCTGTCTCAGCCAACGAGGAGGCAGAGACCTGGGAGAGCTGAGGCTGTCATTCACATCGCTGAATGGCGATGAGGCTCAGGTAAGTATTGAGAGGGCTGGGGGAACTGCTGCACACAGAAGGTGTTTTTTACCTTCATCCATAGAATGCATGAAGATAAAAAACCTTCAACCTTTACAACCACTTTAAAAGAAAATCTGCTGCCAAGGCAGGTGCTGATCACAGATTGTAGTGGCAGGCAGAAGCCATTTTCTGTGAAGTTGCCAAAATGTGTATAAACAGACCTAGATGGTTTATTCAGGAAGGCAAAGAGCAGGAAACAAAATGTAGCAACCAGAGTAAATCCCTCAGTATGTGCTCAGTAAACTAAAATCTTACTCAATGTACAATGCAGACAGGCAGGTTGGAATACTTTAATTCAGAAGAGACACAGAGGAAGATTTACTAAGACTGGTGCACTCAGAATCAGGTGCAGCTGTGCATGTATGGTTGCCACCTCATCCCTTTAAAACCTGAACACATATTAATGACACAGGTTCTGAGGCTAATGTAACATAGATAAGGCACCAAGTGAGTTTAATTACCACCGTAATCAGCCACAGAACCTGTGTCATTAATATGAGTTCAGGTTGAGGCGGCAACCCTATGTGCATGGTAGCCAATCAGCTTCTAACTTCAGTTTGTTCAATTAAGCCTTGACAATAAACCTGGAAGCTGATTGGTTTCTATGCAGAGCTGCACCATATTTTGAATGTACAAGTTTTAATAAATAACTCCCATAGTACAGCTCTTCTGTATTAAAAAGTGTGCCTGTTCCACTTTATATCAGCTGTCCCCTTATTGATCAAAAGGAACCAACCATATTTAATGTTAAAAGGATAACTGCTTATACTATTTAACCCTTTCACACATATAGTAACCCACTTTCCCCTTCACAGATGCATATTTGAGTGGACCTGATGTAATGCAGAGGTGTGGCCAGTACACAAGTCTTCCAGTATAAGATGTAAAAAAAAAAAAAAACCATTCGGCCCTCAGATCCAGGTAAGTATTCACTTGTGGAGGGGCAGGGTGGGCTACTTCAGTTCAGCACAAAGGAGCAAACAAGATAAATTCACTTATCCTTTAGGCTAGGTTCACACCTATGCAGCTTGTGTTTGAGCCATCTCTGTACTGTGTTTTTGATGCCTTTTTCGGTTTGGTTTTATTTTTTTGTTTATTTTTCTTGTTGCTAGGCAAAAACATGTCAAAAACAGAATACATTCTTTTCTGCACCATTTCCATTGAAGTCTATAGAAACAAAAACACAACGTTTTGCTTTCAAAAAAGTCTCTGGCCCTTTCCAAAAAACGCACCGGGTGAAAACGCACAGATGTGAACATGTCCCATAAGAAATCATGTTAAATGGACTGTACTGTGTTTCTGCAAAATGCTGCAGAAAATGATTGGATGTGAACCTAGGGTTAAGGCTGGTTCACTTGCCCTTGTGATCTGCATGCAAATGCTAATCTATTTTTAATAGTACCCTAAACGCAGGTCACAAATGCAGTGTTTGTGGGCACTACATTGCATGGTACTACAGTACCATGCAGTCCATTTTGAAATAGTGCTTACATTACTTTTTCTGGTTGCTGCCCAGTGTGTTTTGCAGCCTATTCAAATGAATGAAATGAACGAATGGAAGCCTGAATCCAACTACAAAATAATAATCAGAACACACCTTCGCCTAGCTGTGCATTATAATTAGTAAACGTACGTTTGTAAATAGTGTGAGTAACTGAAAACCATCATTATCTCCCCTCAGCCCCCAGAACAACAGAAATCATGCAAAGAACTATAAGCCAGCCAGGCATTACTGCAGCCACCCCAACATGTTTTCAGGCACTAGAAGCTGAAGGGGAGGGTCTGAGCTGATTACTAGAGGGAAGAGACCACAGGAAGGATCTCAAAACGCAATTCTCATCCACAGCCTGGTAAGCAGGCATGTGACGCAGGAAATTGTAATGCTGTAGCAGGAAATACTGAGGTCACTGTGGTGTGTGAATGAGAAGACTCACTAAATAGAATTGTTGTCCAGGCTCCTCTCCTGAACTAAAATTGCTTACTCCAATGTCACTGTACACTGTGAAATTGAAGCAGTGTGCATTAGAAGCTGTAGCAGCTTTTATAGTGCCTGCCTAATTTCCTGGCTGGAACACACCCAGTATCATCTCTTTCCTGCCCAGTTTTACTGTCCCTGACCAGCTTTTTCATTAATTGGATTTCAGGTCTTTCATTCGTAAAGGCTTGCCATCATTTGGGCAATAGCAAGGGTAGTCTGCCTAGGGCTGCCCACTCTTAAAGCCTGACAAGGCATTTTGATATTTACATAATTCCTCCCAAGAGCTCCCTCTCCCCCCACTGCTTAAATGACTGAGGACTCTTGAGAAGGGTACTGAGGCAGGGTGCTGTGACGTCTTCAAGAAGCTATGCACAGCATCCTGCCAGCCCCTTCCAGCAGCCATGGTCTGCCAACATTGTATAGAAAGGAAAAGAGAGCCAGTGATGTTGTCATTGGTTCTAACATAAGATATAAGATATGTAATGAAAACAGAAAGGTATTGCCTAAAATTTTCATTAGCATATTAATGTTGGAACCAGGGAAGGCAAAATTAAAGTAAACTGAAATGATGTACAGAAATTATATATTTATCTTCTAAATTGTAAGCTGGAAAGAGCAGGGCCCTCGATCCCCTCATGTTTTGAATTGTATTGGTATTGTTCTGTCACATGTTCTGTCCCCCTTTGTAATGTACAGCGCCGAGCGAACTATTGGTGCTTTATAAATACTGTATAATAATAATAATAATAATATTAAAAGTATCAAAATGATTAAGTAGTAAGTAAACTCAGAGCAACCTTGTTTCATTTTAAGCTTTGCTTAATCTGTCCATTCCTGCATATTTCAAAGTACAGAAAACCACTTTACTGAGAACAGCCCGATTTCATTTAGCTAAAGGCTAAAACAAAAACCGTTGGCGGTGAATTATTAACTGAGCCTGTGAGTCAAGGTCATATCTGAGAGGGGAAGTAGCAGTGATCACTCCTCCCTATGTAATACATTCGTCAGCACAGCCAGCACATGGAGGAAAGAAAACCCACACACAAAGCAGAATTGTACTTCCCTTTTTGGGTATGGAGGCCTCACATTCTGCACTTCAGCTTGTTCACTTCAGATAAGACTTGGAACCGCTTACAGGGTATATACAGACACGTGTCACTGTTCTATGAACTACGAAGGCTTGAAATCGCATATATGGATGGACTGATCATCAATTTACAACTTTAAATTAAAAAAAGAAAGCATTTCCCCATAAGTAGTACTTGTTCATAAGTCGCAGCCAAGTTTATCATTAATTTTTGGAGTAGTGTAAACATTTCCTCATCCTGTCTGGCCTGTATGAAGGGAAAGCAATACTGCATAGTAAGAAAGGGGTTTAGGGAGATTAAAGTTTTAGTTCTGTAAAGCTCATCTTTTTTTTTTTAGTACATTACTTCTGTAAATAAAACAGTGTAAAAAAATATCTAGTTTATTTGTGATGGCAAAGAGCCTGTACTGTTCGCAAGTTTGCAATTATACTGCTAAAGAGAACTGCCTGCTGAAGTTTACTGAAAAAGTCCTGTTTGACTCAATGCAAAAAAACTGCAACTATTATAGTGACATCTTTAGTCACCATTACACACAAGAAAGGAAGCCACGTGATTGTGTGACATCTAGCCTGCAGAGGGGAGACAGGTCAGCGCGATCACAGTCTACTGAATAATTTAGTATTTGTTTATGTGATGTTAACAGATACTGTAATTCCACGATACCCAGACTTCACTGCTTACAGTGTGTTATAACACGTTACGTCATACAAACTCCATTTTTGCCCAATGATTTTGAAGCATCACGTTTGGTATCTGGGTAGCCCTTGGATGACAAATAATCACTAACAGTCTTAGACCTATAAAATTCTAGTGTCTGCGACATCTGCCTTGTCGCAATGAAACTCGCCTGTGTATGGGCGGGAGGCATATCTTATATTATACTGTACATACATTACGGGCTGGATTGCAAGACTCTCAGCATGTCATCTTTGGCTTCAATACTTTAACCAGTTATGTTAAATTTCATCCCCTTCCTAATGAATCAGCCAAAATCGATCAGTGGGGGGGGGGGGGGGGCTGTCACCAGCCTCCTGCCAGCCATCCTTCAACCACAAAATCAAAAAAGCCAGCCAGAAAATGATCAGCCAAAACATGTTGGGAGTATTCTAACAGGTGGTTGACTGTCAGAATACAATAGCCTGGCAGGCGGATTTGACCAGCCGCACTGTATAGTGTGCATCGAAGAATCTGTTGAGCTCTATTTCATTCAGCCCACAGGCTTTAGAAAAAAAAAAAAAAAATCAAAAACATGGACTGTATATGGCCAACTTTTGTGTCTTTCTGGGGTTGATTTTCTAAAGGCAAAAACACACTTCGCAAGTGCGGGTGCTCCAGAGCTTAGTAAATGAGGTGAAGCTTAACTTTGCAAAGAATACCCAATCATGTGCAAAGAAAATATAAAAAACATTTTTCCTTACACATTATTGGATGATGGACAACTGCACAACTTCCCCTTATTTACTAAGCTCTGGAGCAACTGCACAGTCTATTTGTCTTTAGTAAATCAAACCCAATAGGTCACTGATGCATATCAATCATGCAGCAAGGGAAATCCAAACACCTGATCTGCATACTAATCCTGGTTAAAACCACCATTTAATTTTTTTCTCTTACTGCCCAGCCAGAGAGAATTTAATTCACCCTTTGTCTTGGAGACAACAGGAAATAAGAGAAAATCGCCACAAAGCAATAGGAATTCCCATAGTACTTGTCCACAGACCATTTTTCCCTATTGTGCGATTTAACCTCACATCTTGCTCTGGTGAGAAGTGTAAAATTTTGGATTTCCCCTCATTTGAAGTCCTGGTGATAAGGGTCAGCAGTAAAAATAGGGATAACATAGTCAGCAAAACAAAAAAAACAAAAACCACAACCAACAACAGAGGGTCTATCCTTCCTTAAGCCTAGTACACACTACTAGTTTTATTTTTTTGTTCAACCCAGCAGGCTGAATGAAAAAAAAAACAAAAAAAAAAAAAACTGACAGCACAAGAGAAGCCGCTGTACTAAATATCCAATGTTAGTACAGCGATTTCCCCCTCAGTGCTATGGTGTTCTGACAGAAGGGACGGCCCCCCTTCCCCGTCAGAACACTTTGGTCAGCACCGTCAGCCATTGGCTGAGAGCACTGATCAGGAACCGATCAGCAGGCCTTTTTTGGTCGTGCCCCTTCGGACTTGCTGCTGTACACATGGGCAGCCCAACATTCGGCCCATGTGTACTAGGTTTTACTGTATTTAAAACAAAAAAAAGTTTTGCCTTTACATACTGTACATTTTAAGAAAAGATGCTTAGCTTGAAACTACATATCCCAGCATGCTCTACGGGTGTAGAGAAACCTCTTTAAAAATACATGAAATGCATTGTTAATTGTTGGAAACATTAGCAGCAAAATAGAGCGGTATGTGAAGATTGCTGTAACTCTATACTTCTGCCTAATCCCATTGGTCATTATCAGTAATTACTGTTATTTTTGATCAACTACTATAGCCTTGAGAGAGACACACACAGAAAGTAACATAAAACCCTTTTTTTTTCCTTTCTTTAATTACAGGAGCTGATATACAGATTTACATTACAGTCCACTCCTGCATGTTTCACACGTTTCCTTTCTTGCAGTTTCCCCCTGATCTCCCTAAATGATTCCCCTATTTCTGGTAGAAGGATGACTCCTTACCTAGCAGGGTCCTTTGGAGCCACCGTTTCTTGTACATGCCCAGCAACAAGTATAGGCATCCCACAGAACACCAACCTCTGCTCTTCCTCCAAGGGAAGGCCACTATCAATCACTTTTCCTGGAGGAGCAGATGCCAGTGTTTATTTGACGTCTTCTCAAGGTGCCTGTGCGCGAGTCCTCACTACTGCCCAATTTTATAAATACTGGGTTATACATGTATGCTTCAGCAATGAATGATGGGCCATTTGACCGGGTGACAGGGAAGGATGTTATGAGGGCTGGTTCCCTGACTGGAAGTTCATAAAAGAAGTGCACTGGAGAGAATTTCATGACTCTGAAAACTGCTGAGCAGAACTGATTGTTGCCCTGTGGTTTTTCTTGGTTTTGTTTTTTTTTTTAAGCCCCCGGCCACATTAAGCCCGACTTTGAAATCGTGCGACTTACAGTGAAGTCGCACGATTTCAAAGTCGGGTGAACCGCTGATTTCATGTGCGATTTGCAAGACTTCTGACACAGAGGTCTATGCAAATCGAACCAAAAATAGTGCATGCACTACTTTAGAAATCAGTGCGGATCTGACCAAGTTGGAACCGCCCCGATATGACCGATCCAATTGTGGACAATAGGGTGCGACTTGGCATACAATTTGCAAGTCCCATGGCATGCAAATTGCATGACAAATCGCACCCAATGTGATTGGGGTGTAAGACAAGCTTTTAGCACTTCTATAATTCCATAAGAATAAAAAAAAAAAAACACAAACAGGAAGAACAAAAAAAGTAATGGATGATGAACATCAGTCCAGCTTGCATTTAAAAAAAAAAAACAAACAAACAATAAAAACTTCTAACTGGCTACTATTGATAACACTTTATTAAAAAGTTTACTAAGTTGTCCAGTCACATACATGTAGCAATTAGCACAGTTTTCTTCATTCCTCCAAACTGTGCCTGCAGATCCACTATACATACAAATGACCCTAGCTGAAAATCCTCTGGAGATCTCTCAGCTTCCAGTCTCTGAATTAGCTTGACCCAAGCATCCAAGCCTATAATCAACACTATCAGCTAATTGGTGGGAATGCTCTTATCTACAGCTTGCAGCACAGTGAATAGCTGCCAGCCACCCTGACTGAAGACAAAAATATACAATGGTATCAGTTGCAGCACTAGAGCATCATGACATTGGGTCAGACATGAAATAAACTATACACAAAGCAATTTTTAGCAGGCTCAATTCCCAAAGCTTTAATAAAAGGATAAGGATCTTTATTTATCCATGTGATGTTAAAATAGAACTTCATCCCCCTGTTTTTTTTCCAATTCAATTTTTGGGCTTGTTGGGTTATGCCCCATAAACACACTCCAGCTATAAATCCAGTTCTGTAGTGATCTGCTGCTCAGTGACTTAACATCTGTTCTTGCACCTCCATCTCACGCTCAGGCATCATTGGGAGCCAGCTGTCTATTCCTGGTTGTAGCCTGCATCCTGATGGCAAGCATGCACCATGGTACGTCATCAGGGCCGCTGGCTGCAAGGACCAGAATAAGACAGTTGGGCCCCAATGAACATGAAGGCTTCTGGGATTCATGACCTAAATACCCCAGGAGGCTGTGGGCAGCTATGTTATTCCCATCCAGGTGAAAAATCCAGACGTGGGCGGCAACATATATTAAAAAAAGGTGTTTCAATTTTGTTATCTTTTTGCAATTGCATGAAAGAACTCTCATTAAACAGAGCAGGTGTAGAGAGTAAAGGCCGGCTTTAATTTTCAAACCTCATTTTAAAGATAAGGATTCCTATCCTGGTGTGTTATTGAATGGAGCTGTATCCCTTTAAATGGAACAGTATGGTAGGGGCAAGTACAGTAAAAAGTAGAACATAGTGTTTACCTGGTGGTGCTACGCGATCTTGATACTTTGGTTCATAGATACTGATGGTTAACAGAAGCACTTGAATGGTCCCAATAAATATACCAGCTAAACACCCATAGAACACCAAATAGAATAGGAGGATTTTAACTGCAAAATAAAAACATAAAAAAAGCTATTAACACCTTTATATATCAAATAAGCCAAGTACAGTGTATTATATATATATATGTGTTAAACTAATAACAAAGACCTCTATATAATAATAACCAATAGAAACCAGAGTTAACCGTATGCCCATGCTAGTTGCTGAGGAGGAATATGATTCCCTATTAGGGGCATCTCTCTACTCACTAATGACCTATAAAAGACACTTCAGCTTTCCACACACCAGTAGAATTTAATTTCAATTCTGAAAAGCCATTTGAGTACTGTATTTGATCTTGCCATCAAGTCAACCAATCTCATCCAAAGGCCCTTAAAATTTTCTCCAGACCCATTATTTAAATGGATTCCCAGGAGTACTAAAGTGGTTGTTAACCCTCACATATACCCAGTGAAGTGACTAGCCTCAGGTGATACACAGAGATAAAACAAATCCTCCTAAGGATTTGTCTTACTAGGTTGTACCTGTTTATTTGCAGCCATTAGTCCTGTACAACCTTGTAAAATGCAGAGATGAAAAGAATTTTTCAGAGACCCACAAAGCAGGAGGTAGGGACCTGAAGTTACACTCTGTAAAAGAGCTCTGAGAGCTGGTTGGAGGGAAGGAACACCCCCTCCCCCCCCTTTACAAAACACACAGGAGCTTAGCTGAGGCCGTCAATCACAGGCTGTGTTGATAGAGATCCCTGCTCTGTCACATTTTAGCTCTTGGTGTCAGGAAAACTTGTCAGAAGTGATCCATGCTGATAAATGAAGAACAAGACAGCAGAGAGTAATGACACTTCGTGCTTTGGCGAGAGCAAATATACACTATAGAAAGCTGTAATTTGTACAGATTTCATGTGTGATATTTACAACCACTTTAAATTATTTTTAAACCTCTGAAGTGAAAAATGAACAAAGCACATTCCTCTATAGTGTATACTAGCCTCAATCCAAAGCACAATCCAAAAGTGTGACTTCTGTCTCAACCACCTTAAACATGTTTCTTTAATCCTTAAAAGCAAGTGCATTACAATTTGTACACTTTTTTCCAAACAGAAACCACATTCACGGTTAAGAATTTCAATAGTTTAGATAAGCAATTAAAAAACATTTTTCATCCTGCTCCTTTGAATTTCCTCATCACTACAGTTGCCTAGACCCGCAAAAAACACAATTTTTAAAATTAAATTCTACTGGTGTATTGTCCGTTATTATCTGGTAGCAGTTTCCAGTATATTTGGCAGATTATATGTTAGTTTGGGAAGATTCAGTGAGAGAAGGCTGACTTGTGACGTAACCCAGAGTCCGATCCGGCACTTAAAACATTTCCAGATTTAGTTGTACGTGGAAAGTGAGAAGTATCTAAAGAGCAATGTTAATTAAAAAGTTCCATGTGGAACAATAAGCCTAGTTACACAAAGGCCTAGACACCCTCTTTTTACTAGTGTCAGGAAGAGGCATGTTCATAGTTAAAGCTGGTATCCAGGCAGCATTGAGCAAGTGTCAATGACGTCAGGGAGATTTGGAAATTTTTTCCACAGCTCAGCCATACCAAAGAAGAAAAGCACCATTGCTGCTAAGCAAACATGCTGCCTCTGATCTCGCCTGGGCTTCAGGCTGTCATTGTACTTTCACGCGGGCTGTGTTTTGCATATGGAAACACTGTGATCTGTAAACCACATATATGTGGACATGTCATTGGACACAATAAAAACAGGAAATCTGTTGAAGCACTTCACTAACCACATACCTTACATTACACAGAATGATAAGATAGTCTAGCTTTAGGCAACCAGAAACCTTTTGCAGAGGATGTGCCCTAGCAGTCACATCTGTTCAGCCTCAATTAAAGTCAATTAACGTAGCCGAGTCCAGAGAACTCAGATGCTACCTCAGTGACAACAATAATCAGTGCCTGTATCAGTGGCAACATGAAGAAAATGATCACTTCTCTTGCATTATGTAACATCTAGTACTTATATTTCAAGTTACACAGGAGAAGGTATGTACAACAACCATCAGGCCCCCATATAAACCAGAGTGTTTTGTTGACCAACTCCCAAAGCACAACAACACTCAAAATAAAGAAGCCCATTATTCTCAAGGGGCCCGTTCACACCTGAGCACTGTCGCTTGTCATGCGAAGCTCAAAAAAGTACATAAACTTCTTTGGGTCAGAAGCCCATTAGATTTTAATGGGAGCAGCTTAAAAATGCATCTTTATGTGCGTTTTTCAGACGCTCCCATTTAAACGTTTGGGGCCAAGAACACACTATTCTGCTCCTGTACTGAAAGTCATACATACAAAGACGCTTCTATATCACCTGTCATGCAAAGTGTGAGCGAGGGCTTAAGCTAGTAGAAAAATCACATTGAAAGTAGAGATTGGTCCATGAGACTGTACTATACCATAGCTGTAAGTAGAACACACGCCACACCTCACCTAGTTGTCACTTTTTTGTACAACATATCACAAGGTAGTGCATACAATCCAATTTATAATGTACATATATTCAAACAATGCAAAAATTCATTTTCCCAAATAAAGAAACCTGAAGAGAGTAAAAAACAGGATAATAACCCCAATAATATTAATCTACACCAGCCATTCTAAACCAGGGTTCCACTGAACTTTGGGTTTTCTCCGTACGTTGCCAGGGGCCCCTTGCTCTGTAACTTATCAAGCGTCTCATCTAATGGCGCCTGCATAATCTGGGGCCAACACCGTTTGGCAGAGCAAGCTCCATGACACTGATGATCCTTTTAGCGGTCTGTAATGGGAACAGTCTAAATACCTCTGTATGGGCAGACATTCACCCAGCTAGCCATCAACGTAAGGGAGGTATTCTATATGCTGGCCATTATGGTAAGAATGGCATTATTACTACCCATCACCAATGTAAAGGGGCATTCTTCTCAATGACCACCACTCTAAGGAGGACATTCTTCCTACTGACCACCACTGTAAAGAGGGACATTCTTCCCACAAACCACCAATGTAAGGGGGACATTCTCCCCACAAACCACCAATGTAAGGGGGACATTCTTCCTACTGACCACCAATGTAAAGAGGGACATTCTTCCTACTGACCACCACTGTAAAGAGGGACATTCTTCCCACTGACCACCACTGTATAGAGGGACATTCTTCCTACTGACCACCACTGTAAAGAGGGACATTCTTCCCACTGACCACCACTGTAAAGAGGGACATTCTTCCCACTGATCACCACTGTAAAGAGGGACATTCTTCCCACTGACCACCACTGTAAAGAGAGACATTTTTCTACCTTTAACCAATGTAAGTGGGCATTCTTCCTAATGACCACCAATGTAAGAGGAGCATTCTTTCCACTGATCACCACTGTATGTTCTAATGACTCTCAATGGTCTAATCCTACCAGGAGTTCCCTAAGAACTGAAATGTATTTCAAGGGTTCTTCTGATGTAAAAAGACTGAAGACTGCTCTGTACACTAAAGACTGAAGACTACTCTGTATGTGAAAGACAGAAACTGCTTAAAGATGCTGAAAGAAGAGGAAGAACCAATGTCCTTGTGGTGCCCATCAAGGTGATGCTCGGCCTCCCCGACACATTGTAAAAAGGGAGTATCTCACATGGGCTTCATTTCCAGCACGTTCCACCCATGAAGTAGAACTAATCCTGGGTGCGATTTTTTAATGAGGTTTCCATAACGACCAAAGTTCATCAATTATGAATGGTTTAACAAAGAGAGAGAAGGACAAAAATCCATAGGAGGCTCTCGGAATACTTTTGACATGCCTGCTCTATTGTGCACCTTCCAGGCCCAAACTCAGGTTACAGCCGGTTGCTAGGATACGACCTCTGGAGGGACCTGCTCATTTCTGACAGTTGTCCTCTGCCTCTGGCTAGGTCTAGCCCAGGCACTGGATCACCTTCTCTGGTGTTGCTACCATCCTTGTACTAAATGTACAAAGTACCCATCCAGCATCCACATCCTGCAGCTCCCACCTCTAACCTGTCACCTTGACTAACCTTGAGCAGTGATGCAGAATTAACTCTTCTGGGGGTGACTCATCAAAAGGCCAAACCCCCCACAAAGGTCAAGGGTTTGATCAATGCCAATCTTGGGTCTCTACCTTCCCCCCTCCTCTGTCTGATGGGCTCCCCTCTGCGTATTTTCCATGGCAGGCTGCAATCCCCCCACCCCCATGTTGGATGTGTAGTGGGTGATGATGATGACACATACAGGGTTCTCCCCTCCTCCTTTCCGTCTCAGCTCTTATACATCGCCTACATGGGCGTCCTTCACAATGACCTTTCCCCCAAAAAACCAGGATGTCTGATCTGACAGTAGAAATGTGTCCCCAAGCACATCATTGCTTGGCACAGGACCCACTGGGGACACGTCCCTATCACCTTGTCCCCTCCGATCGCCCCCGTTCTACGACACCCACCAGCCCCAGGGACGATCCTGCTCATACTTACACCAGCTGCCACCTGTTCTGCCCAGGAACTCCTTCTTCTCTGGGTTCCAGATGAATTTCTTCCAGCCTCCGTCGGTCTCCTTGGCTTTATCCCTGGCCATGCTGCTTTCCTTTTTTCTAACTTGACTTTTTGTTCTTGTGCTTTGTAGATTGGTCACACAGATCTCCCTCCCTTGTGCCGATCGGAAAAAAAAGTTGTGCTGCTTCCTGGTTACGAGGGTTAGAAGGCTATAAGGCTTTGTAGTTGGCACTGCTGGTGGCGATCACATAGGAAGATGAGGGGAAGGGGGAATGGACGGGCAGCTGTTACAATGACAAGCGCTGCCGGCAAGAAGCACGGGAGAAACTTGGACCCGGCGAGATCTTCGTTTTCTCGCCCCCCTTAATATATCTACCTTGTGTGGAAGAGGGGCGGGCTCTGTTGTAGAGGGAGGCCAATAGGCGCAAGGGCGGGGCGGGGAGGGCAGGCGGGGCTTGGGAACTGCAGATTCAAGGACGGGGGCGCAGAAGTGTCTGGCCACGCCCCCTTCTCTAACAAGGAGAAAAAAAAACTAGCAAGGTGGTACAAAGTACAATTGGTGCAGACATGGCGTGTGGGAGAAAGCAGGGAGAGTCCATAGGGATGGCTGGGGAGGGGGAAGAGATGACATTTAGCGCTGTGTCAGGTGGAACCCCCACTGACGTGGGTGGCATCACGAGCTCGTAGCCTCCGTGCCTGTCCGTGAGCAGACTGGAGGCGGTGATGCTCTGTCTGGGATCTCACAGCATCACAGGGATGAAGGTCGTGAGGAGAGAATATCACGCACCTGCCTGAGGAGAAGGGGGGAGGGAGTGAGGGACAGGAAACTGCTGATCAGCAGCCAGTATTACACCTCACCAGCATTACACACGACAAATAACATCCTACTACGACAATGAACTAACCCACTACGAACATTACACCTCACAGAGCTGCGGCATCACCTCGCAGGTACATGTCCACAGGACAACGCCCTGAAAACCAGTATCCCTTCATGAGCGGCACACAGCCCAGCATCCATGGCCGGCCATGCCCGCTCCCCTCATGGCATTTCTTCACCTATTTGCCCTTCAGGAACTTTTCAAGCATTTCCCTCCCCGTGCCTGCGCCACGTGACCTGAGTGCTCAGCGTTACACTTTAATACACACTGAGCCCCGCCTACCTTGGCCGTGTGCAGGAAAAGGGTTAATCGTGCTGGGACTGGCTGCACCCGGTTGTGGAGGGATAGGACACCTGACTGGATGGAGAGCACACAGTTCTGAGCTCCTCACTCTGTCTGTTGAAGCATGCTGAGGAGGGAAGAGCTGGGCTGCACTCTCTCCTCAGATAACCCAGTAGAAGTTGGCTGACACCCTCAGAAAGGGGTTAAAGTAGATAGGCCCAACTATATTCAGCCCCTGAGCGATTTGGAGCCTGGCACTCCAAAACAGTGCATGAGCTTTGAGGTAGTTGCAGGGTTTTGGGCCTCATTCACATGGTGATACTACAGCGTACACCTGTGCAAGGGCCATGTTTACATGTATCCCCATGCAGGCAGTTCCATTCATGTCCATTGGGAAGTCATCGTTGCACAGACACAGATTCTGTTCCCAACTGGACAGCTGTGTTGGTGTGACTGCACAGCCCCAATTGCACACTGTTTGTGTTTGGGGCGGGGCAGTGCAACTGCATGGGTGTCAAACTGGGTCCCCACTGATATGAACTGGACTGCCGGCACAGGGATGCATGGAAAACATGCTGGTGAACATGGACTAGACATGGGTGTATGCTGTAGTCAGTGGTGTATTTAGGTTTGCCCTAGGCAACACAAAAAAATCTGACATCCCCTGGCCCACCCACCTGTGACCTCCATGCACACCACTGACCCCCTGACCCCTCCACACCACTGCCCTGAGAGAAGAAGAGAGACAGAGAGTCACCATCACAGCTTTCTGGAATTCCAGCTCCCTTACCAGAGTCTCACGGCCAGGGGCGGACTGACAACTCATGGGGCCCCTGGGCAATAGGGGATCATGGGGCCCCTATGTCCTTGCCCAAACTCAAAAAAGCCTATGAAAAAGGTACCAGGGGCATCTCATGGGGCCCCTCACTGACCCCGTGCCCGAGTTTCCAAATGGTCAGTCCGCCCCTACTTACGGCTGCTCCCCTGGCTCCACCTCACTCCGCTATTCTGCTGGTACTTGCCGCCCAGCCTCGGAGCCTCCTTGGCGCAATGCAGGACAACCAGCATCCCTTCTTCCAGGGGGTGCCGCCGCCCCTCTATAAATTGTCGCCCAAGGCACTCGCCTTGTTTTCCTTGTGGCAAATATGCCCCTGGCTGTAGTACCACCATGTGAATGAGGCCATAGGATTTAATGAGAGAACCTGAAAATGCACAATGCATTTTTCCTACCATTTCTGACCTCTTCTCCTCTTAGTAACTAGGTCTCCATTGGCAAAAACAACAATGCTGAAGCCTCAAAAATGCTCCATGTATGTGCATAGGGGCTTAGGGCTCATGAGGAGCATGCCCAGTGTAGCCATCTTTCACTTGAGGCAGCTATATTTGCTGCCTCTACTAAATGACACCATATACAATCTTCCCATGCCAACAAATTTTTGCCACTTCCCCCTGGTTGCTAGGATACTGGCACAGCAGCCAATGAAGCAGTACATCACTGGTTGCTAGGACTCAGGTGGCTGGGCCGTACAGCATCATTGGTTGTCATGGTGCAGGTATAACAACCAATGATGTTGCGTGGTCCATCTGCCATTGTCCTAACAACCAGTTCAGTAATGCTACCCTGTCCACAAAGGGCAATGTTACTGAGCTGCAGCAAGAAAGGGTGTCCGATGATGGTGCTCCAACCTCAGTGTTGCTACTACTGAGAGCTGCCTGAGGCAGTTGCCTCACTTTGCCTCAGGGTCCACATATCAATATCAACAATGTGTAGTCAGCAGCACCTGCACTGCTGATTACACAACACACTATTGAAGCAGTCATGTCGGCCCAGAATGACCTCTGATTCTGAAAGACTGAAGGCTCGGGTCATTCTGAGCACGTGCCATTGTTGCATGAATCTCTCATTCAGGGCCATCATGTCAATGCTAAAGTAGAATTTCAGCCAAAGCCTAACGACTCTTAAAGCCTGCCCCCCCCCCCCCCCCTTCCTGACACCTACTCTGACTAACCTGTGTAAAAAAAGATATGTATATTTACCTATTTTCAGGCTGCCCTGGTCCATCACGTGATCTCATTTGTGTCAACCAGTGCTGCAGTGGAGAGGAGAGAGCACTGACAGTGGCTAGTAAAGCCTGGGAGTGGTTACATCACCAACAGGCTTCAATGGCCCATTCATTGTCTGCTTCCTCACCTGTTCTCTTTGCAGCCTCAACTGGCTAACACAAGGGGGCCGGATCATGAGACCGGACCGGAGCAGGCTGAAAATAGGTGATACAGTATACAGATTTTTCTAAGGGCCCTTTCAAACAGTCGACTGAGTGGGTCTGCCTGTATGTTTTTCAGGCAGATCTAAACGGGCCATGAATTGTTCTCTATGGGAAGGTGGATATAAACAGACCGTTTACACCCACCTGCATCCGATCCAGTCTACCAAAAACAGACGGTTAGTGACCTGTTCCCCATCTGTGTAGCGGATCAGATGACAGTCAGATGTAAATGGACAGGCGGTCCATTTACAACTGTCCACCCCAAAGAGAACAGAGAACACTTGTGCAGAGTGGACACAGACCTGTCATCTGCTTGCTCAGTGGGGATCAACAGACAGATTCCCTGCTGAGCAGATGGATCCACTTGGTGGAGTTCACCCATGTAAAAGGGCCCTTACACAGGTTAGTTAGCAATGTTTTTAGGAGGGAGAGAGGGAGCGGACAGTTTTAGGACTTGTTAGGGTTTGTCCGGAATTCCACTTTAATGGTGTGTAATCAGTCACGCAAGCACCATTGGCTACACATTGTTGATATTGACTTGTCAGCCTGCTGCGGCCAAAAAGCTCCATTAACACTGTATAAATGTTACAGGAATATAGAATTAAATAGAAGGTCTCACTGCCTGCAAGATCCTGTATTTTAGGTACCGTAATTAGCACACTGAGCCCTAAATGTTATTTTTAAAGGTGTTTCGTTGAAGTAGTAGCACACCCTCTAAGGAGCCACTGGGGAATTGGTTCTTTTTTCCCCAGTTAGAGCACACACAGCCCGGAACATGGCATCTTCTTCACTCTTACACTGGCTTAAAAGGAACAGTCTGGGGGTGTCTTTTTTAGGGTTTTATTATAACAATGACCTTGGATGGGGTACAGGAAGCATGGGATACTCCAAAACTGGTGAATTGAACTTTTTGAGGACTTCTCTATCCTGCTGAGCTGCACAAAAATGTCCCACATCATCTCTAATGCTGACAGGTGACTAGGACTTTACCAAGAGACCAAAATATGCACAAGGTCACTAACTTCCAGCACCGTGGTCATCAACTCACACGGCCACAGGATCATCAGTTGCCTCCTTCCAATATCCACCAGGCAATCTTCAGTGAGGAAGATACAGACTCACACCACCATAGGACAGCTGGACATCTTTCCCCCCAACCTTCTCCTGGTACTCTTCAGGGAGCTTCTCCAGACCCAAACAGACTCCAGGATTAGGGTTTGCGAATAACCCCCTGGCTAAAGCTTTAGCTGGGACCTCGATGTCTTCTAGATGGCACCTCCAATAAATCTGCCTCAGGGGCAGAGCCCCTACACAGCGGTCTCCTCCAGCAAGACTCAATCCATGAACTCTCTCTTCCTGCATCAGGCCTCAGACTGTTCATGGGCTTTCCAGCCACCTGCTGGGCACAGGGATTGGCTGGATTACCCATAAATACTCCAGATGCTCACTCTGATCTTCCTCCCACTATAATTCTAGAATCCTCTAGAATAAAGGGGGAAGTAAGCAGAGCAGCACCCTATTAAAACACTGAGCAGGCCAGAACAATTAACCCCTGCTCCACTGATTACTGAGGAGCTAGACTAAATTTACCTATCAACCTGCACTAACTAGGAGGGTGCTGCAGTAGTATTAAACCCTTGTTTATAAAAAATACCTATCTATCTTAATGCATTTATGACCCTTAATAAACACATTATTTTTAAATTCATAGTTTGAAAAACTAATGCTGGCTGGCAGGGCTTCCACCAGCCACCCAACAGTGTCAGGACATGGGCAGTAAAATTTAAATCCCCAGCCACTTGTGGATGGGGTGTGTGTGCAGCAGTACCAGCACGGGGTGGCTGGAGGCCCAGGGGTTATAGCAGTACCATCAGCGCAGGATGGTTGCGCAACAGTACCAGCGCAGGGTGGCTGGAGCCCAGAGGGGTAGAGGCATACAGCAGTACCAGTGAGGGATGGCTTGGAGGTGGGGGGTGGGTATAGCAGTACCAGACGGGGGGCGGGGTAACAATGCCAGCATAGGGTGGCAGGAGAATGGTGGTGGTGGGGGGGTGGTCTAGCAGTACCAACATGTGGCAGTAGAACTATGGTGGGGGGGTTGGCTAGCAGTGGGGTGGCTGGAGGACTGGGGAGGTACAGCAGTACCAGTGTGGGGTGGCTGGAGGAAGGGGGGGGAGCTAGCAGTACCAGGGCGTGGTAGATGGATAACATGTGGGAAAAGGGGGGGGGGGAATATACCTTCGCCTATGTAAACAAAAATCCTTGCACTGGCCCTGACTGTAGGATAAGAACTTGAATCCATTGGGTTTAATGACACTTTATTGCCATTATTAAGTGTCATTAAATCCAATTTTCATGAAAACAGTCCTGCTATGAAGGTCCCTGTTCAGGCACTTTATGGTTTGGGGTGACAACTGTCTTCCAACTGTGCTCCTGTGTTGTCACATGTGCCCCTAATGGAGATTGTATGGAGCTGTGCCAACACATATTGCTCAGGCATGGTCCACTGTTGTCTTTGTCCGAAAATCAGTCAGGAGCAATGGTGTATAGGCATTCGTCCTGGTGCTTGTGGTCAAGAAGTGTCTAAAAGAGGCTGGAGGAGATTTACAGCACTAAGTAAAACCAAAAGATGAATGAAAGATGAAAAAATGTATTTTCTGAAAAAAAAAAATACATGGCAATTTTTTATGGTATACAATGCTTTAGAAAACAAAATGTCTTCCAGTCAGAGTTTACATTTACCATGATGTGCAGGGGCTAGTTGGGCCCAATCATGGACTGTGTTATGGAGGGTCTAAGTCCTTTATTTACCCTTGTACAGCTGGGCTTCTCAGCCAGGGTTCTTTGGAACCCTAGGGTTTTGGCAGTGGTTGCTAGGGGGTTCCTCAAGCAATAGTGATATCTGCTTCTGAGATAAGTAACCACTGATACCAATGATCTTTTTTAGGGGGGGATTCTTCCCAATGACCACAAACGTAAGGAGCATTTTTCCCATGTACTATGTACTGGGAACTGTAAATATAATAATTATTAGGGGTTCCCTGAAGCCAAAAATTACTTCAGGGTTCCTCCATGTTAAAAAGGTTGATAAATGCTGTGGAGGAACATAGATCTGAACATTTCACTCTGTCTGCATTTAATCACAGGTCATTATGGCTGAAAGCAGTTTTTCCACACTCCTCAAATAACCTAGCCCTGTATCTATTACTAGTTGGGCAAGATCCTTTTTATTAGCAAGGAAAGGGTTAAGGATCTTATAGTCACAGAATGTCTTTCATTGCTTTCTGTAATTATTTGTTTTAAATTGTGTAATTTATTTTGTAATCCTTCAGAATTCTGAAGAACGTCTCCCAGATACCAGATACCTACAGAATAAATTGGAGCCAAGACAAAAAGCAGAGGATAAGGTGACCCAAACAAGGTCAGATAGATTGTGTCTGCACTGCTTTCTGATGTTCAATGCTCTTCAACAGTGAGACTTGACTTATCTTGACATAAAGGAGCAAAATGCTGATTGATAGCTACGTTTTTAGAGGTGATGCCCTTGTTGCAGCATTGCCAGGTGGGTGGAACCACTCCAACAAGGGTAGGTAGGATGGATTATGTATCAGTGTTTTTATCCTTACTGTTAGGCTGGTCCCTTGGCTGCCGTCCCTTGAGTGAAGCAAGTTACAGAGAGGAGGGGGTGAAGAAAGGGATTTATCATTAACCACCTACTCAAGGTCACAATCACATTCAGGCTGGTTCAAAATCTCTATTGCCCTAGGTAGTTCATTCTTGCAGTTTATTGCCAGGTAAGAGGTTCACTTTTCTTGCAGCTGCGATAAAATGCAGATTGTTCTGGTTAGTTGCCCAGCAGTAAATGAGTTCATGTGATACACTAGTGAAAAGGGATATGAAAGTCTGTAGCACTAGGCAAATTAAAGCAATAGCTCACCTTAAACACTATACCTGGAGTTAAAAAATATTTTGCAGAAGTGTTTCTAATGCACTTTGCAAAATCTATCTGCACCAGTTTCTCTCTCTCTGTACACCAAAAGAGAGTTATTATTATTATTATACAGGATTTATATAGCCATTTTATTTATTTATAAAGCAATGATACAGTTCAATACAAGAGGGATAGGAGGGCCCTGCTCCTCGGAGCTTACAATCTAGGATAGTTGGTCTTAATTAGCTCCACTTTCATAAGATAGTAACTGTCTTTATTTTATTTTGAAGTTGATGCATTCATCATGCCATAATGTAAAAGTGGCACATTTTAGAACCACTTTGGTTTGGTGCATGAGTTGCTGTCAGAACCAAAAGTGTTGCATATGCTTCATGAATGTGACACAACACATTAACAAGCGGAATTAACACCAGAAAAGTGGCGTGGCAGCTTTATTGAATTCCCCCGATGTATTAAAGAAAGAAGTGTTAAATGCATATATTTGCTAATCTATAAATCTGAATTCATTACCTCCCAGCATACCAGGCAGCACAGTGGCTAAATGGTTAGCACTTCCACCTGGCAGTATTAGGGTCATTGGTTCAATTCCAAACTATAGCACCACCTGCCTGGAGTTTGCATGTTCTCCCTATGCCTGCATGGGTTTCCCCTGGGTACTCCGGTTTCCTCTCACACCCCAAAGACATGCTGGTAGGTTATTATTATTATTATTATTATTATACAGTATTTATAAAGCGCCAATAGTTCGCTCAGCGCTGTACATTACAAAGGGGGACAGAACATGTGACAGAACAATACCAATACAATGCAAAACATGAGGGGATCGAGGGCCCTGCTCTTTCAAGCTTACAATCTAGGAGGGAGGGGATGGTGGCACAGGAGGAGATAGCTGTGGGGGATGGAGTGGTAGGAAGAGTGGAGGAGGTCAGCAAGTTAGCAGGGGGCGGGGTAGGCTTCCCTGAAGAGATGGGTTTTCAGGGTGCGCCTAAAGGAGAGGAGAGTAGGTGATAATCTGATGGGTTGGGGCAGGGAGTTCCAGAGGATGGGTGACACCCTGGAGAAGTCCTGGAGGCGGGCATGGGAGGAGGAGACCAGGGAACTAGAGAGAAGGAGGTCTTGTGAGGAGCGGAGTGTGCGTGCTGGGCGGTACTTGGATATTAGGTCAGTGATGTAGTTCGGGGCAGTATGGTGGACAGCTTTGTACGTCAGCGTTAGGATTTTGAATTTGATCCGTTGCGCAAGCGGAAGCCAGTGGAGGGATTGGCAGAGGGGGGTGGTGGAAACGGAGCGGTTGGAAAGGTGAATGAGTCTGGCAGCCGTATTCAGGATGGACTGAAGCGGGGATAGCCAGCGGCGAGGCAGGCCAGTGAGGAGGGAGTTGCAGTAGTCGAGTCGCGATATGATGAGGGAGTTGATGAGCTGTTTAGTGGTTTCTGGAGTTAGGAACGTGCGGATTTTGGCGATGTTGCGGAGGTGGAGTCTGCACGAGTTTGTTAAAGAGTGGACTTGGGGCTGGAAGGATAGGTTGGAGTCCAAAATGACACCAAGTACTCTGGCCTGCGGGGCGGGTTTGATGGTGGCGTTGTTGGACATGATGGAGAAGTCAATGGGGGGTGGTGTCCGGGCTGGAGGGAAGACAATAAACTCGGTTTTGGAGAGGTTCAGTTTAAGGAAGTGGAGCGACATCCAGTCTGATATGTCGCTCAACAGGTGTGTGATTCGGGCGGAGACCGAGGGGGTGAGGTGGGGGGTTGAGAGATAGATTTGTGTGTCGTCGGCATAGAGGTGGTAGTTGAAGCCGTGAGAGTGTATGAGTTGGCCAAGGGAGGAGGTGTAGATGGAGAAGAGAAGGGGCCCGAGGACAGAGCCTTGAGGGACCCCAACAGAGAGGGGGAGTGAGAGGGAGGTGGTGGCATTATAGGTAACGCTGAAAGAGCGTTGTGACAGGTAGGATGAGAGCCAGGAGAGAGCAGAATCTCTGAGGCCGAGGGAGTGTAGTTTTTTGAGGAGGAGGGGGTGGTCGACTGTGTCAAAGGCCGCAGAGAGGTCAAGGAGTAGGAGCACTGAATAGTGGCCATTAGCTTTGGCGGTTAGCAGGTCGTTGGAGAGTTTGAGTAAGGCAGTTTCGGTGGAGTGTAGGGGACGGAAGCCGGACTGTAGGGGATCAAGGAGGTTGTTGTCGTTGAGGTGAGAGCATAGGCGGGCGTAGACTAGGCGCTCGAGGAGTTTAGATGTAAATGGGAGCAGGGAGATGGGTCTGAGGTTGTTCGGGTCATTGGGGTCCAGGGAGGGCTTTTTAAGTATGGGGGTGATGTGTGCATGTTTCAGAGGGGAAGGGAAAGTGCCGGAGGAGAGGGAGAGATTGAAGATGTGGGTGAGGGAGCGTAGGATGGAGGGGGAGGGAGGTTGTAGGAGTTGTGTGGGGATAGGGTCAAGGGGGCAGGTGGTGAGGCGGGCATCAGAGAGGATCTTGGAGACTTCTTCGATGGTAGTAAGGTCAAAGGTGCGGAGTGTTGGGGGAGCTTCAGTATGAGGAATGTAGGGTGGGGTGGGAGAGGAGGTCAGAGCAGTGGTGGGGCCGTGGGAGAGGGGTGTAGAGGGGGTAGCTGAGTGAGGGGGAAGGGGGTTGGAGGGAGTTTGAGCAGCGACGAAGTCCCTGTGGGTTATGTCGAGGGGGAGGGGGGATGAGGGGGTAGCTGTGTGAGAGGGGACGGGTTGAGAAGGCGTGTGAGTTGCGGCAATGTCCTTGCGAATTGTGTCAATCTTGTTTTTGAAGTGATTGGCAATCTCAAGGGCAGTGAGTGAGGTGCTGGGTGGAGGTGGGGGTGGCGAGAGTAGAGAGTTGAAGGTGGAGAAGAGTCGGCGAGGATTGGAGGAGAGGGCCTTGATGAGGGTCAGGAAGTAGGCTTGTTTGGCAGTATGGAGGGAGGAGGTGTAGGTGTGGAAGGCAGATTTGTATCGGGTGAAGGCTTGTTGGGATTTGGTTTTGCGCCATAGTCGCTCCAGGGCACGACTGTGTCGTTTGAGGGTTTTGGTGTGATCAGTCTGCCAGGGCTGGAGCGGTCGGGGTCTGATGTTGCGTGTGGTTAAAGGCGCTAGTGAGTCCAGGGCTGTTGACAGCGCATTGTTGTAGGCGGTCATAGCCAAGTCGGGGCAGAACAGGGGGAGGATGCGGTCATGGAGTTGATCAACTGCGGAGTGGAGGGAGGCAGGGTTAAGGTTGCGGAGGTTACGGCTGGTAGTAGTGTGACATTTGGAAGGGTAGGCATTGGAGGATGAGGAGATAGAGAAAGTAATCAGGTTGTGGTCAGAGAGAGGGAAGGGGGTGTTAGTGAGGTTGTGGGGAGCGCAGCGGTTGGAGAAGACAAGATCAAGGATATTACCGTCGGAGTGGGTGGTGGATTGTATGCACTGTGCAAGTGCAAAGGAGGAGGTTAAGTGGAGGAGACGGGCTGTGTCCGGGTTGTCGAGGTTGACAGGGATGTTGAAATCCCCAAGGATGATAGTGGGTAGCTCAGAGGAGAGGAAGAAGGGTAGCCAGGAGGAGAAGTCTTCCAGGAAGCGGGGTATGGATCCAGGAGGCCGGTATATCACAGCAATCTTCAGGGGGGTTGGGGAGAATAGTCGGACGCAGTGGGCCTCGAAGGAGGAGAAGGATAGGGAGGGGGGGTTTGGGAGGACTCGGAAGGTGCTCAGCGGTGACAGGAGCAGGCCAACCCCACCACCTTTATGACCGTTGGGCCTGGGTGAGTGGGTCCAGGTGAGACCGCCGTAGGAGAGTGCAGCAGGGGAGGTAAAGTCAGTGGGCTGGATCCAAGTTTCCGTAATCGCCAGGAGGTTGAGGGAGCGGGAAACAAAGAGGTCGTGGATGGCGGTAAGCTTGTTGCACACCGATCGGGCGTTCAGGAGTGCACATGAAAACGGGGGGGAGATTTTAGGGAGCAGGGGGACAGATACTAAGTTGCGGGGGTTGCGGCAGGACATGGAGGCGGGAGGGTTTTGTGCGGGTGAGGGAGGTGGTGGAGGGCCAGGATTCGGGGAGATGTCCCCCGCGGTTATGAGGAGGAGAAGGGTGAGAAAGGTGGCATGGGAGCAGGATGTGCAGGAGCGTGAGAAACTACTAGTGGAGGTGTTGGGGTCAGTGGGAGAGTGGAGTAATAGGAGGAGGTGGTGGGTGCCATAGAGGGGTGAGGGAAGCAGTGAGGGCACAATATACAAATGTTTGGGAGGAGCAGAGGGATATAGTGAATGGATTTTGGGAACAGAGGAGAGGAAAATGAGAAGGAGGAGTGGAAGAGGCATTTTGGGGAGGTGATGAAAGCAATAGTAGGGAGATGATAGCATTGAGGGGGAGATGTACAAGTTTTGGGGTGGAGCAGAGGGGTAATGAAATGAGATTTGTGAACAGAGGATAGTAATATGAAGAGCAGAAGAGGGGTGTATTATATAAAAAGGTACACGGAGTGGGACTCAGGTATGTAAGAGATGTTTCCCAGGGTGTTTCCTTGCAGTCTGTCCAGCATGCAGTAGAGTTTCTTGCTGTTGTTGTGTCTTCCTGCTGCTTAAGTTCTCCTGCTTTAGTTCAACTGCTGTGTTTAACTGCTCTGCACTCATTCAAAGCCGCACTAACTGCTGTGTTTAACTGCTCTGCACTCATTCAAAGCCGCACTAACTGCTGTGTTTAACTGCTCTGCACTCATTCAAAGCCGCACTAACTGCTGTGTTTAACTGCTCTGCACTCATTCAAAGCCGCACTAACTGCTGTGTTTAACTGCTCTGCACTCATTCAAAGCCGCACTCCATCATAAGCAGCACCCCCATCAGAGACTGTGCCCCCCATCAGAGATCTCCCCCATGAGCTGAACTAAATTTATAGGGAGATGCTCAAATGAGCATTCAACTCCGCCCCAATTAGAAGCTGATAAGGCTCACATGAATAGGGGGGGATGATTCTTAGGAACCAGGCCACAGTCATAAACCTGAGTGCGCCTAGAGGTGAGGACAAGTCAACAGATACACAGATATAATTACAACATTTGGTGAGAATTTAACAGGAGTCAATGCGTTTGTCTGGTTAAGAGTGGAGGTAGCAGATAAATGCAGTTACCCAGAGAAGAACAGCAGGAGTCAATGCGTTTGTCTGGTTAAGAGTGGAGGTAGCAGATAAATGCAATTACCCAGAGAAGAACAGCAGGAGGTTAATTGGATCCTGTCTAAATTGGCCCTAGTATGTGTATGTATGAATGTGAGTTAGGGACCTTAGATTGTACACCCCTTGAGGGTTAGGGACTGATGTGAATGTACAATATATATGTAAAGTGCTGCATAAATTGATGGTATTATTTAAATACCTGCCCTTAGCCTATTTATTGCTATGCATGTCCCAGAACTGTGTTAGATTAGAAATAGGGACTACATTACACAGAGAGGCCTTCACATAGCAGTGCAGCTTCCACATAGGTTTTCAAATATTTGAAACTGACATCTCTGTTTTTAATACATAGGAGGAATTCAGTTCATGTTACAACACTTTTTTTGATGGTATAGCTCCTTTATAACGACCTGCTCCCAATCTAGGAAAGTCTTGAACAAAGCTTTCTGACAAGTGCACCAAAATCATGTAGTTCTTATTACCACCACACTTAGGCATCATTCACAGGGGCATACTACAGCATACACCCCTTTGAGGGTCGTGTGTACCCTTAGAGGGGTGCACAGGTGTTCCATGCATCTTTGTGCAGGCAGTCCAATTTAAGTCAGTTGAGGCACTGCAGCTGCATGGACACCACAGCTCCCAATTTGATAGCTGTGTGGATGCAGGGTCTGGACTGCACGAACACCCGCACCAGGGGCTGTGCACCTGCATGGCTTTTAAACTGGGATTGCCTCCACAGGTATGCAGGGAACACCTGTGCATCACTATAAGGGAAAACATGGCACTCACATGGGTGTGCTACAGTGTTCAAGGTCTTAGAATCTGCTGCTATAGCTGCAACAGATTCTAAAAGAATTACCAACAGTTCCCTGGCAAGCAAACTGGCAGGAATTAAGACCAACTTTGAGTTGGTGTACAGAGAGACGCCTATGCTCAGAGTGGGACATTTTGTGCTTGGAAGCAGTTGTGATGACTTCTGGTGTTATAGCAATTATTGATTCATCTTCAGCCCCATTCAGCTGACAACTGGGAGATTCTCTGGCCCACAGCTGAAAGTAAACAAATGGGTGGGATGCTGGTAAAAAGTGTCTTAGCTGGCAAGGGGTTGAACATGTACTGAGGGTGGATGTCCGCAATGTAGACACAATGTATTAATTCCTGACAGATACATAATTCTGTCATTCAAACCGACATTTGTGGTGTGGAGGAGTGAAGGAACCATCAAGAGTGTTTAGAACTCTTTATGAATTCCACTGATAGCGTTTAGGGAGCTCTGTCTCTTTCTATCATTTTGATTTATTAAGTGTTCTTGCATGGCAAGACCACTTACTGTTATCTCACATATATATTCTTATTATTATAGCCAAATTTACCACCCTAACTCCTCCCACAGTTTTTACACTACATAGACAGTAATATACCGAAACGTGCGGATTGTTCCCGATTGGTGTGCTATTACTTTGTGGAACGTCTCGCTGAATAGTTCACGAAATATCAGCGTTTTTGTGGTGAAATTGGTCCCATAGGAATGAATGGCGGAATGTTGAAAACTAGAGTGGGAGCTGACAAAAGCTAGAGTGTGAGCTGAAAAATCAGGACATGATTTCTAAACTGCCACCACTCCCTCAATTTCAAGCCCACCTACACAAATCTTATATCAAAGCGTTCAGCTATCCCTGCTGCCACTAAAAATGTCCACAGCTGAGCCATAGTCCTGATAGTTTTCACAATATGATCATTTGTTTGCAACTCACGCCGCCCATTGACATTCATTGAAACTCCACTCTAGCCACCTCAAATTTGAAGGGCAATTTCTAAACTGCGACTGTGCCTTCATTTTTAATATTTCAGAGACATACTATGCATCAAAATGTAGGTCTGGGTTTTGTTATTCTCACAATATAAAGCTCTTCACTGTAGGATTTATAGTTTTTAAAACTACGACCATTTGAAGATGCCAGTGAAGTGAGCAATTTGGAGCAGTTTGTTTTTAACCGCTCTTCTCTGCCCTATTTGAAATCTAATTTTGAATTTGTGACAGTTTGGCCGGCTTCTGGTTAAAGGTTTGGAAATAAGTTTTCTACAGTAGAGAGTATTTGAGGTGATAATGCTGCTAATGTTTTTATAAATGTATGTTTTAATGTAACTGTGAAGCACTTTGGGCAACAACATTGCAATTAAATGTGCTATATAAATAATTAAAAGTTGAAATGCATTTCTCACTCTATCAAGCTGTCATGTGCACTTTTTAAATTTGATCAATCAATTGGTTAGTGTAATGTTTACTATCTTTACTCACTCCAAACACTCCACACAGTTAATCTGCCCACTCCATAAAGTTACTCTGCCCAGTCCAACCTTTTCACAGTTACTCCAGCCACTCCAACCACACAACAGTTACTCAAGCCACTCCACCCAGTTACTCCACCCACTCCAGTTGTAGACTACTGGTGGAGGCAAGAACACTTCACACAATTTCCCCAGAAATTGTAGCTTTTCTAGTTATATGATGCTACTGTTGGCTGCACATCTTTTTTTACTGACTGTACAGTGAGGGCCAGGATGTTAAATGTAGTACTAGGCAAACATCTCGGAAAAATAATTTTAAAATACTTGTTTCAGGATAGTTTCTGGTAATGTTTTGTGCTATGTAAAGCACAATGTGTTTTTACAATGATATATAGCAAGGTTACTTAGCATTAGGTGTAAGAAAATAAAAATCAAAGGCCACACTCAACTAGTATTGCAACTAATTCAAGTATTTTTATGATCATCAGCCCATTTAAGGGTTAACAAGCAACGACAATGCACATACCAGAACAAAATGTGCTGCTTTGGCGCATTCAGCTATAATATGAAAAAGCTTACCTCTCATGTGCCTGATAGAAGGTAGTGCCTTGCCTTGATCAGCTCCCCAATGATTGAATGTTCTTCGTGTCTGAAAAAGAAGTTCTTAACTGCTATTCTCAACAGAGCACACCACCAGCCTCAGAAAACTACTGCTCTGGAACAGTTTTTTATTCTGATACAGAGAACAGCTGGTATCTGTGGGCCCAGAAAATCAGTTATTATTATTACAGGTACTTATATAGCGCCATCAGTTTACACAGCACTTTGCATATTATTGCACATTCACATCAGTCCCTAACCCTCAAAGGCCATACAATCTAAGGACTCTAACTTACATTCATACACATACTAGGGCCAATTTAGACATGATCCAATTAACCTACCAGCATGTCTTTGGAGTGTGGGACAAAACTGGAGTACCTGGAGGAAACCCATGCAGGCACAGGGAGAACATGCAAACTCCAGGCAGGTGGTGCTGTGGTTGAGATTCAAACCAACGACCCTAGTACTACCAGGCAGAAATGATAACCATTTAGCCACTGTGCTGGCCAGTGTTTCCTTTTGGCCGACTGGAAGATGGGGATTGGGTTTCTAATTTATAGGCAAAAGCAGAAAGCCACATTAAAAATAGCCATGAACTAGAAAATTCAACTTTTGACCAACAAGCAAGGAAATCTTTGTCAGAGTTGGATTTACGTGTTCATATAACAGGCATATCAGGCCCATTAAAAGTGGCAAACAGTTCGGATGGGGAGTTTTACCATGGAATATGGATTTGTTTTATTGATGGTGGAGTAATTGTAATGCATCTATATTGATTTTATTACATAAATGGAACATAATACTCAACTCTTCTGCTCTTTAGAATAATCACTAAATGCTAACACAAAAATGCAAATCTATGGCAAATCCATGGCTGGGGAATTGCTTTTGTACATATTGGGCTGGGCTATGTGTTGGTCTTCTTGCCCCCACCCCCTGCAATTTGGGTCTCATCTTACCGAGAGAGGGGAACTCCCCCCCCCCCTTTTTTTTCTTCTTCTTTCCTCTCCTCATCACAAATGTTTATATATATTTATTGATCATTTTTAGATATATTTTTTGATTTGTAGTGTGTTATTTTCTCCTTTTAACATATGTACAATGTAACTATCATTAATGGATGTATTGTATATTTATTATCTTTTTGTAATTAATTTTGTGGAATGAAAGTGTTGTCTGCATGTACAAAAGGCGTGGATTCTGAGGAAGCAAGACTCTAGTGAAATGTGTCAATCCGAATGCCAATATACATACCACATGAATGCTTTATGTACATGTTATACACTGGTAGTGGTCGCAGTTTAACTGTATTTTAGAAGTACAATAAAGATTATGAATGTTTTATTTACACATATGTATATGTTTATTTTGTGGCATGTTTAAATTCCCATTTTCTTTCCTCTTTAATGCCTTTTTTTAGACTTGGGGGACTCATCTGCTGACCTGTAAATGTTACTTAAATGTTACTTAACTGAAAATCAGATCTCCTGGCATTCGAGAGAGGGCTGTGCTATATGGCAGAGCTGTATCAGGCTTAGAACCAAATGGAGAGAGATACACACCATTTCAGAAGTAAAACAGCTTTCTTATATGTATTTCAACTGCTGTTTACATGAAGATGTGCTGGTGAGGTCCTTCTTCTGTACACTATTTTTAATAGCATCATCCATCAACTGACTGTGGCACTTAGCAATATATACAATATATCAGTATGGTGAGCATTTAACAGCACCCTGCTTTGAATGTGGAATCCTGGGCAGAAAACTGATGGTTACAAAGAAATCTGAGACACCTATACAAAGATCTGAGAATGATTTTTGAGAAGTATCCGGATGCATTTTTTATATTGCCACAAAGCTACCGCTGGGCCGCAAATGGGCTAATTTACGAATCAAGCTAAAATTTAAATTTGTCACATTACATATTGAATTTTCTTGTTGTGCAGCAAGATTCATATATACAGTATGTGCACTGTGTTTCACAATTCCTTAGTGCAATACCAATACATAAAACACTACTTCCCAAACTGTGCCTCCTAGTTTGTGTCTATAAAACAGGGGTCTCCAAACTTTTCATTCAAAAGGCTAATTTACTGTACCTCAGACTTTAGGGAAGCCAGATTGTGGTTAGTAGGGGTAGAAAATGTCCCGGGCCTAGCATCAGTGAGAGTAAACATGGTCTCAGGGTTGGTGGTCAGTAAAACGAAGAGTGTTACCCCATCATTGATATTAGTGAAAGGAATAGTAACCCATCATTGGTATTAGTGGAAGAAATAGTGCACCATTGTTGGTGTCAGTGGAAGGAATAGTGCCTCATATCATTGGAAGGAATAGTGCCCCATCATTGGTATCAGTGGAAGAAATTGTGTACCATTGTTGGTGTCAGTGGGAGGAATAGTGCCTTGTATCATTCAGAAGAATAGTGCTCCAAGGGCCAGTTAAAGTCTGGCAAAGGGCTGCACCCGACCCCCGGGCTACAGTTTGGAGACCTCTGCTATACAACATTGCATAATGTGTACCTGATTCACCAAATATACATACTTACATCAATAATAATCAGAATATAACACATAATAGCCCTGCTCACTCAAACCAAAACCACATATCCCAAAGCTAAACTAAACCATTAAAAAACATTATCTTTTTTACATACAAACCTTGAACACAATCTATACATACTTCAGCATACATATGTTAAATCCAAATATGTGCTTCAGAGTGTCCAAAAACATCCAAAAACATAGAGAGTTTTAGTTGGTGATACACTGATGGCCATTTCCTGATGAACCAACCAAAATTCACTTGATGAGTTGCCCTGTTAGCACTTTGCCACCCGACACTGAAAAATCAAAAGAGCCAGGTGTACAATTGTTGGTTGAACATCCAATCAGATGCAGTCGCTGTTTCAAGCTGTATAGTCTGGGCTGAACAAAAAAAAAAAAGGCTGTGTGTGTATGGCCAATAAATGTATAGTCTCATTAATGTACAAACTTCTGTGTTCACACACATTAATAGATCCCAATAGTTCTTCCCCTTAGGAATGGTCACACACCAGATCCTTTTTGACCACCTATTATTAAAAAGTTTGTTGAATTTGTATGTTCCATTAATACTTCGTGATGCCCCTCCCAAGGCAAGGTTCCCTTTAGTGTCCAGTCATTTTCATAGAACTTTGTTGCAAATCTATTACTTCATTGCAATAAAGGAAGGAAAGTCATGCATAGCATAAAAACCAGACTGTATACCTTTTTTGCATATCTATTGTGTTCAAGGTTTGTATGTAAAAAAGATATATTTTAGTGTCTTGATAGATCATTAGCACAGAGGCTTAGATTACACAGCAGGTGGCTGGAGCGTGGAGTAAATTTTTGATTTGATTATTGTGCAGCAAGATTCATAAGTCTCTTCCTCAAGATTTCTATGAGGGTGTGAAATGTTAAAACACACCAAACACAAGTAGATCTTATCTCACAGTGCAAGAGTTTTTGACTGTATTTATGGTCTTCTGTGGAGATGAATAAAAAGCACTCTACTACTACCTAGTAATAAATCAAATGATATGCACTGTATATTGGACCTTTAATTTTTACAGATGCTGTACAGGTGAAACTCAAAAAATTACAATTTCGTGCAAAAGTTAATTTATTTCAGTAATGCAACTTAAAAGGTGAAACTAATATATGAGATAGACTCATTACATGCAAAGCAAGATAGATCAAGCAGTGATTTGTCATAATTGTGATGATTATGGCTTACATGTCATGAAAACCCCAAATCCACAATCTCAGAAAATGAGAATATTGTGAAAGTGTGGAAGAAAAAGGTGCGCAAGCAGCAGGGATGACCGCAGCCTAGAGAGGATTGTCAGGAAAAGGCCATTCAAAAGTGTTGGGGACTTTCACAAGGAGTGGACTGAGGCTGGAGTCAGTGCATCAAGAGCCACCACACACAGACGGATCCTGGACATGGGCTTCAAATGTCGTATTCCTCTTGTCAAGCCGCTCCTGAAAAACAAACAACGTCAGAAGCATCTTACCTGGGCTAAAGAAAAACAGACCTGGTCTTTTGCTCAGTGGTACAAAGTCCTCTTTTCTGATGAGAGCAACTTTACATCTCATTTGGAAACCAAGGACCCAGAGTATGGAGGAAGAATGGAGAGGCACACACTGCAAGATGCTTGAAGTCCAGTGTGAAGTTTCCACAGTCTGTGTTGATTTAGGGAGCCATGTCATCTGCTGGAGTTGGTCCACTGTGCTTCATTAAGTCCAGGATCAACGCAGCCGTCTACGAGGAGATTTTGGAGCACTTCATGCTTCCTTCCGCAGATGAGCTTTATGGGGATGCTGACTTCATTTTCCAGCAGAACGTGGCACCTGCCCACACTGCCAAAAGCACCAAAACCTGGTTCAATGACCGTGGGTTTACTGTGCTTCATTGGCCAGCAAACTCGCCTGACCTGAACCCCATAGAGAATCTATGGGGCATTGCCAAGAGAGAGTTGAGAGACATGAGACCGAACAATGCAGAAGAGCTAAAGGCCGCTATTGAAACATCCTGGTCTTCCATAACACCTCAGCATTGCCACAGGCTGATAGCTTCCATGCAACACTGCATTGAGGCAGTAATTGCTGCAAAAGGGGCCCAAACCAAGTACTGAGTACATATGCATCCTTATACTTTTCAGAGGTTCGATATTGTTCTATGTTCAATCCTTGTTTTATTGATTGCATGTGATACTCTAATTTTCTGAGATTGTGGATTTGGGGTTTCAATGAGCTGTAAGCCATAATCATCACAATTATGACAAATCACGGCTTGAACTATCTTGCTTTGCATGTAATGAGTCTATCTCATATATTAGTTTCACCTTTTAAGTTGCATTACTGAAATAAATGAACTTTTGCATGATATTCTAATTTTTCGAGTTTCACCTGTAAGGTGCAAAGAAACTGATCATTTGGCAGTAAACAACCAGATTCTCCCATATATGGGAACCTTTAGTTTTTTTCATTGCTCAGTGTAAGCACAAACTAAAATCTTTTAGGTTACAGATGTTTCTTTCTAAATTCTGAATCATGGAATATGCCAAAGGTGATTAGCTGAAGGTATTGTTAAAATGTATAGCTCAGGAAAAGCAACATAAAAGCCAAAATTAACTAATTGTTTTCCTGGATGTAACTGTCTTGTCCACAACAGGAGATCAATAAAAAAAGTCTTGTAGACAAAGACAAATTGAAGGTTTGACTTTAATGTACATACCATTAAATGGATTGTATGCATTTCCACTTCATGTTTGCACAAAGACATCCATAAACCCACACTTAATGTATCATTGTGTAATGTAGCAGCACAGCAGTGAGTCTTATCAGACCTCTTCATTGTGTACTTGAGTACTTAGCATACAACTTAAAGGCATCCCCTATGGCTTGTGCAGGGCATTAAAATCCAGTTTTAAACCCATACTGGAAAATCTCTGTGTGAGGAGCACCAAGCCTTTCTGTATTTATGTGGAGTGCATCACAAAGTCAGCTCAATCCCTCTGGCATTTAGAGGGCCATTTTCATAAGATGTAGGTATGGAAGTGCTGGGATGACCTCCTGTTGTCACTTTGACCCAGGCACTGCTCAGCTGTAGGGCCACATTTCTTACAATCGTGCAATGGACACCCCTGGACTTTCTACCTGTCTGCCAGTGAGGCATGCGCTTGTTTCACCTAGTTTGTTCTTGTTTTTTTTTAGGCAGAAGTTAAAAGGGTATGTTCAGAGGGTATATTCGATGTCTGACTCCATTCACGTATATGGACCATGAGAAAGTTCAGGACATCACAAAGGTTACTCTTCTCCTAGATTTATCAATCTGTACACAGTTTGTATTAAGCAGTAACTAAATGGTAGGGTAAAAGTTGTTCTTGCACAGGGACCCTTTGCTATATATTTGCCACTGCTCAGCACCCATTGTTCTTGCCAAGATTTTTGCCCATCTTTACAAATTGTAAGGTCATTTTTAAGATGTATATCCTTCCCCAGATACTATGGGATTGAGAGGTTAGCCTGCCATTAGCAGCCTATATCATCCACACCTTTTACCTTCCATTTCTCATAAAGACAGGTTTTTCATGTTATAGGTATATATTCAGTGAATTGTTTTCCTTTCCATGGTGTGATTATGCACCAGTTACAAATTTCCAAACACCTTCCCTCCATGCTACTGAAATAAGGAGAAAAAGAGATGGTCTGAAGTCCTAATCACTTCCTTTTCCTAGAATGACAATGCTGCTTCTTCTAAGCTGCTTTACACTGATACACTTAGGCCACAGCAGAGTGTACCCGCAGTTTTTGTGTGGGTTGCCCACTGTAGTCGCATTAAGAGTGGATTTTTTTTGTGTGGGTTGGCTGTGTGTTCCTATAGACTTCTATTATGAATACAGTACTTTTGGTGTGCTTTGTGACAGCTGGGGCATAATAGAAGTCTACAGTAAAGGGCAGCTAACCCACACAAAAACTGCAAGTACACTGCGCTGCACCCACGCTGCAGCCAAAGCACGATGGAGGCAGTGTAGAAGTGCCCTCTTAGATACAGTGCAGTGAGTGAGCGTTGTCACCCTAGAACAGGAAGTGTACTCCTGGCAGGTAAAAATAAAGAAATTAAACCTGAGGAAAGAAAACAAATGCAGCCACCACATCTAAGACCTAGTAAGCATTGATACAGTATATTACATTTTTATTCTTGGATTTAGAAACATTTAAAGTTTTACCAAATGCAGGCCCCTGCATTCACTATATCTGGTCACCCCCTGTACACAGAACATGGAAGTGCAATTATTTTAGTAAATATAAACTGCTAAATACCTTTTCTCATCATCAGCAGTTAGAGCAGTCTTGTGACTTCTATCAATGTCCAGCCAAGCATTGGTTAAAGCTTGTAGGAGGAGTTTTCATTTTGATCTAGGAGGATGCAGAACCCCCTGACCCCTGTCTGGACAGTGCTGATTGGCCTTTTGCTGATCACATGCACTCTCCCAAGAAAAAAAAAAAAAAACCTCTCTACACACCAAAGGGAGCATGGGCAGAGTGATTCCACACAATATGTCCTATCAGGAAATAAGAGGGGGACACTGGAAGAAGGGGAGGATGAGAGAAGTCAGGATCAATCAGTGTTTGTACACAAGGCAGAGGATTAACCCCTTAGGTTCCACAGTGAGTATAACAAGCATGCTTTACTGCATATACAGACTGATTTTACTGTTGTGGGTTTATTAAACCCTTTAACTGTTTAGCAGTTAATTATTGGTTGATTGCCTAATATGGATAAAACTGATTTCCATGGGACCCCATACACAGCAGGCCAATTTACACACAGTAGATTAGTTTTGGACACTCCATTTACCAAGACTGAGGAATGCTGAAATTCAGTCTCATAGCAGAAAGTTTTAGGGATTAGTCTACATTGACTTGAATGGCTGAGAGAGATTAAGTTCTCTTTAATCGCTCATTCATGAGACTGTAGTTTGATTTTTTTCCCTTTTTAAACACGGTAACCCCTGGAAAAATAATCTTGCAAGCTTGATCACTCAACAGTTGCTCAGCAATCTCCTTCCGTAGCATGAACAAGGGATTTTTGGAATCTCTCAGATTAAAAACCCCAGTGTAGCATGAGCCTCAGCAATCATTCAGATATCTTTATAGAAAAGGGAAAAGCGGCTCATCTACATCTTTGCATTTGAACATAAACCAAGTCAAGAATAAAAGTTACTAGCGATGCAAGGATGCTTATGCCACAGACAGATCTTATCTCCTGAAACTTTACTGGCAGATGTTCAGTGTATAGTTGGCCTTATTTCTGTGCTAAACTCATATCTTCTATAAATTTTGAAAGCTGGAGTGAGAAATTAATCTCTGATAAAGGACATGTGTTTAGCGGCAGAGGTGGACTGAATTTTAAATACTTGCTATAGTCAGTCATTAAAAAGCACGCATATATGGTGAATTAAAATGATGAATGGGGATTACACCTGTATAGCAAATGCATACATATAAAAAGGCAGTTTCTATGTTTCTGGATGTACTTTATATAACATCATAGATAATGATGTAGTCTTACCTTGGTTTTGAAAAAATACTTAAAAGCAAAGGGCAAAATAAAAAAAAAAACATATGCACTACATTTCTGCAATATATGCACATTTCCCCAATTTATATCTATATAAAGATTCCCCAACAACATAAAAATACATATTAATCTGTCAAAAATGCACTTTGCTTCTAATTACCGTACCTATTGTGGAATGACCCCACATGCCTATTAGATGCATTCAGCTGCAGTTGTGCTGTTCTGGCCGGTCCATACTCCTTTAAGTGAGAGTGAGCTACCTCTAGACATATTTGCCTTTAATTTATCCATTGCTATACACTGTATGCTCCAACATGGAGACTCTAATAGAGTTAGGACCACACTATACTGAGGTGCCTTGAGGAGTCAATGTGGCTCAATGTGCAAATATTATGTAACCAAAACCTCTGTTTTAAACCCAAATTGTTAAAGAGTGGGTTTTTTGACAAGATAGTAAATGAGCTGTGAAATTTTGCATTGTGTGCTTCCATGTGCACCCTTCTCTAAAAGCTAGTTATAAATTGGGATGGTTGCCTTTTTTGTTTAACATGCATTTTGGTGGACTGAAATTACAAGACTTGGTGTCAGCCCTGCCCTTCTGAATCCACCCTCTTCTCCTTAGCTCTGCAACATAGGGAGTAATTGTTCTGTACTGCAAGATAAAAATGTGCAGGACTCTTTGAATAGGACAAAGGACAGGACAAGTGTAAACAGGCAGCTTTTCATTTTGGCCAAATCAACAGGTGCTTTTAGCAAGTGTCGTATATTTAACAGACCAAAGGGGGACAAATAAGAGATGTTCATTCAAATGCTTTTTATGAATGCAGAAGATCTGTGTAGAATATCAAGTTGGGTCCCCTTCCTCCTAGACTCCACACTAAGTCACTCTGCTATGTGTGCATATACTGTTCACTTGGCGTGTAACACCATCCACTCTTAATGTGACTACAGTGGGCAACCCTGGATGCAAACCAGTGGGACATCTGTAATGGTGAGTTCCTGTGGCAGGCAGGGAGGTCAGTGCAAAGAATGAGTGTGGCTAAATTGCACTAAATATTGGGTAGGCTTTAACCACTTCAAGTCCGGACACTTTCACCCCCTTCCAGTCCAGGCCAATTTTCAGCTTTCAGTGCTATCACTCTTTGAATGACAATTGCGTGGTCATGCAACATGGTACCCATATACATTTTTTAGCATTTTTTGAGACAGATAAAACTTTATTTTGGTGGTATTTATTCACCACTGGGATTTTTATTTTTTTTGCTATATAAATGAAAAAGTCCAAAAATGTGAAAAAAAGGTGTTTTTCTTATAAAATTTTGCAAATAAATCATCTTTATTCATAAATCTTGGCCAAAACATATTCATCTAACTTTTTAGTAAAAAAACAATAACCCAAATTAGTTTATAACCAAAAATTATAATTTTTCTAAATTTTTTTTACATTTTTATTTTATTTATTTTTATATTATTATTTATGGGGGTTTTTAACATACTATCACCCTAGCAGTACAGTGTCACCATAGTGTACTACTTATGGGGGGTGATGAAGATTTTTTTTTTCTTTTTTTACACTGATTGCTTTTATACCCATAATGGCTGTAAAAGCAATGATTTCTCCTTTTTTCTGGCTGCATTCTTGCAGCCATTAAGAAATACTGTGAGAGCTGTGATTGAGTTGTGAATAGCCTTGTACCATGTGACCTCTGTGATCATTCACAGATTTCACAAGTAGTAAGCAATGATGTCAGGAAGTGACATCTTGTTTACTACTATTCATGTGATCACAGATTGGCCAACGAATCATGAATCACTTTAACCATGCTTATTTAACAGCGATCAGTGTTCTGCTGTGCCACGTGCTCCCAGGGAGCACGCACAGGCAATGGATGCGGGGAGACATTTAGAAATGTCCACCCACTCCAGCAGCACTCCTGTCTGGCTGTTTATGTACATGAGCCGGACGGAAAGTAGTTAAATAAGCATGGTTAAAGTGAAACCAAAGTATGAATATTCACCTATCCAAAGTCCCCTCACCAGCGCCAGAGTCTTCTGGACCAGGGGCGGACTGACCATTTGGAAACTTGGGCACTGCTGGAGGGCCTGGGGTCAGTAGGGGGCCCCATGAGATGCCCCTGGTACCTTTTTCATAGGCTTTTTTGAGTTTGGGCAAGGACACAGGGGCCCCATGATCCCCTATTGCCCGGGGGCCCCATGAGTTGTCAGTCCGCCCCTGTTCTGGACTCTTTATTGGCCGGCGGGGATGATGTCACTTCTGCGTTTGGGCAAGAGCCAGTCATCCTGCCACTCAGCCACTCAGCATGGTGCTGTAATTTGAGCTGTGCATGTGCAACTCAATTTACAGTGCCGGAGTGAACAGTGAGCAGGTAGGTGGGTTTTTTTATTGCAGAAAAGATAGTGTATGACCTCTTCTGCAATAAAAGCCTGTCTGCTTGCTGTTTCTTACAGTGGAACTTTAGTTCTGCTTTAATATACACACATATACACTCACCGGCACTTTATTAGGTATACCTTGCTAGTGCCGAGGAAATACTGTATCCCTACACCATTACACCACCACCAACCTGAACGGTTGATACAAAAGCAGGATAGATCCATGCTTTCATGTTGTTTATGCCACATTCTAACCTTACCATCTGAATGTCACAGTAACCAGTCTGCCCATTCTCCTATACACTCACCGGCCACTTTATTAGGCACACCTTGCTAGTATTAGGTCGGACCCCCTTTTGCCTTCAGAACTGCCTTTATTCTTTGTGGCATATATTCAACAAGGTTTTGGAAACATTTTTCAGAGATTTTGGTCCATATTCACATGATAGCATATGCAGTTGCTGCAAATTTGTCAGATGCACATCCATGATGCGAATCTCCTGTTCCACCACATCCCAAAGGTAACTCTACTGGATTAAAATCTGGTGACTGTGGAGGCCATTGGAGTACAGTGAACTCACGGTCATGTTCAAGAAACCAGTTTGAGATGATTTGAGCTTTTTGACATGCTGCATTATCCTGCTGTAATTAGGCATCAGAAGATAGGTACACTGTATTTATAAAGGGATGGACATGGTCAGCAACAATATTCAGGTAGGCTGTGGTGTTTAAACGATGCTCAATTGGTACTAAGAGGCCCAAAGTGTTCCAAGAAAATATACCATTACACCACTACTACCAAGACAAAGCAGGATGGATCCATGCTTTCATGTTGTTTATGCCAAATCTTGACCCTACCATCTGAATGTCGTAGCTGAAATCGAGGCTCATCAAGAGTGGCACCCGGTGTGGTTTTCTGCTGCTGTAGCCCATCTGCTTCAAGGTTTGGCATGCTGTGTGTTCAGAGATGGTATTCTGTATACCTTGGATTGTAACGAGTGGTTAATTGAGTTACTGTTGCCTTTCTATCATCTCAAACCAGTTTGCCTATTCTCCTCTGACCTCTGGCATCAGCATGGCATTTTCATCCACACAACTGCTGCTCACTGGACATTTTCTCTTTTTCAGACCATTCTCTGTAAACCCTAGAGATGGATTTGCTTGAAAATCCCAGTAGATCAGCAGTTTTTGAAATGCTCAGACCAGCCTGTCTGGCACCAACAACCATGCCACATTGAAAGTCACTTAAATCCCCTTTCTTCCCCATTATGATGCTTTGTTTGAACTGCAGTAAGCCATCTTTACCACATCTAGATTCCTAAATGCATTGAGTTGCTGCCATGTGATTGGCTGATTAGCAATTTGTGTTACCAAGCAATTGAATAGGTGTACCGCAATAAAGAGGTGGTGAGTGTATATACTGTATATCACACACACCTGTACTACACTATAAGAGAAAATGCCAGTTTAATGTTTAATTAATCAGTGAAAAAGTAATCAATACCAACAAGATTAGATCTCAAGATTAGAATGGTCAGAATAATAGATTACGTCTAAATTACTGCTGGGTATAATTCAACTCTGCCTGATACTGTATAGCCCAGTTATTTTCAATGAAGCACAAGATCATAAACAGGATTACCTCCACCTATATTCAAGTACAGCACAAGTTTATCCATGAGGTTACTTTGCAAAGCTTTCTTAATGCCCCAACCTATTCAATAGTCTCTCAAGGCACACAAGTGGTAACTGGCGCCAGCCTGCCCTGAAATAGATAATAAAAGGGCAGAAGAAGACATAAAACATAAGAAGACATAGTCAGTGGAATTAATTAAGAGTGTCTATGGCAGTCTTTAGAAGTCCATTGTTCCTCGGCATATGGTATTTAGATACATTTCCCCTAAATATTGCATGCGATCCTGAAACTGTCAATTCACTATGCTGTTTTTTGCGGTATTTACCACAAAATGCTAAAACGCTTAGTAAATACTGCATGAAAGGATGGTAAAGGTAATTCACAAAATAGAAATAAATAATTAAAGCAATACTAAAGGGCAATTTTTTTACTTACCTGCTCTGTGTAGTGATTTTGCACAGAGCAACTTGGATCCTCTTCTTCTTTGTTCTCCTGCCGGCACTCCTGGCTCCTCCTTTCTGTCAGGGGCCCCCATAGCAAGCAGCTTGCTATAGGGACACCCAAGTAGGCGTGTTCCCGAGCCACTGCTCCGTCTGTCCATTCACACACAGACCCATGGCTTGGCCCCACCCCCCCTCTCCTCATTGGCTGACTAACTGTAATTGACAGCAGCAGGAGCCAATGCTATCTCAGCCAATGAGGAGGCAGAGACCCAGGTCAGCCGAGGCTGTCATGCACATCGCTGGATCGCAATGGGGCTCAGGTAAGTATTGAGTGGGCTGGGGGCATTGCTGCACACAGAAGGTTTTGTACCTTCATGCATAGAATCAGTGGTCCAGTCATATAAACAGTGGTCCAGTCATGCGGTGTTTGAGAAATGTAAATATTTAATAGAAAATTTGGAGTAGTCTCTGCCTTTTTTGGATCATTTATTTCAACAGTAATGCATAAAAACCTAAATATGGAAATACTCATTGGGGTTGATTTACCCCCAGTATAACTAAAGTATTTTTTTTAGTTTGTAAAGAGTGGAGGTAGTTTAGAACACTTGTCAGGTTTCTATTGTTGTGTGTGCCCCCATAAGGGAGATTCCTCCACTATATTTGCCCTGTTTACCATTATCATCAAGTAAAAGAGAATCCCAAATTTTAGGTTGTCCCTAGAACAGTAATAAAAGGGAAATTTTCCAATGGGGACAATGGTTCTGGTGACCTGGGGGGGGGGGCTTTGAATTCTTTAAATTTGTAGGGATTTCCTCTCTATTACTTTTTTGGGGATAACCCAAAATTTGGGATTTTCTTTTAATTTCGCTTCCAATTATAATGGTAAATAGGACAAATAGAGAAGGTGAATCGACCTAATGGGGACAGACAGCAATAAAATCCTAATAGGTGTTCTAATACCTCTCCACCCTATCTAAAACTAAAAAAAAGGTTTTCCTTTAGTTATATTTTAAGTAAAGACAAAATATATTTAGAAACGTCAAATATTGAATGAAAATGGTTTAAAAAAAAATCATACACATGTATACAGTAAATGCCTCTCTTCTACCAATAAAAAGACAATGTTGTAGAAGAAGGGTATTTATATATGTGTGGGATTTTTGATACTATCTTCATTCAATACTTGACATTTATAAAGATACTTTGTATTTATTTCATTTACGTTAGTTGTTTTTGATACACCACATGTGGCCTGTGAAAGCAGCTTCCCTTTGACTGGTATTCTAGTCACCTTTTTTTTCTCGTATTAATACATATGCTGCAGGGACCGCACTGACTTATTTTTCTACGGTTTAAACCATTTTACCTCTTTATTAGCAATAAAAACTGACAGGGGTTCTAATTCTTCTCCATTGTATAAATCCCACTGGATATCGCATGAGATAAAATACTTTATGGTTTCATGAGATAAATACAGCATATTTCGGAAAAATATCGCAAAGGGGATTTTAGAAGCTTTTTTTAAAAAAAACGCTAAATGGTATTTTACCGCATTCCTTAAAGCGGTAGATTCCGCTTCCTGAATGGAGCCCATAGTTATCTAAGAACTGGAAGTGTATTTAAATTTTGCGCAGCCTTTGTGCCACTTTGTAAAAGTAGTGCTATTAAAATCTACCTGAATCTGCTGCACAATTTGGTAAAGCTATGGAAACTGGCAGGGCAGTTGAATATGGCACAGGACCTTTTAAAGAGCTTTACTGCCAGAAAGATGGTGGAAATGCTTTATTAAATTCCCCCAGAAACTTAGAATACACATAATCCAGTCCACTGTTTGCTCCATAGAGACCCAAGGAGTGGATTGTGCCATAAAGCCCCAGCCACGACAGCGCAGCAACCCACACTCTAACTCCTTCCGGCAATAAGGGTCTCCCTGCTGCGTCCATTCTCCATTCTTCTTCTCATGTTGCCACTCACAAACTCTGGCATAAGCAGATATCCTTTGAGCTTCAGCTGCAAGTGATATGCACAGCTATAACTCAAGGGATGGCATTGTGACATGGAGCTAGCTGCTTTCCGAATTGAATACCCAATTAAAGCAGTGAATGCACAGTGGACCCCATTGATCTTTGGGGCCCATGTTCACTTTACACATCAGAGATACACCAATAAGTTGATTGTTAAAGTTTACATACTCTAACAATTAATGTGCATATTATGGAAGGCCACCTATAGACATGAGCTGAACCTATTTGGATTGACAAGCACGTAGTTGCAGATTTTAATGTTTACTCACATGAAATGGAGGTGACTGCCCTTGTACAGGATATGAGAACTTTCATACATGGATACCTTCTCTGAGCTGAACAAAAGGATTAGTTCCATCATAAAAAAAATATTGCTTTGATATTTATCTCCACCAGCTGATCAATGCATGAGAAGAACAGTGAGTCACAACGAAGTGCAGATTATTACACTATACCACCAAGCAGCCTTTTTATAAAGAATGAGATTGATACTTCCCCACTTTTCACTCTGTAGAAAGCGGCAGCTAATTAATTTTTTCTGCATTTTCATTGCTTTTCATTGTTACATTTCCCCATGTTGAAATTCACTTTTCAAAAAGATATTAGCTAGATTATAAATGGGAAAAATAGAGCTGCTCCAACTTTTGGTAACAGAAACTAAATGCTGATTAACATTGCACCACTACAATTGCCTATGTATTCCCACAGATGATTGGTATTTACTGCTGTGGTGTCATCTGTGTGAGTGTGGGATCAGTGATCTCTGGAGGGAGATATGTCTTTTTTCATAATAAACTTTCCATTGTTGGAATTTAGTGGTAGAATGGCTCATTAAGTTTTGCCATTGATTTCAGATGTGGGACAGATTTAATGTCTGTGCACCCACAGCAGGCCCTGCAGAAAATACGAGTCTAGAGTATTGCCCGTGGCCAGTACCCATTTCATAAATTGTGTGACCCTGGTGACGATTTTTGCTTTGGGAATCATTTTGCTATAACTAGCCTAAATTTAGCCTAAATTAAAAAAAAAGCCCACTGTTGGCTGATGTCATTCATCCAGTCCAGGCTGGGGAAAGATCCCGACTTTAAAGTCGGGATCCACCCCGGAGTCTGGAGTGGCACCTGGCTCAGCCTCTCAGTGATCCGCCTCCACAGTCCTGCGCTCCAGTGAGTGCAGGGGGGCATGGGGGGGGGCAGAGCAGATAGCGATGACTGACAGTCACCACTCTCTGCTCAGAGTGACTGTGAAAACTCAACAATCAGTGGTCATGTGATCACCGAGTTCTCACACAGATGCAGCATCAGACTGATGCTACATTCATCTAGGTAAGTATAGCTAGACAAAAAAAACGAAGACCCTGCTTCTCTGTTAAGATGACTATTACAGTGAGGGTATAGGGAATCTAATTTTGTTGGAATACAGTGTACATGTATTTTGTGCAACAGCTACATCAGTATTCAGTAGAGATATATTTTTTACCCTGTAGATGGCAGTGTTTATAAGTTTGTAGCTGTATCTATGGTATACTCTTTGTCTTTTCTCTGAGTCCGGCTTCATACTTCTGTGATGCGGGAAATGCGTTGAATCCTATGTGTTTCCTATGTGAATCCTATGCGTTTCTCCCATGCGATACGATTCAGGTGCAGATTTAAAAAAGTGTCCTGCACCTTTTTGGTGCAGATGCGATTTGAGCCATACAAAATGTATGGGTGAAATCGCACCCCACAGACATTTGCATATAATTCACACAGGAATGCGGTGCGATTACTGTGCAAATTACATGCTGTGTCCTGCATCGCATAGTGTGAACCCGGGCTGAATAACGTGTTCTGTTTCCTAGTTGCAGTGAAGCTGAAAAACACATGGATTTTGCACTGTTATGTAGGGCTATATACAGAATCTCTAACACAGTTTTATACTAGACAGTTGTACAAGTATATTTATATTTACAGTATGTGTATTTTGTTTTATTTCTATTTCCACATGTGTTGCACCTCCTTTGTAATGTCCTGTACTTCCTGTCTCGTGCCTAGCTTTATTAGTTACTATAGTTTTCATTGTAGTCTAATATGTTGAGATATCAGTTTAGATGCTAGTATAATGTGTTGGGTTTTCCTGCTGGGTAACCTAAATAAAGGTGAATGTTTTCACTATTTCCCACATTCAGTGACTGTGGAAATAATATAATGGCCAAAGTCAAAGTACATGTGCACCCAGAGGCAATGGAGGACTGAAATGAATGCAGGATCATGCGGGCACGAAGTTCTGGAGTAAGAAATGGATGTAATGGTGCAAATGCATTTAGATGCATATATGTCTGTGTGCATATGCAAAAGCAAAGTTGTTCTTCCTCTATGTCTAGCTCGCATTCAATTCCAAAATTCCCTGTGTGTGCATATATTTGGCACCTTTTTCTTTCTGTTTGCTGCTTGCTGCTGTTTAGGGAAATGTGCTTGCTTTATTCTCTAGAGCAGTGGTGGTAAACTTGTAAACGTAGAGGACCTCAAGTGCAACCCCCAATACATCTGGAGGGCCACACAATAGCTTAATTTCCACAAAATTGCTGTTATTAGTTAATTACATTGTGAGGCACCCAGGAAAAATATGTAACATTTAAATCCTATTTACGTTTATGTGAATATACACTCACCAGGTTTATTAGGTAGACCTTGCTAGTGCCAAGAAAGTATCCCCACACAATTACACCACCAACACCAGCCTGAACCGTTGATACAAGGCAGGATGGGTCCATGCTTTCATGTTGTTTACGCCAAATTCTGACCCTATTCTTTGAATGTTGCAGCTGAAATCTCATCAGACCAGGCAACATTTTTCCAGTCTTCTGTTGTCCAATTTTGGTAAGCCTGTGCAAATTGTAGCCTCCGTTTCCTGTTCTTAGCTGACAGGAGTGGCATCTGGTGTGGTCTTCTGTTGCTGTAGCTCATATGCTTCAAGAGTTCGATGTGTTGTGTGTTCAGAGATGGTGTTCTGAATACCTTGGTTGTAAGGACTAGTTATTTGAGTTACTGTTGCCTTTCTATCATCTAAAACCAGTCTGTCCATTCTCCTCTGACCTCAGACATCAGCAAGGCAGTTTTGTCCACACAGCTGCCGCTCACTGGATACTTTCTCTGTTTCGGACCATTCTCTGTAAACCCTAGAGATGGTTGTGTGCGAAAATCCCAGTAGATCAGCAGTTTTTAAATACTCAGACCAGCCCGTCTGGCACCAACAACCATGTATCATTCAAAGTCATTTAAATCCTCTTTCTTCTCCATTCTGATGCTTGGTTTGAACTTCAGCAAGTTGTTTTCACCATGTCTAGATGCCTAAATGCATTGAGTTGCTGCCATGTAGCATGCAATTGAACAGGTGTACCTAATAAAATAGCCAATGAGTGTGTATATATTCTTTTGAACATACAAATTAATAAATGCATTTTATTTTTACAGGTATTTGGCAACTGGTCAGAGCTTTGCTTCTCTGCACTACTACTTCCTTCTGGGTGTAAGAACGGTGGCCAAGGTGACCTAGGAAATATGTCTGGCATTTTAGAAGTGGTGATGCCACAGCCTACCAGGGATTTTTGGGAAGAGTTTTGGCAATTGAGTTCTGGGAAAGGACACAGTTTCCTAACTGCATTGGAGCCGTAAATGGAAAATGTCAGAGTAAAGATGCCACCAAACTCAGGGTCGAGGTATTTAAATTATAAGTAGTTCTTTCCTGTCATCCTCTTGAGTTTGGTGGATGCCCAGAAGTAAAAAATATATCAAAACCTGATCATAAACTAGATCATTTATTGGTGAAATCTACTCAGCATTGGACAGCACAGGAACTTTAATGCATTTCATAGGCTGAATGGTAGAACTCATCTCTGTTTGAAAACTTTGTTAGGTGGATAGCCACCTTCATTTTGGGGATTTTTGATTGATGTTGGGGTGTATGGAAGTTCAGGAGATTCCCACATCTTCAGGTCTACGATGGGATGTAGGCTGCATGAGGGATGCCTAAAGTGTTAGTTCACCTTTGCAGAAAAAATATAAAGGTGATCTAACACCGTACATCCTTCACCACCCCCACCCCCCCAGTCCCCACTGTACTTACCTCCATGGATACTGAGCGGGCAGTACCTATACAGCAGGTCCAGTGTTCCGGAGATTTAAATTCCCCGATCTTCTTCCTCTGTGCATCTCTTCTGGGATAGATTAGAGCAATGCTGTTATGGTGCTGACCAATCAGACCTGCTCTGATCTGTCTGAGGGGTGGGGGTGATGGAAGTTGTTTGGTGTTATTTCACTTTTTAAATTTTTTTCTGTAAAGGTGAACTAACATTTAAGGATCCCACCAATGGACACCTTTGTCTGGTACAAAAGAGACAAGTCTGCCATATGTGATTGTGGCAGATGAGGCATTCGTGTTGTTGGAGAACCTGATACACACAGGGGACATGGACCTGCCCATAAACAAAGGGCATTCAATTACAGTTTAAGCCATGCAGGTTGGATTTTGAAGTGTGTATTTTTATTCTGAACTAAGTGTCATATTCCTCCGTGTACATCCCAACTTAATATGGAAAACACTATCAAAATTGTTGGATTGGGTAAGAAGGAGGAGGGAAAATTGATAATGATGCAAATGGCCTGAAAGAAGGGTCCAATTAGAAGGCTCAAGAGGAATGGAGAATGCTGGACCAGGTGGTGATGGCCATGGTGAAAATTTGTATTCCATGCAGGGCCTTTAATATTGTTTGGACCCTGGGTAACCCCTCCCTTGCAATTTCACTCTCCACCTGCTTGGAGACATACAATAAATAGCAGCTAGACTTCAAAATCAGTTTACTGCAGCAGATCAGGCATCCATTGTGATTAGTTGCCAGTGGTTACAGCATATTATTACCATTTACGGACTGGTTTCTAGAGGTTACAGCACACATTATGCCTCACTGATTCGTTTCTAGAGGTTACAGCACATGATTTCTGCTTGCTGATTGGTTGCTAGAGGTTATTGCACATTATTACCGCTCACTGATTGGTTGCTAGAGGTTACTGCACATCATTACTGGTCACTGATTGGTTGCTATAGGTTATTGCCTATTATTACCACTCACAGATTGGTTGCCAGAGGTTACTGCATATCATTACCGCTCACTTATTGATTGCTAGAGGTTACACATCTTTACAGCTCACTGATTGGTTGCTAAAGGTTACAGCACATCATCTCCTCACTGCCTACACACCATGGACTGAGAAGGTGAGGGAACTCACCAATAGACAGAAATCTCCTATGGATTCTAGGACTCCTGGGATCAGTGGCAGTGCTGGGGGGGAGGTTGTGATCAGTGCCAGTGCTGGGGGGTTGATGGGATCAGTGTTAGTGGTGGTAGGGGTGGGATCAGTGTCAGTGGTGGAGGGATGGGATAAGTGTCAATGCTGGGGGAATGGGATGAGTGACAGTGCTGGTGAGGAGATGGGATTAGTGGCAGTGCTTGGGGTGGATGGTATCAATGGCAGTGCTGGATGGGGATGGGAGATGACATTTCTACACCGATCACCAATGTTAGGGGGGATTTATACTGCTGACCAATATACTGACTCCTTCTGTTGTATTAGTGACTTATCCCTGGCTGAGACCGCTATGCCTGGCCTGTATAAGCAGATACAATCACCACAGACAGTCTTTATCAGATAGCTGAACTCACCAAACATCTTTTTCTTATCCTCCTTTTTATTGAATGCAGCAGGTTACAGCACACAACAGGATGTGGCAGATGATTGAAAAGATGGTATTTGCGGGTTAAAACATGGTAATGTGTACCCCCAAATTAACATGTGGCCATGAAACAAGCAGCCATTTTTATTAAATTAAGGCAATGTGAGAAGGAAGGAGAAATACATCATAAAATGGGAGGGAACACAGAAAAAGATGGTGCAATATCCAAAATGACCGCAAGATGGAAGTATATTAACCCACTATACTGAGGTCAATAAACAATGGCTTAAAGAAGAAGTACAGCCAAAGCTCTTTTGGCTGTGCTTTTCCTGTGGATCACAGGAGTACAGTTTGTTCTGCATTCCTGTGACCTGTTTTCAGCTGACAGCGGGTACAGGCTGGGGAAAGATACTGACTTTACAATAGTCTGGAGCAGCACCTGGCTCGTGCCGCTGAGAGCCTGTGCCAGCCACTCCCTCCCCCTCCGCAGCCCAGAGCTCCGGTGAGCACTGGGAGTAGACAGCGGTGACTGACAGTCACCGCTCTCTGCTTAGAGCAGCTGTGAGAAGTCAATGATATATGAATGCAGTCACTATTTACATATGAATGACACATTGCTACCGCTATTTACATATGAATGTCACTTTGTGGATGCTATTTACATATGGATGTTGTCGCTATTTACATATAAATGCAATAAATTTACTTGTGAATGCTGAATGCACACGTTTCACCTGTACATGGCAATAGGGCAGAGCTGGGCAGAATAAGTGACAGCACTTCACTCTTAGATATCGGGACACAGCACGGGATAAGGACTTCAAGGGACAAGGGAATGTAAACCGGGACAGTTGGCAAGTATGAGGCAGCTGCTTTGGGCCCCACAACAATGACTGGGCCAAGAGCAGCTGCCCCTTTTGCCCCTCCTTAAAGTCCACCCTGATTCCATGAGCTCAAAACTCTCTACGTTGAGCAGGGATGCAGGCCATCAAATATTATCCATTCTGCCTTGTATCAACTGTTCAGGCTCGTGGTGTAATAGTGTGGGGGATATTTTCTTGGCACATTTTGGGCCCCTAAGTACCAACTGAGCATAGTTTAAATGCCACGGCCTACGTGAGTAATATTGCTGACCATGTCCATCCCTTTACGACTACAGTGTACCCATCTTCTGATGGCTACTCCCAGCAGGATAATGCACCATGTTCACAAAGCACAAATCATCTCAAACTGGTTTCTTGAACATGATAATCAGTTCAATGTACTCCAATGGCCTCCACAGTTACCAGATCTCAATCCAATAGAGCACCTTTGGGATGTGGTGGAACGGGAGATTTGCATCATAGATGTCCAGCCGACTGTGTGATGTTATCATGTCAATATAGACCAAAATCTCTGAGGAATGTTTCCAACACCTTGTTGAATCTATGCCACGAAGAATTAAAGCAGTTCTGAAGGGGGTCCAACCTGGTACTAGCAAGGTGTACCTAATAAGGTGGCTGGTGAGTGTAGATTTACATGAATAGAGATAGCTAGATAGCTAGATAGCTAGATAGCTAGATAGATAGATAGATAGATAGATAGATAGATAGATAGATACTGTAAATAGATAGAAAGATAGAGTAGATATTAAATGGGTAGGCTGTCAAAATACCATAGCTGGCACTGCAGATTCACCTATCTGTACTGTGTAATGTGTATGGAAGATTTTGTTAGATTTTTTTCGTTCAGCCAGCAGTGTTCAGTGTGTGGCTAGCTTTAGTCTGAGACCTTTGCAAACCAGTCAGGGTAGGCTGCCAGGATTACAGTTGCAGTTCTAAAATTTATAAACTGTCATGCAGACTTTACTGAACATAAGGCAGCCTGATTTGCATCTAATTGCTAATTTGATTGATAAATAACCCCCAATGTGTCATACTATTCCAGTATCCTTCACAAATCCTTGGCATGCATATCATTAGGTAGTGACCCATATTTTTTTGAAGCACAGGTAAATAAGACCTACAGTACCTCCAACAGCCAGAAATAATGTTAGGTGTTTACAATGAGGAGGAGAGGAAAGAATTGCATGCAAACAAATTTTTGTCTCCTGCTGAGAAAATCAAGGAGGTGTCATGGCTTTCAAACAAAATTCCACCTCTGGTTGTGTGCCATGCTGAGAAAATGAAGGTGATAAATGCCAGATCTTGCTGAAAATGAGGAAAATGATTTCAAAGGGGAAATCATGAATGTAAATAAATATGTATATACTGATATAGCTATATACAGTTGCAAGAAAAAGTATGTGAACCCCTTGGGATTATGTGGAGTTTTGCATGAATTGGGCATAAAATGTGCTCTGAACGTCATCTAAGTCACAACAATAGAAGGACACAGTCTGCTGAACATAATACTACACAAACATTAGATGTTGCCATGGTTTAATTGCACATAACATGTAAACATTCACAGTGCAGGGAGGAAAAGGTATGTGAACCTTTGGATTTAATAACTGGTTGACCCTCCTTTGACAGCAATAACCTCAACCAAACGTTTCCTGTAGTTGCAGATCAGACCTGCACAACGATCTGGAGTAATTTTGGACCACTCCTCTTCACAAAACTGTTTCAGTGTAGCAATATTCTTGGGATGTCTGGTGTGAATCGCTCTCTTAAGGTCATGCCACAGCATTTCAATCAGGTTGAGGTCAGGACTCTGACTGGGCCACTCCAGAAGGCGTATTCTGTGCTGTTGCAGCCATTGTTTTGTTGAATTACTTATATGCTTTGGGTCATTGTCCTGTTGCATCACCCATCCTCTGCGGAGCTTCAGTTGGCGGACAGATGGTCGTACGTTTTCCTGCAAAATGTCTTGATAAACTCTGGAATTAATTTTCCCATCAATGACAACAATCCGTCCAGGCCCTGAGGCAGCAAAGCAGCCCCAAACCATGATGCTCCCTCCGCCATGTTTTACAGTGGGGATGAGGTTTTGATGTTGGTGTGCTGTGCCTTTTTTTCTCCACACATAGTGTTGTGTGTTCTTCCCAAACAACTCAATCTTGGTTTCATCTGTCCACAGTATATTTTGCCAGTAGTGCTGTGGAACATCCAGGTGCTCTTTTACAAACTTCAAACGTGCTGCAATATTCTTTTGGGACAGCAATGGCTTCCTCCGTGGTGTCCTCCCATGTACTCCATTCTTGTTTAATGTTTTCCTTATTGTAGATGTGTCAATAAAAACGTTAGCATGTGCCAGAGATTTCTGTAGGTCTTTAGCTGACACTCTGGGATTCTTCTTTACCTCATGCAGCATTCTGCGCTGTGCTCTTGCAGTCATTTTTACAGGACGACAACGCCTAGGGAGAGTAGCAGCAGTGCTAAACTTTCTCCATTTGTAGACAGTCTGTCTTACCGTGGACACATGAACATCAAGGCTTTTGGAGATACTTTTGTAACCCTTTCCAGCTTCATGCAAGTCAACAATTCTTGATCGTAGGTCTTCTGAGAGCTCTTTTCTGCGAGGCATGGTTCACATCAGACAGTGCTTCTTGAAACCAGTAAACCCAAAACAGGTGTGTGTTTTTTAAGGGCAGGACAGCTGTCAGCAACACATCCAATATCATCACACTGATTGAAGTCAAGGTTGGCTCACTCCTGGCTCCAATTAGCTCTGGGAGAAGTCATTAAGCTAGGGCCTCACATACTTTTTCCTCCCTGCACTGTGAATGTTTACATGTTATGTGCAATTAAACCATGGCAACATCTAATGTTTGTGTAGTATTATGTTCAGCAGACTGTGTTCTTCTATTGTTGTGACTTAGATGACGTTCAGAGCACATTTTATGCCCAATTCATGCAAAACTCCACGTAATCCCAAGGGGTTCACATACTTTTTCTTGCAACTGTATATATATACACACACATATATATATTATATACATATACAGTGTGTGTGTGTGTCCTTTTAAATAAATATGCAGTTTATTAAAAACAATAAAGTAAAGATGCAGATGATTGTGTCTTACTGAAATGTTAAATTAAACTACAGTTACCTAAAAAGTACGGCTCCCAGAGAAACAATTTCTTTTTACTTTGGAAAGCATAAGAGAGATTTGGAACATCTATCAGGTTTTCATTGCAATCTGTGTCCCCAATGAAAGGACTTTCATTCACTTTCTGGCCAACCGACAGGAGTCAGAAGGACCAGAAACAATAGCAATTGTCAAAAGCACTTCTGGTACAGTGAAAGAAGATTAGAACTTCTGTAAGGTTTTTATTGTGTGTACCTTCCTGTACCAGTGATATGATCTCTTGTTTCTTGTCCTAATGTCAAAAGTGTGATACTGGTACAAAAACAGGCTGGTTTACCAAAGAAAAGGAAAAAGGGCGGGGAGAAATCACCATGGTATGCTTGCTTGCATCGCGTGTTCAGGTGAGCATAGATGTACAGGGGTTAAAAAAAAATGGAAATACTACATGATTGGCAGGTATGAAAGTGACTACATGTTTCACATTGAAAGCAGAAGTGATGTAACACTCTTTTACTTCTGCTGGAAATTTGGAGGTATGCAAGGAATGGTGATTTGGGGTGATGTGTGTTGGGAGGGGGGATGGGGGAAGAGGATTTATGCTTGGAGGGGGGATTTGTGAAATTTGTGCTAGAAGAGGTGATATGGTAGAGGGGGATGGAATTTGTGCTAGCAGGGGATTTTTTTTTTTGGGAGGGGAGAGATTGGTGCTGTAGAGATGATTGGGATATTTGTGCTGGGAGGGAACATTGTTTTGGGGGGAATTGTGCTAGGAGGGGGACTGGGAGAAGACTGTGTGCTGGGAGGGGGGATTTGGAGCGGATGGGGGGGAATCTGTGCTAAGGCGGTAAATGTGAGGGGGTAGAGGATTTGTGCTAGGAGGGGGGATTTTTTTGGAGGGGGGATTTGAGGAAAGAGAGGATTTGAACTTGAAAGGGGGGCAAAGATTTGTTCTGGCAGGGGAACTTAGCAGAGGGGTGGATTTGTACTGGGAGGAGGGGGGATTTATGCTTAGGGGTAAACATGCAGATTAGTGTTCATTTTTTTTTGGGGGGGGGCAATTTTTGCTGACACATAATGCTCATACATCTTGGGGGGGCAGAGTTTGATATGTTTGCCTTGGGCTCTAGATGACCTTGTCCTGGCACTGGTGGGAAGCCTCACTTTCGTCATTCACTGCATGCACTGCTAGTAATACAGAGACATGTCAGAGCTTACTGGGGATAATTACTAAGGGATATTACATATACCAGTGTACTGATTGTGAGCAGAAAACCAAATCACATCCTTGCTTGATTTATTATGCATATAGATATGTGCGCACAGACTCCAGGCTATGCAATCTCCCCAGTGGAGTCAGAGGCAGCAACAAAAACCTGGCAGCAGTTCTAGCCCTTCTGCAAACTATGCAAAACTAAAATTAAAAAAACTTTTGTCAGGAGTTTGACTTCAAGAAGAAATTATTAACTGTGCACTAGTTCTAGTAAATCTTCCCCTCAGTCTCTATTATACTGACAAGATACTATTGCAGTGCTATGAATTCTAGAAAATTTGTGAATTAGCTGCATTTTGAGGCTACTCTAAAGGTCTTCCATGAGGTGCATAAATAGTGGGTGACTCCAAGTTTCATTAGGAAGTTGAAAGCTCTCTATATGCATTCTCAATAAGCCACATCCTTAAAATAAATTAGCTATGTCCATCTGTCACCACAACGCACTTAGCATGCTGCTCTATTATCACCCTATAAATAATTTTTCTGGGTTGATGTCTCTGACTGCCCTTAATGGAAATCTGTACTTTGCCTATACAAGGCAAAGTAACATGCTTAGTTTAGAACAGGGATCATAATAAGCCAGTACTCACTATCCCTGCGCCCCCTGCCACTCTGATCCATTGCCAGACTCTTAGTAAACATTCAGTACTTCCAGTTTTTTTAATGATAAGATGTTTCCTCTGCCCACAGATCAATGTAGTGCTTGGTACAAACAGACAGTCACCAGGTTTGATCTCCGTCATATCTCTGTTAGGTGGGGCACCCACTTCAACACATATAGTAACTGACAGTGGATCGGAACCATAAGAGAGTGTGGGTAGGGTAAGTACATGCTGTTTAAAGGATAACTCTGCGTTCATGGAAAAAATATATATCTAATGAAAAAAAAAATATAACATATATAAGTGCTAGACAAGCCATTCATGTTAATAATTTTTTTTTAAATTCAATGCAATATGGCATTGGTGTACAGAACGCCCCCAGAAATGTCATTACTGCTTGTGTAATTGGCTCACTGATTTTCCCATATCCTGCACTAAGATACATGTCAAATTTTAGGCACCACCTTCAATAAGAGTTTCAGTTTTAGTGAAATGCTCCCCAAAGGCTAAATAGTTCTAAAGGGATGCTGACACTGCAGCTTTTTTCAACAAAACACTATGAGTGTACCAGACAATTAAAATGAACCCATTCATTTTACAGCAGGTTGTACGGAGTAAAATCTAAGCACCAGAAAGAAACAGAGGAAGAAAGACAGGAAAAAAGGCAGATATATTTAACTGCTTCCCAACTGCACTATAGCCGAAAGATGGCCACAGCACTGTTGTCTAGTTCAGGGAGGCGTCCATGGACGTCCTCTCAGAACCCGCCCCCTGCGTGCCCCCAGCACACACAGCTGATCAGGTGATAAGGGAAAAGGCCAATCATAGCGGCCTTTTACCATGTGATCAGCTATGTCCAATGACAGAGCAGATCACAATGTAAATACAGTTGCCGGTTATCGGCTGCACTTTCCTCACGCTGTCACAGCTTTAAGAAAGTACTGTTGATAACCGGCAGATGTGACAGGGAAGATCTGCACTGATAATCAGGGCACTGATTATCAGTGCCCTGATTATCAGTGCCGCCCAGCAATGCTGCCCATCAGTGCCCAGCAGTGTCACCCAGAAGTTGTGCCCATCAGTGCCCCGCAGTGTCCCCATTGGTGCCCAGCAGTGTTGCCCATCAGTGCCCATCAGTGCTGCCCAGTAGTGCCACCCATCAGTGCCCAGCAGTGTCATCCATCAGTGCTGCCCAGCAGTGTCGCCCATCACTGCTGCTCAGCAGTGCCGCCCGTCAGTGCCCAGCAGTGTCGCCGGTCAGTACCATCTGTCAGTGCCTCCAGTTGGTGCTATCAGTCAGTGCCACCCATAGGTGCCGCCTATCAGTGCCTATCATTGCCAATTATCAGTGCCCATCATTGCTGCATATCAGTGCATCATCTGTGCCTCCTCATCAATGCCCACCAGTGCCTCATCAGCGCCGCCTCATCAGTGCTACCTATTACTGCCCATCAGTGCTGCCTATCAGTGCATCCTCATCAATGCACATCAGTGAAAGAGAAAAATTACCTGTTTGCAAAATTTTATAATAGAAACAAAGAAAACCTTTATTTTTTTCAAATTTTTGCTTTTTTTCATTTATAGTGCAAAAAATAAAACCCCCAGTGGTGATTAAATAACACCAAAAGAAAGATCTATTTGTGTAAAAAAAATGATAAAAATTTCATATGGGTACAGTGTTGCATGACCACGCAATTGTCATTCAAAGTGCAACAGCGCTGAAAGCTGAAAATTGGCCTGGGCAGGCAGGGGGTAGAAGTGCCTGGTAGGCAAGTGGTTAAAAGAGGCCGGCTTACCAAGACTGGCAGAAGCAAAATTATTAGCTTTAGGAAAACCTTTTTCCCAGGAGGAAATTATTATAGCATTGAAGAGTATGGCTGCAGGAAAGAGTCCCAGATCTCATGGATATAAAGTGGGATATTATAAGAAATGTAAAGAACAACTTGTCCCCAAAATATGTGCATATATGAATGCGTTAGGAGAGGGGTTGGAAATGAGAGAAGAGTTGCTACAAGCATATATAACAATTATACCTAAAGAGGGGAAGGATGGGTCACAATGTGCCAGTTATAGACCTAAATCGTTACTGAACATAGACACAATATTATACGCTAAAGTACTAGCAACTAGGATGAAAGAGCTGATGCCGGATTGGATACAATTAGATCAAGTGGGATTCATTCTAGGCAGAGATGGTAGGGACAATGACTGCTCCTTCTGCAAAAAACCAGGAGAGAGAAGAAGCTGACGGTAATCCTGTCGATTGATGCTGAAATAGCTTTTGACAGGGTAGACTGGGGATTCATGGTAAATACGTTAGAGGCATTAGGATTAGGGCCCAAAATGTTAAAGTGGCTAAAAAAGCTATATAGTGTCCCATCAGCAGCTGTTAAGGCAAACGGGTCTCTATCACAGTTTATTAAAATGTATAATGTACAAGACAGGGATATCCACTTTCTCCCGTTATTTGTAAAATCTTTGGAACCACTATTAGCGATGCTAAAAAGAGTGTAGATGTAACAGGAATCAGGATAGGAGACGTGAAACACAAGGTAGCGGAGTATGCAGATGACATGTTGTTTTATATTGTAAACCCTAGATTAACGTTACCTAATTTAATGAGAGTACTACGAAGAGTTATCAAATTTTAAATTAACCCCTCAAAGTCAGAGATATTAAATATTAATGTTCCAAACTTACAGAAACAGACTTTGCAAAAAGATTTTCCTTTTACATGGAGGGAAATATAATTAAGCTAATTAGGAATAAAGTTAACTTCCTCAATAAAGAACTTATATCAAGCAAATTATATTCCTTTAAGAAATGAAATAAAGGATGAATTGAGGAAAATCTCAATGGGATGGCTTTCCTGGATAGGTCGTATAACTATGGTAAAGACGGTGATCGTACCAAATATCTTGTATAAGTTTCACATGCTCCCAATACATTTACCAGGGTCTTTCTTTGCGACCCTAAAAAAATTATACTCAGGTATATATGGGTAAATAAGAGACCAAGAGTTAAATATGAAGTTTTGTGTAATGATAAAGGGAAAGGGGGTTTAAATCTTTCCTAATTTTAGGAAATACTATATTTGGGTGTTATTATCAGGAATAGTAGATTGGATACATAATCCAACAGGGGGGGGGGAGGTTGGAATGCTGGGTAACAATGGAAGGTATACTTAGTGAGGCACAATTAGACAGGATTATCTGGTTGCCACATAAGTTTCGTATAATGGATAAAAATACAAGCACTTTGACATGGAATGTATTAAAGGTTTGGGATGTAATGCACAAGAAGATGGGATGGAAGTAAAAATCAATATTATTACCACTGGTGGGAACAGAGTTTTTCCCACCAGGGAGAGATAATATTTAATGGAAATGGATAAAATATAGAAATGCACGCTTAAAGGATATTATCACGTACCTGGTGATGGAGGCCAATGGAGAGAGGGCTTCCATTGCAGCTAAGTTCCGGACTCCCCTGAGAGTGGGACAGCGGGAGTCAGGCCCAAAATTGCACAGGTTGCCTGTAGGAGTGCTGGTTGGTGGTCCACTCAGAAGCACAGCTGGTGCACAGAGATAGGTCTGCAGGCAGGAGGCGCCTGTGCGTGGTATGCAAGCCCTTCCGGGATTTAGATGTTTACTGGGTAGTCGGTTCAAGCCAAGGTCAGGTACCAGATGGGAATCAGAGCAGACGTAGTCAGATGGGATAGCCGAGGTCATGCATAGGGGAGCAAGAAAGAGAGAGAGTATCCGTAAGCCAGGCCGAGGTCAGATCAGGGGTAAGGCAGAGTAGACAGGTCCAGAAGCAAGCCGAGTCAAAGTCACAGGAAACAGGAACAGGGCACGGGGAGCTAGAGATCATCCAGCAACTTGAGGAAGTGATGAGCCTCATTATAAAGGCCGTCTGGCACCAAACTGAGGCTGATGTGTCCTTCTGCACCCATGCAGAGTACTAACAGAAATGCCAGATCTTCCAGAACTTCTGCCATGGACAGGACCCTGACAGATATAGTAGATAAGGACGGTTGAGGACATGTATCCATTCGAATGTTGAGTTCAAATACAGTTCAAAAACATGTCATCTCTAGGATCTATAAGACCCTTATTGAATTAGCTGGATCTGATTCTCCATTGTACTTAGAGGAATGGGAAAAAGAGCTTGGAACAAAACTGAATGAGCAACAAAAAAAATAAAATATTTAAATTAACACATGAGGTGATGAACATGAACACAGTCGAAATTAATTAGAAATGTTTAGTAATATGGTATATTACACCTCGTGTAGCACATAAAAAACGATCAGAAGTTTCATCTTTATGTTGGAGGGGGTGTGGGACTAATGAACCAATACATGGTGGGAATGTCCTAAAATACAGAACTATTGGCAAGAAATAATCCAATATATACAGGAGATACTGGGGATCATCATACAGAACGACCCGTGGGTTTGTTTATTCCATAAATCTGAAACTTCAGTGAAACAATATAAGAATAGGGTATTATATCATTTAATTAACGTAGCTAAAGGACTTATCCCCAAATTCTGGCAAGTCCAAGAGCCCCCAAAAATAAAGGATTGGATAAATAGAGTTGAGTATATATATAAGATGGAGGAGTAATATCACATGGATGAAGATAAAATGGAAAAATTCTGAAAAGTATGGAGTAGATGGTATGATTTTAAAACATCCAAAAGATACCTGGAAGTTGTCGAAGTATAAAGAGTAAAGAGAGTTTAATCGAATGGTAGTGGTGTCTCATATGAGGGAAGAGAGAGAGGAGGCATGAGAAGAGGAAGGTAAATATAGATGGAAGAATATTGGAGGAACTAGAAGTAAAGAAAATGGAATATGAGCAGGGGGAATTTAATGGGTGGGGGTGGAAAGATGGTGGGAGGGGAAGGGAATAGGTAAACTTATGTAAAAATTTGTATTTTTGAATTGTTTGATATAATGTTGATTTTTGTAATAAAAAATTAAGAAAAGATATAATAATAAAAACAAAATAAAACATTCTTCCCATTAAGATGCTGTCTGTTACACCCCTGTCACACTGATCCGACTTTGAAATCATGCAACTTCCAGTTAAGCCACATGATTTCAAAGTCGGTTGGTATTCCAACTTGAGGTGTGACTTGCAAGACATTTGTGGCTGTGCAAGACACAGATGTCTATGCAAGTCGCACCTGAAGTAGTGCATGCACTACTTTGGAAATTAGTGCGACTCCGATCAAGTTGGAATTGCACCGATATGCGATTTGCAACTCTCGTGGTATGGCAAATTGCATGGCAAGTCGCACCCGGGTTTCTGTAAAGTGAATCTGTTACTTTGCCCACAATGAGCAAAGTGCATTTAACCTTAAAGTGTATTTAAACCCTAACATAGAGCATCTCTTATTTTCTCCTTTTTGGTTTGTTAAAGCTGAACTCCAGGATAGGAAAATATTGTCTAAATACAAGAGGCATGTGTGTTCTTATTTGGATCTTGGTGTGCTTCATGTATTTTTTCCAGTTCTGTGCAGTCATTTCACGTGAACATTTACCTTTGCGCACGAACTTCCTATAATAAAGGCTGGTCACTGCTGCTCCCTTCTTGTGCAGGGTGACTGGTCTTGTCTTTGCACCCCTTCTGTAGTTCACTGCAGAAAGTAATATGTGGGCCTGTTGGCCTCCTCCCATAGCTCTGCTCTCTGCACAGGCTATGTACAACACAGTGATTATGTCACTGCTACTTTTAAAAGTTAAAGTGTTACTAAACCCCACACCCTGCATTCATTTTATCTGTTCTCCCACAGCACACAGAACATGGAAATGCAATTATTTTAGTAAATATAGACTGCTGAATACCTTTTTTCAGCAGCAGTTAGGGCAGTCTTGTGACTTCTATCTGTGTCCAGCCAAACACTAGCTACAGCTTGTAGGAGGGGTTATCTTTCTGCTCTAGGAGGATGCAGGACCCCTGACCTCTGTCTGACCAATATACCTGTTTTTCCTGCCAGAGATCTTGTTAGCTAATGACTTCCTCTGCCCCCTGACACTGCTGACTGGTTGTTACGCCGCCTGGCAGAGTCTCTAGCAGCCCACCGCACGGACGCTCCCAGGGCGCGGGGTCTAAGTCCCAGCCTGCTATTCACCAGGGCCCCTGATGGTGGGGATGGACTTGGTGCAGACTGAAACCAGGTCGCGACCCCCGAGTGCGTCCTGCGGTGGTAGAGAATACTGACAGGGGAGTGCAGGAACGGAATCTATTTGGAAGAGGCAGACAGATACACAGGTCTGACCCCAACCGGATGGATGGATGGATGGATGGATACGGTATGCGTGGTCAGACAGGCCGGTCGGTATTATGCGGGCAGCGAGGTACAGAGGAGCGAGCTAAGAATGGTCAGGTCACAAGCCAGGTTCAGCAGGATGCGGGCAAATACAGTACCAGGGATCAGACAGAAGAGTAGTCAGGCAAGCCAGGGGTCAAACAGGAGAGAGCAGGATCAGGAACAAGCAGAGGTCGGCAACGGAGTATACAGCAACACAGGAACAGGATACAGGACACAGGATACAAGACCAAACGGCAACTAACATACCTGTTCCTGCGTTTAAATAGCCCGCCTCCCGCTGTCATTGGTGCCAGGCGCGCGTCCGTGATCCCGAGTGCGCATGCGCGAACCCCGCCGCTGCCATGCGCGGCCAGGTCCTACCGCCCGCCGGGTAGAGAGAGTGGGTGTTCTGCGCATGCGCCGCCCGACGCGATGCCGCAGAACACCCGGATCCTGACATTGCCCCCCCCCTATGGGCAGCCGCTGGATGCCCAACAGTTCTCTCTTGCGTGGGTGGTTGTCAAAAAAATCCCGAATCAATCTAGAGGCATGAATGTTCTGGGAGGGTTCCCATGAGTTCTCCTCTGGACCATACCCTTTCCACTTAATGAGAAACTAAGTCTGACCCCCCTCTTCCTACAGTCTAGAATAGTCTCAATTTCGAACTCCTCCTCCCCATCAACGTTTATGGCGTCAGGAGGCCTAGATCTCCGGTTCGGGAATGGGTCCGGTGCCGCGGGTTTCAACAGCGATACATGAAATACCGGGTGTATTCTAAAGGATTCCGGGAGTACGAGCTCGTACGCCACTTCGTTAACCTTCCTCTTTACCTGGAATGGGCCCATAAATCTCGGTCCCAATTTCCGCGATGGACATATCATCTTAAGGTTTGTTGTGGCCAACCAGACCTTGTCCCCTGGGTGTAACATAAGCTCCCCTCTTCTCCTTTTGTCGAAGGCTTTCTTACTGCCCTCCTGGGCCTTCAGGATCGCTTCTTGTAAGATCTTATTGTTTGCAGAAAGGAAGTGCAACATGTCCTGTGTAGCTGGCACCGAACTTTCAGGAATTGTGTCAGGTCAAAAGGTCGGGTGGAAGCCGTAATTGGCAAAAAATGGGGATTGCTGAGTAGTCGAGTGGCTAGCATTGTTGTAAGCAAATTCGGCCAGTGGTAAAAGAGTTAGCCAATCGTCCTGGAGAAATGATGTGTAACATCGGAGATATTGTTCCAAGGTCTGGTTTGTACGTTCGGTCTGTCCATTGGTCTGTGGGTGATATGCCGAGGAGAGAGATAACTTGATTTCCAACGTCTCGCATAGTGCTTTCCAAAATTTGGAGGTGAACTGGGCACCCCTATCCGAAACTATATCCTTAGGAATTCCATGGAGTCTCACCACCTCTCTCACAAAGATTTGCGCCGTCTCCGCAGCGGATGGTGTGTTTTTGAGAGGCAAGAAGTGGGCCATCTTGGATAGGCGGTCCACAATCACGAAAATGGTGGTATGGTCTTGAGATGGAGGAAGTTCCACAATGAAATCCATCGAAATCATTTCCCACGGTCTGTTAGGTATGGGTAAGGGTCGCAGGAGCCCCCAAGCCTTGTTCCTGGAAGGCTTATTCCTTTGACAGACCGCGCAGGTCTTTACGTAAGCCTCGCAATCTTTGGACATGCTGGGCCACCAGAACATACGTTGTAGAAGTTCCAACGTCTTCCGGGCCCCGAAGTGCCCAGCCAGGGGATGGTCATGGCAATGGCCCAAGACCGTGGTGCGAGATTCGTCAGGTACCAAGATTCGTTCTCCTTTCCACCATAATCCATCTCTATTCTGTAGTGGCACCCCTGGAACATTTGGAGCCCCTATGGATGCTGCCTGTAGTTGGGAACGTAGCTCCGTCTGTAATGCCAAAAAATTACCAGACGACAGGATGGTGTCGGGTTTGTGGGCCTCCCTTGGGTCTTCGAACATCCGCGAAAGAGCATCTGGTTTCGTGTTCTTTGATCCAGGCCTATAAGTGATATGAAGCACAAACCGAGAGAAAAAAAGTGCCCACCTAGCCTGTCTTGGTCTCAAGCGCTTCGCCGTTCTTAAATATTCAAGGTTCTTGTGATCCGTAAAAATTAATATCGGGTGCACGGCTCCTTCCAGCAAGTACCTCCACTCCTCCAATGCTGCCTTGATGGCCAGGAGTTCTCGGTCCCCTATGTCATAGTTCTTCTCGGCCGAAGATAGTTTCCTGGAGAAAAATGCCACGGGATGCATCAGTTCCTTGATGCCCTTCCTTTGGGAAACTATCTTCGGCCGAGAAGAACTATGACATAGGGGACCGAGAACTCCTGGCCATCAAGGCAGCATTGGAGGAGTGGAGGTACTTGCTGGAAGGAGCCGTGCACCCGATATTAATTTTTACGGATCACAAGAACCTTGAATATTTAAGAACGGCGAAGCGCTTGAGACCAAGACAGGCTAGGTGGGCACTTTTTTTCTCTCGGTTTGTGTTTCATATCACTTATAGGCCTGGATCAAAGAACACGAAACCAGATGCTCTTTCGCGGATGTTCGAAGACCCAAGGGAGGCCCACAAACCCGACACCATCCTGTCGTCTGGTAATTTTTTGGCATTACAGACGGAGCTACGTTCCCAACTACAGGCAGCATCCATAGGGGCTCCAAATGTTCCAGGGGTGCCACTACAGAATAGAGATGGATTATGGTGGAAAGGAGAACGAATCTTGGTACCTGACGAATCTCGCACCACGGTCTTGGGCCATTGCCATGACCATCCCCTGGCTGGGCACTTCGGGGCCCGGAAGACGTTGGAACTTCTACAACGTATGTTCTGGTGGCCCAGCATGTCCAAAGATTGCGAGGCTTACGTAAAGACCTGCGCGGTCTGTCAAAGGAATAAGCCTTCCAGGAACAAGGCTTGGGGGCTCCTGCGACCCTTACCCATACCTAACAGACCGTGGGAAATGATTTCGATGGATTTCATTGTGGAACTTCCTCCATCTCAAGACCATACCACCATTTTCGTGATTGTGGACCGCCTATCCAAGATGGCCCACTTCTTGCCTCTCAAAAACACACCATCCGCTGCGGAGACGGCGCAAATCTTTGTGAGAGAGGTGGTGAGACTCCATGGAATTCCTAAGGATATAGTTTCGGATAGGGGTGCCCAGTTCACCTCCAAATTTTGGAAAGCACTATGCGAGACGTTGGAAATCAAGTTATCTCTCTCCTCGGCATATCACCCACAGACCAATGGACAGACCGAACGTACAAACCAGACCTTGGAACAATATCTCCGATGTTACACATCATTTCTCCAGGACGATTGGCTAACTCTTTTACCACTGGCCGAATTTGCTTACAACAATGCTAGCCACTCGACTACTCAGCAATCCCCATTTTATGCCAATTACGGCTTCCACCCGACCTTTTTACCTGACACAATTCCTGAAAGTTCGGTGCCAGCTACACAGGACATGTTGCACTTCCTTTCTGCAAACAATAAGATCTTACAAGAAGCGATCCTGAAGGCCCAGGAGGGCAGTAAGAAAGCCTTCGACAAAAGGAAAAGAGGGGAGCTTATGTTACACCCAGGGGACAAGGTCTGGTTGGCCACAACAAACCTTAAGATGATAAGGGGGGGGGCAATGTCAGGATCCGGGTGTTCTGCGGCATCGCGTCGGGCGGCGCATGCGCAGAACACCCACTCTCTCTACCCGGCGGGCGGTAGGACCTGGCCGCGCATGGCAGCGGCGGGGTTCGCGCATGCGCACTCGGGATCACGGACGCGCGCCTGGCACCAATGACAGCGGGAGGCGGGCTATTTAAACGCAGGAACAGGTATGTTAGTGGCCGTTTGGTACTGTTACGCCGCCTGGCAGAGTCTCTAGCAGCCCACCGCACGGACGCTCCCAGGGCGCGGGGTCTAAGTCCCAGCCTGCTATTCACCAGGGCCCCTGATGGTGGGGATGGACTTGGTGCAGACTGAAACCAGGTCGCGACCCCCGAGTGCGTCCTGCGGTGGTAGAGAATACTGACAGGGGAGTGCAGGAACGGAATCTATTTGGAAGAGGCAGACAGATACACAGGTCTGACCCCAACCGGATGGATGGATGGATGGATGGATGGATACGGTATGCGTGGTCAGACAGGCCGGTCGGTATTATGCGGGCAGCGAGGTACAGAGGAGCGAGCTAAGAATGGTCAGGTCACAAGCCAGGTTCAGCAGGATGTGGGCAAATACAGTACCAGGGATCAGACAGAAGAGTAGTCAGGCAAGCCAGGGGTCAAACAGGAGAGAGCAGGATCAGGAACAAGCAGAGGTCGGCAACGGAGTATACAGCAACACAGGAACAGGATACAGGACACAGGATACAAGACCAAACGGCAACTAACATACCTGTTCCTGCGTTTAAATAGCCCGCCTCCCGCTGTCATTGGTGCCAGGCGCGCGTCCGTGATCCCGAGTGCGCATGCGCGAACCCCGCCGCTGCCATGCGCGGCCAGGTCCTACCGCCCGCCGGGTAGAGAGAGTGGGTGTTCTGCGCATGCGCCGCCCGACGCGATGCCGCAGAACACCCGGATCCTGACACTGGTATCAGTTAGGAGTGTTCCTAGCAATCTTTGTGAACTACAGAACACCTTCGCCCTCTCATATTACTGAAATAAGGAGAAATAGAGTTGGTCTGAAGTCCTAATCACTTATTTTTACTAGAACGACAATGCTGCTTCTTCTAAGCTGCTTTATACTGATACACTTAGGCCACAGCAGAGTGTACCGGCAGTTTTTGTGTGGGTTGGCTGTATGTTCCTATAGACTTCTATTATGAATGCAAGACTTTTGGTGTGCTTTCTGAAAGCAGGGGCATAATAGAAGTCTACAGTAAAGGGCAGCTAACCCACACAAAAACTACACGTACACTGCGCTGCACCCACGCTGCAGCCAAAGCACGATGGAGGCAGTGTAGAAGTGCCCTCTTAGATACAGTGCAGTGAGTGAGCGTTGTCACCCTAGAACAGGAAGTGTACTCCTGGCAGGTAAAAATAAAGAAATTTATCCTGAGGAAAGAAAACAAATGCAGCCACCACATCTAAGACCTAGTAAGCATTGGTATATTAAATTTGTATTCTTGGATTTAGAAACGCTTAAAGTGTTACTAAACCCAGGACCCTGCATTCACTATATCTGGTCTCCCCTGTACACAGCACATGGAAGTGCAATTATTTTAGCAAATATAAACTGCTAAATACCTTTTCTCATCAGCAGTTAGAGCAGTGTTGTGACTTCCAGCCAATTTCTGAGTTTGTAAAGACATTTAATGCTCACAAAGTGGATTTTGTATCCTCTGTGGCTATTGAGGAATATATTCAAATGAAAGCTTGTGTACCCAGAGTTCAGCTTTAAATAGAAGAATTTTACTATATCTATTTAATGTGCACAAAAAATACCTGTTGATCCAGCCAAAAAATCTGAGCTGATAATTTCCTGTACTCCCCACCTGTGCTGACTATTACTAGTTACCAGATTTCCCAGTTCTCTCTGGATTACAGGACACTTCCCCCTATGTAATGGAGATAAGGAAATGGTCAGTAGTCCTAACACATTTGTAGGCAAGTAGGGCAAGGTCCCCTTTAAAGGTTCCTCCTCCCTCAGGGAAGATGCTGGGAGCCCCTTCCCCTGCTGGGGGAGAAGAAGCCTAGTGAGTCCGGGAAAAGGCAGAGAAGAAGAAGAGACAGGCTGCTATGCGCCGGCTCTCCCCCTCCTTTGGGGAGAGCAGGGTCTCTGGGAGGCTTCCCACCCTGGATCCTTAGGGAGTCAAGGTATAGCTCAATCACATCAGAGCTGCAGAAGAGACAGAACTTGGTGCGCTCCATCACAAGAAGGAAGGAAGCTATGGAAGCAAGTACCTTGGAGAGTGCAGATTAGCCCCACCAGCCAGTGTTGGAGCAAGCATCTTCCTAATGGGCATTTTTTAACTACTTCTCTTCCTCTCTTCTGTGAGAACTGTTTGGGTCATGGGCCAGATCCTGTTATGCTGCCACTTAATTCTATGCAGCAAAGGAGTTTATTGACCAGCATCAGCCTCCATGTGAATATGTATGCAATCTACAGCCAAACCTGGGGAGCATCACAATAGAGAGTATCTGTGTAAATCTGGAACGAGGGGCTAGCAGGTGGATAACCCTAGGAGTGAAGTTGTTGAGTAGAGACAGCCAGGAGGTTGGAGGGGTCTAGTCTCCGGCCACCAATCTCGCACTGAAAATCACAGTTGGGCTAGCAAGTACATATGCCCTGAAAGTCGGTACAACTTGTATGGGGAACCGACTGCTCGCTATGGCCACGTGCATTGTAGATCGGATCCCGCGTACACAGTTTTTGTCCTAAGGTGGCAACACTGTTCTTCCATATAAAAACAAATAACTGCTGCGCTCCTATATTGATGTAAATAAACTATAAAAACAGTGCAGCACAGTTTGTTTTTATATAGATTCTGACACTATTTATGAGTTGGTGTGTTGCGAACCTATTTGTACATTTATAATAAGGTGATTTAATTTTTATTATTTTTGATTCAAGACACATTTATTAATTTTTTTTAATTATATATACCTTTTTGTATTTCACCTATTTATAGAAATTCACCATATTAGCTCACGAGTAATAATTAGCATTTGATTGATATATACTGTTCTTCCATAGATATAGTACAGTGAGTGAACGTTGTCACATTAGGAAAGAAACTGTTACTTGCAGAATCACCATGGAAAATAAAAGTAAAAACAAAAACTACGTAATACAGCCACTGCATCTAAGGACTGGTAAGCTGCAACACATTCAATGTTTGCTCTTGGGTTTAGATATACTGTACATTAAGTGGATAGCATACAAGGAGGCTTATTTAAATACCTGTAAAATGTTCCTGTTGTATATGATCATCGCTTTCAGAATGCTAGCTTACATAGCTGATAGCTGGCAGTGCTTAGCAGGATCTGACTGTACGTGAAGCTCACCCGCTGTGTACTATGCTGTTCTGAAGTGCACTGCATATCTACTTGTATTGCGCTCTCAGCAGGCAGCAGCTCCTCTATGATTGCAATGGTATTTAATTTTCCAGTTTGTACCAAAATATATGAACACGAGTGGTCTGGGCCTAAGTAATAAGAATCAGAGCTAGGCGTATTTTATGTTAGCTGCGCAGCTGATTGTCTGTAGCAGCGGCAGGTGTTTGCTTTGTTTCTGGTACATCACAAGGGAAATTTACAGGCATGGAATAATCCTTGATGAGTTCTTCCTGTTTAATCCAAGCTGATAAAGCACTGTTATTTTGGAAAATGTCTGTAAAAATAAATAACTCAGTAATTGTGCATGTTTGGGAGTAGCCTGAAAATAAAAAGAAATAAGGAACTGGATAAAAATAAGAATGATTATTTTTGTGTGCTAACAGAAATGGATTTTTACTATGTGAATAATTTAGTAGTGACATCTGCTAGCAGCAGTATTTACTTAAATGAAAACTGTTTCTGATGATAGCCATTACAATGCGGAGGGTTTCTTTGTATACGTTTAGAGAAAGCAGACCTCCCCTGTCTGCCTACCCTGTGACCTATTATTATTATTATTATACAGTATTTATATAGTGCTAACAGTTTGTTAAAATAACCCCCCCCCCCACCAGGTGCATCCTGCAGTTTGTGCTTGTGTGTTGGGTGCCCATAGACTTCTATGGGGCTATATCTTGAGGCTGGAGATCAGTCTGTGAGGACCCATTGCAAAGGGTGGGATGAAAATTTCTGGCATGCAGGATATAAACAGTGTGGTGGCCCAAGGCTGTCAGATTCAGGTAAGTATGGGGAGGATTTAAGTGAATATATTGGTGTGCCAATAGTGTCTACAAATTACCCCAAATGGAAAAACAATACACTTTCTCCCCCGAAAGTCCAAAATATATAGCCCAAGTCTTTTAGCATCTATTTTCATAAAGTGTCCTATATGTAATGTCCTCCGTATTGCACTTAAGGGACTACAAAAAATGTACAATATGATGGAAATGAAAATGTTCCAAGGGTGGCAGTTGTAAGTTCTGCTGTTGGAATTCAACATTTTTAATGTCATGAAGTCCAGTCATGTGTCCTATCCTGTATATGCCTTTGTTAGCACAAGTTCATTTTAGGTTGGTTGTACACAGAGGTTGTTACACAGTATAAACCATTTTTGTTCTATACTGTCACACAATCTAATTATAGAGAATAAATAATTAGAAAGTACTGAAAACTGGAGAAGAGCCTGCGGGAAGTAGGGTCATTGAGAACGTTTTAGCTGGTTGACTCTTTCCTTTGACATAGGCCAAGGTAAGCTGGTGCCACTCAGTACTCTTGGCAGGGAAAAGCTGGGCTCCCATCCCTCCCTGTGTGGTATGTTTAAAAGTTCACTTACCATGCCTGCCTAAAGTAATCCCTCACCTAAAGTAATTCTCCCCATATATATAGTCCAAGTCTTTTAGCATCTAAATGTGCAAATGTCCTAGAAACCGTGGATATGATAATTTTCTTCTTTAATATTCTTCCTCCAAAGTGTAAGAATTCTTCTTATTCAAATAAACCTCAAAAGAAAAAATTATATTTGCACATTCGTGCATTATTCCCAAAGTGTGATATGTTTCACAAAACGTTCTTCCAAACTCATGATAAATCATGCAAAATTCCACCTTGTGACCTTGTGACCACTTCTAAATAACTGTTATCCTTACTCTTACCCTATGTAAACTTGAAGAAGCTTTAATCAATTCCACTTTTAAATGACTCCGTGACTTCACTTCCACATCCGTCCACCTCAACGTAGGAGATGCACCTCCAAAAAATTTGAATATAGTGTAATATCCAGACGGTAAAAATCAACCAACTTTGAATAGATATACATTCTTCTCATTCCAGAATATATATGATCTACAATGGCATCATAACATATATCAGAACAAAGTAGTATAGTGTAGTAGGCAATAATAGAATTCATAAAACTCCATTCATAAAAAAAGCATGGTGTGCAAAACCTTCTCTAAAATGGCCGCTCCGGTTTAGGTCTGACGTTATGTCCTGACGTGTTTCGTCGCTTCCGACTTCAAACATTTGATGTAAGGATAACAGTTATTTAGACGTCTTCACAAGGTCATAAGGTGGAATTTTGCATGATTTATCATGAATTTTGAAGTGCATTTTGTGAAACATATCACACGTTGGGAATAATGCACGAATGTGCGAATATAATTTTTTCTTTTGAGGTTTATTTGAATAAGAAGAATTCTTACACTTTGGAGGAAGAATATTAAAGAGGAAAATGATCATATCCACGGTTTTTAGGACATGTGCACATTTTGATGCTGAAAGACTTGGACTATATATATGGGGAGAATTACTTTAGGTGAGGGATTACTTTAGGCAGGCATGGTAAGTGAACTTTTAAACATACCACACAGGGAGGGATGGGAGCCCAGCTTTTCCCTGCCAAGAGTACTGAGTGGCACCAGCTTACCTTGGCCTATGTCAAAGGAAAGAGTCAACCAGCTAAAACATTCTCAATGACCTTACTTCCCGCAGGCTCTTCTCCAGTTTTCAGTACTTTCTAATTATTTATGCTCTATAATTAGATTGTGTGACAGTATAGAACAAACCTGGTTTATACTGTGTAACAACCTCTGTGTACAACCAACTTAAAATGAACTTGTGCTAACAAAGGCATATACAGGATAGGACACATGACTGGACCTCATGACATTAAAAATGTTGAATTCCTACAGCAGAACTTACAACTGCCACCCTTGAAAAATTTTAGTTTCCATCAGATCGTACATTTTTTGTAGTCCCTTAAGCGCAATATGGAGGACGTTACATATAGGACACTTTATGAAAACAGATGCTTGAGCAGACCTGGTACAAAGGGTGGTATCTCAGAACTATACTCCCTTTTTTTCACCTCTCCGGCAAGCTTCCCTATCACAGGGCATGGAAGGTGGATTTGGGGGAAGAGTTTGGGGAGTTGGGTTGGGAATGATGGTCACACATGATGCACAGGGGAATCATGAACACCACATTGGTGGAAGTTAACTATAAGGTATTTTCTAGATGGTACCTGGTCCCATCCAGGATCAACCGGATGTTCCCAGGAGCGTTGTCTCTCTGCTGCGGGGATGTGGGGGAGAGGGCACAGTGTGCCATATATGGTAGACATGCCCAAGAGCTTGATGGTTTTAGATTTTCAACCTGATATGTGCTGTAACGGGTTTTAATATCCCCAGGCAGGCCAAGGCAGCTTTATTTAATGATATACCAGATGAGACTGCCAGGCCTCTGTGCAGTCTTATTTTTTATATGCTCTTGTCCGCAAAATTTTATATGGCTCTAGTTCCCGATACTGAGTTTTGCCGAAGCCAAGAATAAAATATCATGGATTATACTACATGAGAGACTGGTGAACATTTTAAGGGATGGACAGAGCAGATTTGATAGGGTTTGGAATCCATGGCTTACATATCTACAGTCATCTGCATAGTAGAATGACACCAAGAGGATTGGAGGAGTGGGGACCACTAGGGGCTTGCTGGATCTTTATTATTTCCTACTTTCTTTTCCTTCTTTTCTTGCCCTTTCTTCCTAGGGGACAACTCCACCTTCAGTGTCCCCTATTCTTTTCTTCCTTCCTTTCTTTTCTATTCCTTTCCATTTTCTGAAAACCTGGTATATGTCTTGAAGACTATAGGGCCCTGTCTTACGCATACTATTAATGTATTTGCACATTGTAAAGGATGATGTTGGTCTCACCTCCCTCTACATAGTTTTTCCCCTATGAAAGTGAACCTTTGAAGTTTTATTTATCCTTTTGGAAGTTATGTCATTATGGGTGGAGCCTTTTATTCTCCTTGTTGTTGTTTGATGGTATATCTGACCTGGGCTGATTATGCCCCTCCCCTTTCCTCCCATTCCTTTCCTCCCCATTTCACTCCCCATGCCATCCCTACTCCCTCCCTCCTCCTTCCCCGGAGTCAGATATTGTCTTTGAATATATACATAACTACCTGCAATACTTACTTAACCTTATCTAAACTTCATCTGTTATTACTTTTCAGCTACGCTGTTTATATTACTGACGGCTACCGCCTTACTACTGTGTACTAAGCTGATTGAGGACAATTTATGCTACATTAATATTTCCTCTAGTTGTATACTATAATGTTTTCAATAAAAAATATTGGAAATAAATGAACTTGTGCTAAAATAGTAAGTAAGTTATTTGAGGGAAAGGTAAGGGACACTATACAGAAACTTGTTTGTGAAAAAGGTATCATAAGTGACAACCAGCATGCATTTATGAAAGACTGTTCATGCTAGATCGATCTGTTATCTTTCTATGAGGATGTAAGCCAGAAATTGAATGCTGGAAGGGGAGATAGTTTATTTAGATTTTGTTAAGGCATTGGATACTGTACCTTCTAAACATTTAATCTATAAAAAGAGGCCTGTTGCAGTTGATGAAATTGTACATAAATAGGAAACTGGTTACATTAAAGCGGAGTTCTAGCCCTTTTAGAGTTTATTAAAAGTCAGCAGATACAAAAACTGTAGCTGCTGACTTTTAATAAACACACACCTGTCCCAGTGTTCGGAGATGTTCTCAACCGCGTGGTCCCTTCTCCCGTTCTCTCCTCCACAGTGCCGGCATCTGAACTGTGGGCACCAGGCTGTGACAACTTGCGGCTTCACAGTCGCGTGACCACTGCGGATGCACGAGTTACGCTGCGCTTCATAATTGGTCCGGCAGTCTCCTGGGACCTGTGAAAGTTCCCATAAAACTGCAGTCGGGAGGAGGGGGCTGAACTTCCATCTCACTTCACCATGGCAAACTGAGCCAAAAGTGGGAGCGGGTACCTGTCAAAAACAGGTATCCGCTCCCCCCTCCGCCCCAATAGGTGCAAAATATGGCAGTGGAGGGGGGGAGGAGGCAAATAAGCGGAGCTTCCGCTTTTGAGTGGAACTCTACTTTAACTGATTCAGAGAGTAGTAATAAATGACTCATTCTCTTAATGGTCTAAAGTTGTGAGTGGTGTGCCCCAGGCTTCTGTAGTGGGCCCAATGCTGTTCAATTTATCTATTAATTATATAGAGGCTAGAATCAAAAGCTTGATTGCAGTGTTTGCAGATGATACGAAATTATGCTGGGAAATAACCTTGGCACAGGGTGTATCATCATTATAGGCAGACCTTAATAAACCAGGGGTCTTGGTAGCTACCTGGTGGATGAGGTTCAATATTGTCTGCTCTCTTGTTGTAAACTGTTGACAATATATAAATCCTGTTTAATAATAATAATAATAATAATAATAATAATAATAATAACAAGATTTAAAAAAGTAAAGTCATGCATTTGGGTTCCACAAATACACATGAAAATTACACATTAGGATGGGTTGATGGAATGATCGGTGATGGAAAAGGATCTGGGCTAGCTGTAAATCATAGACTTAGCAATGGCATGCAATGCCAAACAGCAGCAGCCTAACAAAGCTAGCAAAGTTCTGCCATGCATTAACCATTTGCCTACTGGGCTGTTTCACTTTGAATGACAATTGCGTGGTCATGCAATATTGTACCCATATAAAATTTTTATCATTTTTTTTCACACAAATAGAGCTTTCTTTTGGTGATATTTAATTGCTGCTGGGTGTTTTATTTTTTTGCACTATAAACAAAAAAAAAAAGAAAAAATGTGAAAAAAAAAGTTTTTCTTTGTTTCTATTATAAAATTTTGCAAACAGGTAATTTTTCTCCTTCACTGATGTGTATTGACGAGGCTGCACTGATGGGCACTGATAGGCAGCACTGATGGGCACTGATTGATAGGCAGCACTGATGGGCACTGATAGGCAGCACTGATGGGCACTGATAGGTGGCACTGATGGGCACTAATAGGCAGCACTGATGAGGTGGCACAAATAGGCAGCACTGATGGGCACTGATAGGCAGCACTGATGAGCTGTCACTGATGCTGTTGCACTGATATGCAGCAATGATGGGCATTGATAGGTGGCACTGATGGGTGGTACTGACTGGCAGCACTGCTGGGCACTGACTGGCGGCACTGCTGGGCACAGGTGGGTGGCACTGCTAGGCACTGCTTTGTGGCACTGCTGGGCAGCACTGTTGGGTAGCACTGATGGGGGCACTGGTGGGTGAAACTGCTGGGCACAGGTGGGTGGCACTGATGGGCACTGATCATCCGCTGTGATTGGCCGTTTACCACATCACGTGATCAGCTGTTTCCGTAGGACACAGCGATCACGGAGATCACCAGGTGCTCGCCGCTCCCCATCGAACAGCTCTCGGGAGGGCTGGTTCTGGGAGGACGTCATATGACGGTTGCCAAGTGGTTACATAGGGTATACATTCAAGAAACAAATCAATAATTCTAACCCTTTACAAAACACTAGTTTGGCCTCATCTTAAATATGCTGTTCAGTTTTGGTCACCAATCCTCAGAAAAGACATTGTTGAATTAAAAAGAGTTCTGCAAAGAGGAACAAAAGTAACATGAGGGATGGAGAACCTCAGCTGTGAGAACTAATTAATGAATTTTTTTTAAAAAAGTGATAAAAAAATAGAAGTCCAACATAAACAAATAATTGTGCTCCAGTATTGTGAAGAGTCCACAAAATGTGCAAGTAGTGCTTCCAGAAATCAAAAGAAAAAGGCACCCAATAATCCAATAAGACTAAAGGGAAAACACCTCAGAGATCTGGGGGTGATGAAAGTGAGTTAGGATGCTTACCAGAACTGTTTGGCTTTCAAATTAATGAAAACATCAACAGTGCTTTAGGGGTTAACCCCCAATTGATCTGTGGTAGATGGTAGGACATGCTCTGACCCTCAGCTCTGCTCCAACTGCACTGTCAAGCAACATGAGCAAAAAAAATACAAACGCTCATAGTGCAGTATACCCTTGTATAAAAGGTTTATAAAAAATGCATGCAAGAGACGCTTAAGGGGGGAATATGATTATATTGCACAGATATGTCAAAAGTGACTTTAGTAACTGTGAAAAACTGTTTTCTCTAAGGTCCCTGAAGATGACAAGTAGCCATGATTTGAAGTTAGAAGAAAGAAGGTTTAACCTTAGATTGAGGAAAGAGTTCTTTACTGTTATTGCAGCAGTAAAAATGTCAAACTCCCTCCCCTTGGAAGTTGTACTAGCTGACAGTGTCTATAACTTCAAAAAGCTTTTAGGTGATTTCCTCAGTAAGAAGAATATACAAGGCTATAGGATTTATTAACCTCCCTGGCGGTATGATTATTTCCGATTTTTGGTGCTGAAAGCGGTACCATTTTTTTGCATGGAAATATGTAGTTTTTTATTGTAGGCTGTAATTTTTAGGAATAACTCACTGAAATCTGTCCGAACAAGAGTCTAGTAAACATTCCGGATATGATAAAACTTGAAACACGAAATCATAAATTATAATTTAATTAATAATCATAAAAAATAATAATATAATAATAAATTTAATTCAATAATATAATCAAACCAAAAACACTGAAATTTGAAATACAGAGGCAAATTCGCACATCGCTGAGCAAAGTCGCAAAATCGTTTTCAGTGTCTGATGACGAATTTCCCCACGAATCATTATCACTCAGTTCTGCAAGTGGTTCTGATTTACTATCGCTGTTCTCTAGCTGGTCTAAAACCGCTTTTGACATAAAGGGACGCTTTTTGGACGCCATGGACTTTTCTAAGTTTCCAGGCAGAAAGAACAGACAAAATGCAGGCAGGGCACAGGACAAAGAAGTAGGGACAAAATATATGTGAAATGCATTGAAACAGCAATGTTTTACTATGTAATAATCATTTTTAAAAAAAAATGAAATTTTTTTAAAATTTCAAATTTGCCGCCGGTTCCGGCGCCCGTACGTCCCGACGTCACAGGGACCGGACCACGGAAGCCGGATGCCAGCATCGGCCGTAGGACATTGCAGGGGACGCTGCAGGGGACACATCGCGGGAGCGAAGGACAAGGTAAGCTCTGCAGGGACTCCCTGAGCAACGCCGCATGGTAAGCCTGAGTGCAGCTCGGGGTTACCGCACTTGGTACTGAAATTTTACCCCGAGCTACACTCGGGAATACCGCCAGGAAGGTTAAATAAATATAAAACTGTGAACTATAAAAATAAAACCCCAGATTAACCATCCAGCCTTGTAGAAGGCTCCTCCTTATTGCATGCCTTCACCCCACATGAGGTGATTCTACGCAGATGCTGACCATAACCTATGGTCAGTGACGGCACACTCTCTGTAACCTGTGTACACTTGGATGCATTGGCACTAGTTACTGCACTGGTTGAGAGGAGGTAAGGAATGCACATGTGCCCTAGCCTGTCTAATCTGGGGGTGCAGTAAAAAAAAGTCAGAGGGGAATAATGTCAACACACTATCAATTTATCCTCTCCTCTTTTAGTTCCCTACATCTCCATGTGGCTGCAATTAAAAACACATGTTTTAGGCCAGTGTTTCATTATTCATGACACACTTTTAAAGTATGCAAAATCCCGAGACCCCCCCCCATGCCTGAACTGAAGGATACTGACATCTGTATTGGATGATTATGTAATGGACTCCTTGGTGCCACATGAGGGAGTCCCCTCTTCACATCCGATTCCACCCATCACTTCAGAGTCAGTCACCTTTATATCACAATCCTCCCTTTACACCATCTCCTTCAAATCAGAGTTGCCCCCATCCTCTTAGAATCCCCTTCCTTCCACTGGAGGCCCTGCCATCACAACAGAGTTCTTCGCATTATGAATATCCCACCCATGAAACAGAACCCTGTTATTGTAACAGAGTCCCCCCATTTCCCCATCACAACATAGTTCCCTCTTCACAAATAGCAACAGATAGACACTATGTAGCCATGCCGCTTTGGCAGGGGTGTTTTATGAAAGCAGTGGGCACGCAGCAGCAAAAATGGGCTGTGGTTTTTGGTGGCTTTAGGTAAAAAAAAAGGTAAAACCATGCAGTTGAGGTGTGGTTTTACTGCTCCCCTTTTAGACTAGATTCACACCAGATGCATTGGGTCTGTGTTAAACAGCCCTAGGAGGACACAGACAGCAAAAAATAACCTGATAGCCAAAAAAAATTTGGCTTTACATACACTAATTATTCAATTACAGTAGATGGAGGGTTAGCGTGGACCATTACGTAACTATATAGTTTAGTGTAATTTTAAATGCATTCTTCTAAGAAATGAATTAAGTTGAAGTATATGGTCAGCCAAAACAAATGTGAAGGGGAATCTCACTAGGGGGACACAGCAAAAGGAAAAAAATATTGCCTATACACACATACACACTTTAACTTGATTTTTCTCTACAACTTTTTCACTTTGGTCTTCAATCGCACTGTTTTCTCAATTTTCTTTCCTATTTGTATGGGTGAAACAATTTATATGAGCTTTTAATGGAACTAAATGAGCTGTAAAACAAGCATGTAATTTCTTAGTGTAGTGTCTTAGGGTTGATATTTTAGCTATGAACTTATAGTTTGCTTCTTGTCTAGCATTCATACACCCCCTTGGAAATAGAAAAAAAAAGGAAGCATAAGGTTTACTATTAGTTCTGATTCTTTTAGGGACCCACACAAGCTGCACACTGTTAATGATTTCAGTGTCTGTCCATTTTCCAATTTTTTTCACAGTTCAGGCCTTTTGTACCGTTCAGGCCGTATGAACATCATAAAATCATTACAGATCTATTTATTTATTTTTATTTTATATTGAATAGCCAATTGTGTGTCTTTTTGTATTTTCTGTATCTCTTTTTTCTTTGTACATATTTTATGCACTGCCCACTTTTGGGATATTAAATCCTAAAATTAATAAGTGACTTCTGTGTACTAAGCTCAGGCTCATATCTTTGGAGAGATTGTTGTATTGTAGTGTCTATGTGCTCGGTCTAAGTTCATTGCCGATATGTATGCAATTGTACTGTGTGTTGGCAGATTGCATGCAGATTGTAAAGTACCAGATATGTCAGACCGAGATCTGTATGTGTGTGTGGTGGCCCAGCAAACCAGTCTGCGGACAAACTGTTGGGTGGTGGCAAGCTACTGTTTGTTGTGTTTCTGGTGTGGGGGTGCGTGGACAGTGGAAGAGTGATGAACATCAGGATTCTAGCTTGTAGGATAGCTGGAGGAATCCTAGAAGGGTGTGCCAATTGCTAGACTGCTCCCCAACCCTTAGAGTACACAAGATTGTATATAAGAATTGCATCTGCCTGTGTGTGGTCAGCCAGCTGGATTGGAGTGGAGTCTCCCTCTAGTGGTGGCCAGAGGTAGTGCGTGATGCAAAAGTGTATCATGGCCAGTCTTATATGCTCAGAGTAAGTTCCCCTAATTCCCTCTTTACCCCAAGTCACGGCCGGATGGGCATGCCTTGGTTAGCTAATCTCCGTGGGTGTGTGGGTTTGGATCCTGTAATAAAATTACGGATCTCTACAGTACTCTACAGAATATTCATTCTTCCATCCTATATTTTAGCCTCATTCAGTCAGGATGGAATTCTCCAATCTTGGATGACATGCAGTATGTGGGTAATTTGCAGTATATTCTGAAAAACTAATTAGGGAAATATTTCAATATTCTAGTTACAAGTGAAAGGGAAATTAACAATTATTGTACATGCAACACATAACCTATACGATATACTGTGTGCATGCACAAAAAAAAGTCAAGCTTAAAGTAGTAGCCAAACAACTAAAAAGCTGTCAAGCCGTCATACTATCTGCTGACCTCAGGAATGATACCACAGCAACTACAAATGTTAGCATGTTATGATTAATCATGATTCTGGTTAGCCAGGGCAGAGGAGTATCATAGTACTATTACTAATATATAGTGTCATGGTACTATTAGAGAAGAAAACCAAGTACTATTGGAAAAGAGGATCAAACAAAATTCCAACCAATCAGATTTTTAGTTGATAGTCCTTTAATTATGTGATCTTATATTTATACCTCATTGTTCACTACTCAGATAGTCTCCAACCTGTGCAGTAGGAGAGTAGAATGTCCGTTTATTTGGCTCTTCTAGACTACACTAATTATTTTCCACATAGCAAATTATCTTTCCTAATATGTCATACCAAAATATGGCCAGATATTTAATCTCAATTTCAGATCTGTATTTTGCTTTCATAAGAAGTTACTACAGGTGTTGCAAAGGGTGTGAATGCCCTGTGATGTCCTAGGGTCCAATCATAACTGTACTCCTCTATTTACTAGCAGTGTGCTCACATCACATTCTGTATACTTTCTATAACATTTCTGTTGGGGTCTCAAGTAGGTTTGGTATATACATTTCTATTCTTTACATAGTTAATATGAAAAGTGTGCATATTATACGTTTTCTTTGGATTTTTATCTTGCTAAGAAAAATACGTACCTTATTTGTAACACATACAGCTCTCTTTTTCTAAGGAAAAAAACCTTCTCTTTTATTAGGCTGGCCATACATTATACAAATTTCTTGAGAATTTATCTTTAGATTTACTAAAAACCATATAATATGAGGTCAAACCTAAACAACACTTTCAATTGTATCCAATTAGGCAGGCCCTTGCACTACATAGTTGAAGGTAAATGTAAAGGAAATTGGGCAGAAATTTGTAAGAAAATTGTATAGTGTATGGCCAGTCTAAGGTACAGTGTAATGTTGTCATGTTAAGATTTTCTATTAGGGTGCTGTTGGTTTTAAACCCTTCTCTGTTTCAATTTACAGCATTGGTAGTATATAAGGTTTTTTCTTACAGTAAACTTATCCTTTGTCCATGTAGGGCAAAGCTACAGATATACTTTAATGCCCTCTTCCTCCGTACCACATACTCACCTTTCATTTGATCCCTCTCCAATTGAAAGTGAACAGTACTTCCAAGTATGGGGGAGCATGTGGCTCACTCAATGTGAATCAATGGAGTGAATTAGTGAAGTGACTTAGGTTTACCTTTCTTCATTCTTAGTGGTTGAACGTAGTGGTAGGACTGCGGAGAAACAAAAGTATGTGTTGCTGGGAGGGGATGAGCATTAATATGAACCTGTTTTTTTGCCCTGGGAATGGGTTTGCTTTAAAGTGGAAGTAAACTCCCACTGGACACTTGTACCTACAGGTAAGCCTCTAATAAAGTTTACCTGTAGGTACAAGGAATATCTCCTAAACGTGTACTGTTTAGGAAATATTCAATGTCCCTGCAGTTGAGGATGTCAGAGGCGCCCTTTCCTTCAGAGCTCTGTGCTGCAGCCGAGACACCAGCGCACATGCACGGGAGTGACGTCATCACGGCTCGGCCTATTAAGCACGCTCTTGGCAAAGCTGTTTTTGCATTCTGGTACGCATATATGCAGTATCTCGACATTAAAGCCCACCAGGCTAATAAACAACACTCCTATATACAGTAAAATCGGATTGACTGCTAGAATACCTCCATTTTTTTTTTGCAGAATTTTGGAATTAAAATAATATTCCAATATTCTCCACTGGTCCCCTCCACTTTCTTTTACCTTTCTTAAAATATGTATGGGGCAGCACAGTGGCTAAATGGTTAGCACTTCCTCCTGGCAGAACTAGGGTCGTTGGTTTGAATCCCAACCACAGCACCACCCACCTGGAGTTTGCATGTTCTCCCTGTGCCTGCATGGGTTTCCTCCAGGTACTCGGGGTTCCTTCCACACTCCAAAGACATGCTGGTAGGTTAATTGGATCCTGTCTAAATTGGCCCTAGTATGTGTATGTATGAATGTAAGTTAGGGACTTTAGATTGTATGCTCTTTGTGGGTTAGGGACTGATGTGAACGTACAGTATATTTATAAAGTGCTGCATAAATTGACAGCACTATATAAGTACCTGTAATAAATAAATAAAATAAAATATATGCATAGAAAAATCTGATTGAAATTGTAGCCTTTATCCTACTTTGGACTTGCCAAGGCCTAGCACTATTCTTTTACAATCTTGGAGCTGCCAGGCTGTGTATGTGCATCTCACCTCCCTAGGCTACAATGGACTCCCTGCAGATCCATAAATCTGCCGATGTACAGGCTTCCCCATTAAAGTGTATACTGAATGGCATACGGTGATAATATAACAATTATTTTTGAAGCTCTAATGCTGCTTTAGCTGTAGAAAATCATTACGAAATAGATTCTAAAATAAACTTATTAATATGGTATTTGCTTTTCTGCTGTGTTCTTGTATTCAGGTATATACGGTATTAAGGTGCAGCTAGGGAATTGTTGAGCTAGTGGCAGCATGACTCATGTGGGGTGAGTCTAGCATACTGAATGTTTTCTTAAAGGGACATTGAACTCCAAAATTTAAAATAATTACTCAAAAATCCTGTATAAATGTATTACATTGCAAAAATAAATAAACAAAATAGGAAACTCTAGATCTAATTATGAACATGCTATTTTTGGAAATTTGGAGTAGCTGAGACCACCATCTTCATTCAATGAGCACTTTTATTTACATATTTGTGGGAGAACAGCTAATTTGTGATCTATCACTTGACACTCTTGTATAATGTGTCTGTGCTTGCTGACTGCACATTATACAGAGGAAAAAATACTGTCACTCTACCATGATTGTTTCTATTATTTTACTGGATTCAGATTTATTATTTTATGATATGCCAAGGAATTTTGTCAGGCCTGTAGATGCATGAGGACACCATCAAATGTTTTTCCTCTTTATGGTAGAGGTTTTAATCCTTACATAATGATAATAATGCAGCTATATTCACATATTCTATATGATCATCAGTTAGAGAACGGCTTCATTACCATTCCCAAAGTAGGAGTCCAAGTGTCACAACCACAAGTATGTGTGCAAATGTCCCAGCTAACTGGCTTAACAGTATGTCAATTAAAAGGGTTTCATTGTAAACAGTCATAAATCCGTTAAATCCAAATTTAAGAGACCTGTAAAGGTGTGAATTTTTTACAATAAGTATCTTTCATTAGTGCAGGAAGCAGCATGAAACCCAAAAGACAAACAGGTCTATTAACAATGAATACATAGTCTAATACCCTGTTTGCTATGGATGATATATGGGATGTGTTGTGGTTCATGGGATGTTGTTTTAATTGCGTCATTACAATTGCCTACTCTATAAGAAAAAAAAAAAGAGGTTCAGGTAGACTTACACTATAACAATACGAGTTATTTGGACATACAGAAATGAGTTTTCTCAATATAACATATGTTATAAACAGGAAATTAATACAAATATTCATAACCATATCTGTTGTTTGTATCACACCTATTTATTCTTGTGTCATGAGTATTTGTTTCCTGATCATGTTTGGGCTAGGTGTACATTATAAAGGTGAAGTTGAGCTCCAAGAAAAAAAGTCTAAATCAAAGATATTTAATTTTATACAACCAGCCTTGTAATCCAGACACTCCTGCCAGGTGGCACAGTCAGATCCTCAGCAGCAGCACATCTTGATCAGTCTTGCTATGCTGGCTAGCTGATTAGACATTAAAGCCTTGGTGCAGCCAAAATAACAAAAGCACAAAAATCAGCACAAGGGGCATAACTCACAGTCAGTAGGATGCAGGGGTGGACTGACCATTCGAGCACTCGGGCACTGCCCGAGGGCCCGGGGTCAGTAGGGGGCTCCATGAAATGCCCCTGGTACCTTTTTATGGGCTTTTTTGGGTGTACTTTGAGTGTGGGCAAGGACACAGGGGCCCCATGATCCCCTATTGCCCGGGGGCCCCATGAGTTGTCAGTCCGCCCCTGGTAGGATGTGTCCTTTGTGTTGATGCCTCCTCTGTCCATGCCCCTGACCTCTGCCGCCATAATCTTCCATTGCAGTAGAGTTTAATAGAACTGTGGGGGCTGTCACGGGTTTTCATTAGGAATGCCCGACTATGTCCGCTCTTTCCACCCAGATGCTCCATTAATAGAAGCCATACTACAGCTTCTAGGAATTAAACATGATCTATGAATTGAGGAAATAGATCTTTCAATCATCTGTCCTTCCTTCACTCACAGATCCCTTTCCCGTAAGTAGGTTGATTGTGTTGGAGTGACAGCACTGTAAAAATAGTAGAATATCTTGTGCTGACCGACTCCCTTCCAATCTGGTGTTACTGTACCAAGGATTACATAAAGCCTAAAACAAAATCAATGACAGGAAGCAAATGGAAATCCTCAAAAATGAGGGGAAATCACAGTTATGACAGGGACTGTGGTTCTTAATAAAGGATATTTGCTCAATCCCTGTCCAATGACAACTGTACAATTTTAGAGTTCCCCTCACATCTGTTTTGATGACATGCAGCACATTTATTTTTTCATGTTTGAACACAAACAAAATCAACTGAATAAGAACTAAAGCCTAACTCAAAAGTGAGACATTTTCCCTGAAACACTTTAAAGCATATCACATTTGACTGGCTTCTGATGCCTGGGTACACAAACCCTAAAAATGTTTGCCAGTCAAGATGAATGAATCACTAAGAGAACATTATGTACATTGATGGACTTGTCGTAACATCTCTTTGTGATAGGAAGCCTTTGTGACAGTCAGAAAAGTATACTGTATATATATTTTTATATCAATCATTTTTATTGAAAAAGTTTTAATTTACATCCATATACATATATTCCATACATACAAATAACATTACATATTATTAAGTCAATTAGGCCATTTTCCCAAATATAAAGATAATATATATTCATTTCTTATTTCCACATTTTAAAATTATTCTAACACCACCCTCTCATTAGAGGCCAATCCCATAGTATCCACCCATGGTCCCCATATTTTCTCAAATTTCTTAAGACACCTCTTTTCATGCAGACAATGTTTTCACAGTATTTTTAAAATACTTTAATACATACTATACTTGTTGGAGGGTCTGGTGCCAGCCATCTCCCTGCAATATGCTTCCCCAATCTTATGGGGGTAGGGTAACTTCTATGTAATAAAAAAAAAAGTGAAATCCTGTGCAAGGGGGACATGGACACCAATGGTACTGCTTCCAATATATATTTCCACTACTCTTTTGTGATAATCCCTATATCCTCCACCCATCTTCTTATACAATGGAGATCAATATTTCCCTCTAATGCAGCAATATGTATCACAGCAAAAACATTAGATATCATACCCTTAGAAGATAATGCAATTATTAACTTATATAACATGGGTATCTCACTCCACTCTAATAACTTTCCTTTAAACTGCTCCCTCAGAGCATGCCTAACCTGCAGATGTCTGTAGGAAGATTGATGTTGGATCGCAAACACCTCTTTTAATTCTTGAAATATTTTCAGTGAATCAGATTTAACTGGGCCAGATGTACTATCCCACAGTTTTCCCATTCCTTAAAGTGTTACTAAACCCACAATAGTAAAATCAGCCTGTATATGCAGTAAAGCATGCTTATTATACTCATTGTGGAACTTAAGGGGTTAATCCTCTGCTTTGTGTAAAAAGGCTGCTTAATCCCTTATTCTCTGTTCCTCCCCTTTTTCAAGCAACCGCTTCTTATCTCCTGATAAGACAAACTGAACCATAGGCATTTTGCACATGCTTAATTTGGTGTGTATTGCTAGAGAGGTTTTTTTTTCCTTGCATGTGATCAGCACAGGGCCAATCAGCACTGGCCAGACAGAGGTAAGGGGTTTTGCATCCTCCTAGTGTAGAAAGAAAACTCCTCTTACAAGCTATAGCTAGTGCTTGGCTGAATACTGATAGAAGCCACAAGACTGCTCTAACGTCTGATGAGAAAAGATATTTAGCAGTTTATATTTACTAAAATAATAGCATTTCCATGTTCTGCGTACTGTGGGAGACCAGATATAGTGAATGCATGGTCCTGGACCATGCATTCACATTTTAATTCTTCCTATAAAAAACTGCTCCTGCAGGTTTTTATTATCCCAAATTGGGGAGAATCCTGAGAGTCCCCAATAGTCCATTAGTGCCTTAACTACCTGCCACAATTCTACTAACAGTAACAGCGTAGGACACTTCAAAACGAAAGACTCTGCCTCTAAAGCCTCCAACATTGTATTGTGCACAATACAGGTCAGGTCATCACCATATCTCTACATGCATCCCCCTTCTGTTAATCCACTAAGTGTTGAAACTGTGAAGCCAGAAAATAGCTCTGGGGTGAGGCAAAGCTAATCCCCAGAATCCTTTGGCAATTGTAAAGTACGTAAGCGAATCCTTGACACCCCCTTCTCCAAATTAGTTCTCTAGAAATAGTATCCAATTTCTAAAACTAGGTTTAGGGATCCATATTGGGGAGTTATGTAATACATACAAAAGTTTTGTTAATCAAATCATCTTAATCAAGTTACAGCATCACGTCAAAGATCATGGAAGTTGGTGCCACACCCCACTTTTTCTTTTAAAACTAGCTATTAATGGGGCTATTTTATCAATAATATAGTGCTTAGGATCCCCTTTTATATATACCCTTAGATATTTAATTTTATTAGCTATCTCAATCTGAGGAAGACTGGCCAGTAAAGGTTCCTCTAATGGATCCATGGTTAACAATACTGGATTTATTCCAATTAATGGTCAGGCCAGAGAACCGCCCAAAGTCACCAATTAAACCCATTACATTAATCAAGGAGGACTGAGTGTTCCCCAGGAACAGAAAGACATAATCTACATATAAAGCTTTCTTCTCCTCTCCAGATGTCCACTGGAACTTCTGAACATCCGATGAGTTACTATGGCGAAGAGGAGGGGGCAGAACGGGCACCCCTACATTGTCCCCTGAGCCAAAGGAAAGGTCTCCAAACATACATTATTTACTCTTAATTTTGCTCTAGCAACCTAACTCAATTAATTAAGGAGGGACCAAACTGAAAAGCCCTAAACACATGCCAAAGAAAATACCACTCCAGGCTATCAAACACCTTGGCTGTATCAAGAGGCAGCAGAGCTCTCAATCCCATATTTAACATTGGGATCTTTAAGTTAAGGTACACTAGTCTTATATTCACACTAGATGATCTATTAGGTATAAACCCAGACTAGTCCAGGTGTTTAAGTACCTGAATGACCTTACTGAGTCTATTGGTTTGAACCCTCGCTAAAAGTTTCACATCTGTACACAACAGGGATATTGGACTATAGGAAGTTGGTTTAAGAGGATCTTTTCCTTCTTTGGGCAAAATAATAATAGTAACCTCCATCCAGTGGCGTCCCGAGGCAGGTGCGGGGGGTGCGGTCCGGACTCCAATCCATTATGCTCAATCCGCAGATCTGATCCATCCTGCGGGGATCGTCGGCTTTCTTTACAACTTACCTTTTCTTGGAGTGGGTCCGGTGTCACCCCATATAGGTTGCATGCCGACAATCTGGGGTGACACCGGACCCGCTCCAAGAAAAGGTAAGTTGTAAAAAAAGCCGACGATCCCCACAGGATGGATCGGATCTGCGGATTGAGCATAATGGATTAGAGTCCGATCCATTATGCTCAATCCGCAGATCCAATCAATTCTGCGGGGCTTTTCGGAGGGGGTGTCACCAAGTGTTACCACACTGTGTGACCCCAAGTGTTACCGCACTGGGTGACACCAACCCTAGGGATGCCTCTGCCTCATAGAGGCAGGCAGAGCAGGTAGGGATCATGGTAATAGGAGTACTTAAAGTCCACAGTAATGTTGGGTCAGCTGTGTTTTGGAACCATTTTTTCCTGACACTTCACATCACAGAGCATTTAAATAACAGTTACTGTGTATTGTAACCAGGGGCGGACTGACAACTCATGGGGCCCCCAGGCAATAGGGGATCATGGGGCCCCTGTGTCCTTGCCCAAACTCAAAAAAGCCTATGAAAAATCTACCAGGGGCATCTCATGGGGCCCCCTACTGACCCCGGGCCCTCGGGCAGTGCCCGAGTTTCCAAATGGTCAGTCCGCACCTGATTGTAACTCACATAGATACTCTTACACCCCACCTAAATTATGGCAAACAGGAGTCTTTGTGATTTGGAAAGTAACTCTAGTAGAGTAACCTGAATCATTTCTGAAGACCAAAGAATATTAGATCAAGTACCGTACTTGCCTCCCAGATTTAGAGGTTGCAAAAATGTATTTTTCAAAATGAAATTGGTCAATATGTAAAGGAGCTCTAACCCTATATTTGCTATGTTCCTACTTGCCTTTTCTGTATATATTCTAAAACATACATGCATTTTGGCTGAATGTTGTTACTCTATGATTTACATTTATATTATATTATATTTATATTTTATGATAACATTTACTATGAAGGTGACAACTATACATGCTAATTAAATATAATGGATAGACTGGAACACAGTGCACTTTATAAAAAGTAAACTATGTGACCTCCCCATCCAAGAAAGGAAATGTTGTGGAGCCAGTTGTCACTTTTGGAACTGGCACATAAGACTGTGGAGTAAGGTATGTTTTAGTCAGTCTTTGATTGTCTCTGACAAAATGGACAATATATTAGCATGGGGGGGGGAGTTTAGAATTTCCTAGCTGCCCACTTGGGCTTTAATAGGCAATCACATTTATTTAATTTTAAATAAATACCTGTTGATCCTGCCATCTTCTGCTTTTCCTAAGCCTTCTATGATAAGGTGACCACCAGCTCCATATGCTGATGGTCACCTTTTGTATGAATTACAGGAATCTATGATTTCAATATATTCCCTACAGTCCATGCCCCGCTACTTGATTGACAGCTATTCAGACCATTTAACAACTGAGACTAGGGTGGTAATCTCTCTCTCTCTCCCCCTCTTTCTCCTTTTCTTCATTTAATGCAAGAAAATATCTTGATCATTCTAAAAGCTGCAGATTGGCATTCCATGTTATTATTAAATATATGGTCTACCAGGGCTCACAGTTCAAGCTGTTTTATTGATTTGAAAGATTGATTTAATTTTGTTGCTGTAATTTTCAAATTTGCCCAATGACAGAGCGTACTACTTCCTTATTGAATACATTACACCGTGATGATTAAAGGGGATGCAAGATCCTGCCATCTGCCAATTAATAAAACTTTGAGTTTAATCTTATATTTTGCCTTCAATAGTTACTTTCTCCCTTTTTAAAACATGCAAATTACATTCCTAATGAAACTTTTTTGTTTTGTTTATATACTGTACCTTGTTTTAGACTCAGTTGTGTCATCACTGAGTTTCCATATTTAAGGATCTGTTGCTCTGTACTGTCTGTATTTGTAAATACACAGAGTTGGTAGGGTATGGACAGGGAGGACAGGAAGGAAGTGGAGAGATAGAGGACCTGAGACTACTTGTCTTGTCCGTGGAAAAGCTGCTCCTGAATCCAGCTCAGAAGTAGGGGTTATTAGGCAAATGCTCCTATGTTTAAAAATGTACTATTATTGCCAATAGCTTCTGGGTATACATAATATCTAAAGACTGGTGACAAAAGTATATCTGTTCCTTTGTTGTTATCTCACATGCCCTATACCATATAGCTAAGTCTGTGATACCATGTGCGTGTGTAGTGGTTACCTTGCTGTGTAGGTGAATCTGTTTATGCAATAGAGTTTATATACAATTCCTGTTATATTAGGTAACCCTATACCTTCTGGTTTGGGATTCTATAGCTAATTTTAGCTCAGAGCTCAATAACCAGTATAGGCTAGAACCAGGTTAGGCATCCAATGGCTACTTGATACAGGTCCTGTTGCGTGACAGATTAGAAGCTACAACTGGCTAAGAGGCAGAGTATATAGGCTGACTTTGAGTTCCAGTGCCATATCACAGTTTCTGCTGGTGAAAAGCTGCATTCCAGGCTGTTTAGACCATGGTTGAAGAATCTCCCCATCATCACTGATCTTGTTCTTAGGTCTCCAACACAAAGACTGATGCTGAATCACGATCATCCTCAGGGCCCACTGCAACTGATCTTCACTACAACATTCAACTGGAGGTATCATTATTAATAACTATATATACCTGTATATACAGTATGTGCACAATTCCACCAAGTCTCCTGTTGGGTCTTTTGCTCATGATACCTGTTTGTACATTGGATGTATGTATGGTTATTAATGTTTTCTTACATAAAGCTTATACTATTTTCATACTGGTATGTATCTTTATGCTTATGGTTCCTCTGCTACCAATTACTTTGATAATAGTGCTGGTTAATTTCCCAGGAGGGGGTTCTCCTCTGTTCATAGAGGCCCTGTCCTGGGTGAATGCACTGCCAACTTTATTATCAAACCCACTCTTCCACGTAGCAAAGGTTCAGGTTCTTTAAAATACCTACAGGTTTAACACAATATCCTGTATGGCGATGGCCATTTGTCATGGTTATTTGTTATGGATATATATATTTCATAGTTATTCATATCAGCTCTAAGGATGACTTTACACTTGCATGTTGCATGTTTTATCACAAGATACTACGAGGCACATTAATGGTATGTGTTTTGTATTGCAGTGTGTTGTGTCCTATAGTCTGGGGGGCAAGGAAGTCATAGAGTGTTTTATTAGCAAATTCATGTGCAGGCTTCTGAGTATTGTATATCATGACCAAAATAAAAACTTGAACAAAGCTGTACAGAAATTAAAAAGTATTATACTCCTAGATCCTAACCACCACTTTTTGCCCTGTTTGGACATTGTCTTCCGCAATTGCAATGACTATGACCCTATTTCCATGCCTGTCCTATTTCTTCCCCTTACCTCCTTCCCTTACCTACATTCTCTGGTTTTCCCTGTTGAGTTTTGCACTTCAGCTATGATAATTGTGTTTCAGAATTCAGGCCAGTTAGTGTTTTTTCTTTCTGTTTTAATCACCAAAAATGTGTTCTCACACTTCTTCGCAGGAGAAAGCTACGCCACTGTACACCCTGGCCTGTTCTTATTTTGCTACTTGTTCCCAGCATTCAAAGGTTTGTATGTTTAAATATATTTCAGATGCTAGCCAGGGCTCTTCCTGTTCTCCTTCAACCCTTCAACAAAACTCCAGCTGCCTTAGAATGGCTACTATAACCAAAGGGTGGAACCCTTGTCCTTTGCAGAGCCATTTTGTCTTTGTTTTACCCCATTCTATACTCCTGTTTTGTATAATACATTAATACTTTTAATATACTTTATATTTTTGGCTCCATTTTCATAATGGTACCTACTGCTTTAAGATCAATGGTAAAATAGCTCATAGCTTTTTTAAAAAAAAAATTTGCAATTCACTAAACAAAACACTAGTAAAATATGGCAAGCGACATTTCATCAAAATTTGCGATATATGAAACCATTCGGCATTTTATCACATGATGTCATATCCAGTGGGATGGATACAGTAGAGAAGGATTAGAACACTTGTGAGTTTTTATTCTTGTCTGTGTCCCTATGAGGTCTATTTTTTTTCTCCTTATCTCTGAAAGTGAAAGGAAAAGAAAATCCCACATTTTGGGTTGAGATCCAAACATTAACAGTGGGGAAATTTCCCCAATAGGACAATATTTGGCAAAGTCATTGCTATATCTTTGGACAGGTCTGTTTTGTCTTGTTAGAGAATAGCCATTGTTATTCTCTGATGTTCTTGAAAGTGTCACTCTGGTACCCAACTGTCAAACCTTCAAATGGATGACACCCCTCTCCTAAAAGTTCAAGTTTCACACCTTTGTAAGAATACTTGTCTATTCCCAATCCGATTCTGTCTTGAGAAAATTTACACCAAAGATATCCCCGATGATATTTGTTTAAAATGAAAGTATTACCATTACATATGACATACATTCTAAAAAGGGATTTAACCATTGTAATTCGCATGTACATTATGATTGGAGTGATTGGGATGTATATGCTTGTATGTACATAGAAACGTTTTTGAAAATCTGGTGAAATGGCAAGAGAAAATAAATATATTTAATTAAATTCTGTGTTTTTATCCATATTTTGGTTTCTATGCATTACAGTTGAGAGACTACTGATCCAAAAAGGTAGAGACTACTGCAAATTGGCTATTATATTTTTACATTCCTTCAATATCACATACCTGGACCACTACTCATTTAACTCATACATTTATTGATTTTTTTATTTTTTTATTTCCTTTAGTGAAGCAACTTTTACGCTGTTATATGCCGCATTTACCAAGTGTTTTTTGTGGTAAATACTGTATAAAGGGATAGTGAATTTACATTTTCAAGATCACATATATTTGCATATTTATATAGCGATATTGGGAAAAAATATGTGGCTCAAATATGAAATACAATATGTTTTAGTGAATGGAGCCCATTGTCTTGCACTGAAAGCAGTGGTGCTATATAGGATTATATCTTATAATGTTAAAGGTTTAACCTGCCCAGCTGAGAGGCATACATTTTTCAAAGAAATTCAAAGCCTCAGGGGCAAAATACTTTACATTCGTGAGGCACATTTCCAGATGTTTTTCCACCTAGATTCTTCTCTCCCACATGGCTCTTCCTAATTCTCCCCAGTGGAAATCTTGTGGAGCAGCAGTGGATGCCACCATTCTGTCCTATTTATGCTGAAAGGAGAACTGCAAGATGCTGGGGGAAATTTCTGTTCCCTAGTGGAATGATAATAAACAGATGGATTTTTTGATTTCTATTCTTAATAAGCTCAAAAGATTCTCTGAAAGCCTTATCTTGCTGGTGGGAAACTTTAATTTAGGCCTAAACCCTATTGTAAACACATCCACCACCTATTCCTCAATTGCCTACTCCAAAATAAACAAAGCATACGCCAAATGCATCTCCTAGATATATGAAGAACTCTGCATCCCACCATGAAAGATTTCATGTACTCCACTGTACGGTGGTGTATTTAGGTTTTATGCTGCCCTAGGCAACACAAAAATTGCCCCCCGCCCGCAGAAAGAGCCTGACATTGACCAAGAACACCCCTGCCCTCCACCCAAGCCTTCCACTACCACTGCCCCCCATACACCAACCACCATCCCCCATGCCGAGAGAGAAAAAAAAAACTCACCTTCACAGCTCTGGGCATCCCCAGGAACAAGAGTTGGGCTGTGCATACACCTAAACCCCATAAAACCCACAACATCTCTCAGAACCCACCAGGTCCCCATGCCACGTATGTCCCTTCTTCCATCCCTTCTTCCAAGGGGCAGTGCTGCTCCCCTCTGAAAAATGCCGCCCTAGGCAAATGCCTTGTTTGCCTTGTGGTAAATACACCCCTGCCACTGTACACACTCCTTACTCTAGACTAGACCTGTCATTTTTCAACCATTTTCATTTGCTGAGGGTAAATACTGCCTTGATTTATGATGTCATGTTATTAAACCTTGTTCCAATCACTGTGGATATCACATCTGGCAATTGCTCCCAATAATTGACGGAAATTAAAAAAAAACTATTAAATAACATTATATTCTTATACTCTTTGAAGCTGGATCTACAACCCTTTTTAAAAGACAATGACAGTGGCTTAATATCTCACCCTGTACTATGGAAACACATAAATGGTAATAGTCCAGGGCTCACAATTAAAACATCAATTTAGGGCTTAGAAAGACACTTTACTGATGCATATTACTGATATGCAAATGCTACACAAAGAGAACCTGGTATAAGTCATCTATCTCAGCTTATGGACCTCTGACTCACCTTAAACAATTATTGGACACTATGCTGTCCTACCAACAGGTAACCAACAGTTTGCTAACAAAACTGACAGAAGCAGTGTTGTGTTTAATTGCAAAACTGGATTTACTTCTGTGAATAGTTCTGTAAAACTGCAATACAATCACATAAACTGAAATTACAATATTTTTGTACACATGTACAAAATGGCTCACAAATGCCTAAATGAATACATTTCTTGAAAACAGCTACCTACCAATCACAATGAATACATTAAAATGTGATCTAGCTATGTATATGACTTTAACAAACACAACAAAAGAACTTACAGGCATATGTGTATGAAAGGTATAATGGAGGAGACCTTCACTAGTGTTCTTCTAGAAGCTGAATGGCTGCAGTGGTTTATAGTAAATATTTATTTTTAGCGTACACTTTCCTATTCATTTTGCAAGGGAATAATAAAAACAATAGGTGCAGTTGCAGTGAACACCCAATAGATGGCTCCCTACTCAATGCAATGATGGTATGCGATATACAGAACACTCTCTGCCTGGTATAAATATATACCACTAGTATATATCTTTGTATTGCTGTAACATTTAACTATTTATCTCTTTAATACTAAAGGAATACTAAATTTGAGACAGGTCCGAGGTATATTTTAGCAGTGCTGCTGGAAAATTTTTTTATTGATGTGAATAAGTGTTGCTATACCTCTCACCAAAGACTTCCAACTTGAGAATCTGAGAAATCTGTGTGAGCCTAACCAGTGTTCATGCACTTTAATTGCCAAGGCTGTCACTCCAGCTCTGGTCTCAATTTCAGAATTTGATTCAATAAGGTCAAATACCTCGGCTTTTGATGGCTCGCTCATATCTGCATGATGTCAGAAATCTGGAGCTGAGAACCAGTTGGTATGTTTTAGGTTAGCTGTTTGAATTAGTCTGGTATGGTGATCTGCTGGGTTCTGACTAGTGGTAATATAATGCCACTGATCTGGATTAGTGGATTTTCTAATGCAGATTATTCTGTTTGAGACATACACATAAAATCTTCTGGAGGTATTGTGAATATAACACAATTGTACCATCAGTGTAGTATTTAACTGCATCAGGCTCAAAGTCCTTTTCTTCAAGAATCAGTTCTGCTAGCTCAACTGATAAAACAGCTCCACATAACTCTAAACGTGGCACTGTGTAGGCTGGTTTTAGAGCTACTTTAGATTTGCTAATAAAGCCTACATGACATTGACCATTACTGTCTATGACCTTTAAATACGCTGTCGTCGCCACAGTAGAATTATCAGAAAAGACATATACTTCTCATTGCACTGTAGAGGTTAGCAACATTGGCACATAGGGTCTGGTAATACTGAGATCTTCAAAATGAATCAAGTCTTCTGTCCATATTCTAGACTGATTTTCTCTTTCTGACGAGAGTGGGGAGTCCCAGTCATATTGATCTATTGAGAGATCTCTAACTAAGGCTTTGTCTTGCATAGTGATTGGGGCTGCAAACCCAAATGGCTTATAAAGACTGTTTACTGTGGCTAGGATACCTCTCTGTGTGTATGGCTTTACCTCTCTAGACACTTGGTAAAACTGTTGGTCTGGAGATTCCAACTTGCTCCTTAACTCCATTGAAGGGGCACAGGATCGACATCTAGAAGAAGGTCTTTTAACTCTATCTGTGTCATCTGCAGGAAACGCTTCCATTACACAGCTTCTATTGCACACCACCCTGTGTATTTTAAGATTAGATCCTGCAAGCATCTCCCTAGTTCTCTGCAGGAGATTGACTGCTTCAGCTTCAGTAGGCACAGATGTAAGTCTGTCATCTACATAGAAATTTCTTAAGATGAACTGTTGTACGTCTCCTCCACACTAACTCGCTTTTTGTCTTAGACCATAAATGGCTATGGAAGGCGAAGGACTATTTTCAGAGACGTACTTTCATCCTGAACTCTGTAATTTCTTTGTTGAGGTCATTATCTTGAAACCAAAGGAATCTAAAGTAGTTGCGGTGATCTTCTCTAACCATGAAACAGTAAAACATTTTCTGCACATCAATAGTAACTGCAACTTGCTCTTTGCAGAAACGTATATGGACATCTAGCAATGTATTATTCAAATGAGGGCCTCTAAGAAGTACGTCTTTCAATATGCCGCCATCATACTGAGCACTAGAATCAAAAACTACTCAGATCTGCCCTGGTTTTTGAGGGTGATAGATGACAAAGATTGGTAGGTACCAACCCTCTTCACCTGGTTTCAGTGGTGGGGCAGGTTCTGCTTGGTCACTGTCAAAAATCTTTTGTATAAATTTAACAAAATACTGTATTCTTTCATTTCAGTTTTTCTTGCAAAGGAAAGCTGTAAAACAAGGAGTATCTGCTGTGCTTTCTCCCTGTTGTCTGATAGTTTAGGGTGTGGTGAGTGAAATGGAAGGGTAGCTACTCAGTGGTTTGCTTTGTTCACAAACATCCTTTTCAACTACATCAAGGAACATATGATCTTTGATGGACATAGCAGGTCTTTCATCATTTGGAGTTCTAGTGAACATGTTGTCACATAAATGTCCGCGCTGCCAGCTGTGGTCCCTGAATGGCATAATGAAGGAGTGTATGCCTGTATTTTGCAAGCATTAAAGGTCTCTTTTACTATATCTTTATGTATATCTGGTGCATGGGCTGAATAGAGAAGGGCGCACATTAGGCAGCACATTTATCTTAAATGAGTTCACATCTGCTGGTGTGTGAGCCCTACCTAAAAATACTTCTCCAATTACGACCCAACCTAAATCTAAATGTTGTGCATAAGGAGCCTTAAGGGGGTCCATTAATCTGCTCACGCACCTTGTGCACCCTGAGAATATCTCTTCCTAGCAAGAGGAGTATTTGGGAATTAGGGTCAATTGCGGGGATCTTATCTGTTAAGGATTTCAGATGAGGGAAATGCTGTGTAAGTTCAGAGTTTTGGTATTTCTGACCAGTCACCCAGCATTATGCCACATTCAATGAGAGTGGGAGAGTTCTTGTGTGTTTTCCCATCAATAGACTGAACAGTGAAGTTAGATGCCCTATGCCCTGTTTTCTCTATAGTACCCGAGCATGTTTTTAGTGTGTAAGAAAATGTTTCATCACTAATGTTAAACACATTAAAGAACTCTGGCTAATGATTGATTACTTTGATCATCTAACACTGCATACATTTTCACAGAACAGTCAGGTTTGTTAGAGGGGTATACAGCCACTAAACAAATCTTGGAAGATGATCTGCGCCTCGTCCCTTTTGCGTATACCTCTGTACACTTGGAGTAAGTTCATCCTCCTCCCCTCCTTGCTCTTTGTTGGTTTCCAGAGTTCCTGTTGCCCAAGGGGCTGGACCTGGATGCAGTGTTGAAGTATGCTAGACACTACTGCACTACTGCACTTTCTGCATCTTATATTGACCTTGCAGTCTTTGGTAGATGCACAACATCTGAAGCAGGTAGCATTTTTCTTCAGGTAAGCTTTATGTTCATCAATGTGCTTGCTTCTGAACCCACGACACTTTGACAGTGGTTGTGTTTTTTGTATGGATTGGGCATGAACTGTCTGGGTCCATTGACTTCACTTCAGTTGAGATGTTAGGCTGTTTCAGTGTCTGACACCTCTGTCTTTCTGACTGACATTGAAGGTCTGTTGCCATGTTTTGCCTCCATCTGCTCTGTGTTTGCTGACATGTGGTTACTGCATGACCAAAATATGAAGAATTGGTCATTTCTAATCTTTGCTTGGTTGATGTGATAAACTTGGTGAAGAAACTGAATGGTGGGAAGGAGACATGATGATCTTCTTTGTACTTAGAGCCTTGAGAAATCCACTTATCTTGGTTTAAACCCATGTGCTGTGTCTAGGTATACAAATCCTGGTAAGTGGCCTTCGGTCTTGGCTGCACTGACCTCCAACAACATGTCACCAAGTACTTTTAACTTTAGGTTGTCATTGCTAGAAATTTAGGGGAGTCTTCCAGTTTCATCAACAAAGCGTTCTCAGTAGCTTCAGGGCTGCCATAATAGTCCTCTAATCTCTGCCATATCATTTTAACCCCAGCAGCTGGATCATGAATGTGTACAGACCTGATTCTCTTGGCTTGTTGAGATGAGTTTGGTGTGAGCTACTTTGTTAGCAGACCTAGCTCCTCTCTAACCGTAAGACTAAGATCTCTGATGATGATACCTTGAAAAGATATCTTCCATGCCCAGTAGTTCTCGGGGCAATCATCAAATGTTAGTAGCCCGGTGCTCGCTAATTCTTGCCAAATTAGGTGCTTTTCTAGATCAGTTGTCCCTGAGGATTCTAATGGGCCATTTTCGAAAGAGGATACATTGTATGATGGATGCTGAGGGTTAACATTGTCTTTGTTTTCTTGAATGTGTACCCTTGATGCTGGGACAGTTTCAGAGTTAATGTAGAAAGTGAGGGACAGTACAGGCATATCTGGAGAGGGCTGTCGGTCATGTGAGGAAAATGTGGGAATGTGTTGGAGATAGTCTTGATAGAAGCATGATCTGTTGTAACTTGGTGTGGAGCATTGGAGCACAGTTCTGTATATATATTGATAAGCCCTTTTTCACTGAATCACGAGTTGCTATTTTCTCAAGATCTTGGAGTGGATTCCCTTCCAAACCAACCGCAGTTTCTTATACCTCAGATGCTGCTGCTGCCGCCCTTTCAGTCTGCAACACGAACATACTAACCTCTAGCTCTGCTTTCTGCCTCAAGGAGTTGGCTACTAACTCTGCTTTCTGCCTCAAGTCAACTTTTTTTTGAGCGTATAAGGCCTCTGCTTGTGCTGCTTCTGCTTTTGCTCTTGCACTTGCCTGCAGAACTGGCTGATGATCTGCTGGAATGCACTAAATATCTGGAGCCAGACATCTGAGACCTGGTCTCTGAAGTTTGATGTGGAATGTTACAACTCCTATCTGGATCAATGATGTATGAATTAAAGTGGAGTACAGTCCCAAGTACAGTTTTCATGTGGAATTCTTTCACTTTCAAATGAAGCTCTTAATCTTTGTCTGTATCAGGGGCGGACTGACCATTTGGAAACTCAGGCACTGCCCGAGGGCCCGGGGTCAGTAGGGGGCCCCATGAGATGCCCCTGGTAACTTTTTCATAGGCTTTTTTGAGTTTGGGCAAGGACACAGGGGCCCCATGATCCCCTATTGCCCGGGGGGGGGGTCAGTAGGGGGCCCCATGAGATGCCCCTGGTACCTTTTTCATAGTCTTTTTTGAGTTTGGGCAAGGACACAAGGGCCCCATGATCCCCTATTGCCCGGGGGCCCCATGAGTTGTCAGTCCGCCCCTGCTCTATGTTTTTTTTACTGTGAAGCTACTTTATCTTCATCTGTATACAGATGTCTGTTTACTTGTGAAGCTTCCTTGTTTTTACCTGTATACGTATGCTTTTTTTACTATGCTGTCCTACTAATGATGTCAGGAATGGACTCAGCACTGGTGGTGGGACTCACCTGCCGTGTTAGCTTCAGTACCAGAGCTGCCCAGCGGGTGCTCTCAGCAATGGACTCAGCACTGGTGGTGGGACTCACCTGCCGTGTGGGCTGCAGTACCAGAGCTGACCAGCGGGTGCTCTTAGCAGCCAGAAGCTCACAATCAGCCAAACCTGGGGCTGATTGCAGAAAGGTGTATTTAAGCCATGACCAGGCCTGTGCTCTGGGCCTTGGTGTATGTTTTCCCATGAGCCTCTGTACCTAGTATCTTGAGTTCCTGCTTCGTTGCTCACCCGGCTTGATCCTGACCTCTGCTGACCGTCTCCTGTTGAACCCCTGGCTTGCCTGACCATCCTTCTGCCTGATCCCCTGTACCGCGCTGTCCGTGAGTTATTGAACCCGGCTTGTGACCTTGACCATTCTCTGCCTGCTCCTTTTGGTACCTTGCTGCCCGCACGTTGCTGACTTGGCCCGTCTGACCACGCTAACTACTCTGCCATCCATCCATCCTGCACGGATCCAGCCGTACCTGCACATACCTCTGGCGGGTTCCCTCTACCACTAGCAGGTGTACTCAGGGGCCGCGACCTGGTTCCTGTCTGCTCCAAGTCCATCCCCACCATCAGATGCCCTGGTGAATAAGCAGACTGGGACTTAGACTCCGCGCCCTGGGGAATCCTGTCCTGGGGACCACTAGAGGTACCACCAAACGGTCATTACAGAACCCTACGGCCGGCCTGACCGTTCCACCTCTCCAGCCCTGACTACGCCTGTGTTTCTGCACCTACTAAGATTAGTGGAAGGTTGGTTTGTTCACTGTGCGTTTATATATATATATCTGGGTGGCTAATAATAAACTGTATTATACTGTACCTGAGACCTGCGTTTCCCTGTGTCAGTCCACACCTTTCTGGTCATTCCGTGATTCCTGACAAATGATTAGCCGAGAGCTAGCTAACAAAACTGACAGAAGCAGCATTGTGTTTCATTCCAAAACTAAATTTATTTCTATGAATAGTTCTGTAAAACTGCAATATGATCTCATAAACTGAAATTACAATATGTTTGTGTACATGTCTCTCACAAATGCATACAATGAATACATTTCTTGCAAACAGCTACCTACAAATCACACTGAATACAGGGAAATGCGATATAGCTATGTATGTGACTTTAACAAACACAATGACACAGGCATATGTGTATCAAAGGGATAATCAAGGAGACCTTCACTGGTGTTATTTTAGAAGCTGAATGGATGCAGCAGTTTATAGGAAATCTTTATTTTTAACAAACACTTCCTGTACTTTTTGAAAAGGAATAATAAAATAACAGGTGCAGTTGCAGTGAACAACCAATAGATAGCTCCCTATGCAACACAATGAGTATATGATATGCAGAATAGACAGACACTAAAAGAGTGCTCCATAGGATAGGTTCACTGCCCTAGGGCACCAATGAGCTAGAACATATATTCCTTGCGTTAAGATAACCCAAGCAGATATGTACAACTTTGAGGATATAGCAAAATCTTTTCCTCACTACTGTCAGCCGCTTTATGACTTTTAGCCTGGCAAATCCTATACTACAGACATCTATAAATATTTACCAGGCTCTGGATTTGTGAAGATCCCCTCTCACATATTTTTCTAATGGAAAGAGCCCAGGCCCAGATGACTACACCACCAAATACCATCAACTATTTTAGTCAACCATGTCCACCAACTTCCTAATCTAACCAAAACAATCACCCATGGAATTCCCTTTCTCTCAGAATACAAACTAGTGCACATATCCTAAAGGAAAAATTTACAGATTATAAGACAGTTCATTTCTGTCAATTGTCACAGTAAACAGATAGGACTTTCCGACATTGCTGATTTTTATTGCTGATGGAACTTCTTTACAGAAGTGGGACCCTTGGATTTCCCCAGTGCACTAGAGGGCACCTGGTACCCTTTTGCCCTTATTATTAGAATCAGATCACCTTCCTCATAATGATAATCACTATCCACATACCACCCTTCTACAGGACCCCTGGGTTCCCCTATTTTACAACACAAGGTCTGCTCACACATAAAAAAATAATTGATACCATGCCTCCTGAATACGACTAAGAGCCTGGTCCCCAAATGTTGAAAAACCTCCAGATCACCATCTGTAGTGGAATGGATACTACTAGTCAAGGCTTTTTTTTCATAGAAAATAGGTTCAAGTACTCACATCACATTTGAAACTGCCCCTTCTCTTTTTCCAAGTGAAAGAGAGATGTGAAGTAGCATGCTGTGCCAAATAGTGAATGTGGTCAGGGTTTGGTAACTCACATGCAGAGCTAGGTAACACAGGCCAGTGTATAACCAAAATTTACCTTCCCCCCAACCTTCCCCTTATGAAGTTTTTGCTCCAACCCTCTCAGTACAGCGCTCCACACCACAGTACAGAACCTCTTCCCCACCCAGTACAGAACTACCTCTCACAGCACAATTCTTTAATGACTCTTTATGTACAAGATGTGTAAGGCACTCCTTCCAGGCATCTGCTACTAGTAAGCAATAAGACCAAAATAGCCATCAAATAAGGACAGTACGTTTCTAAACCTGCAGTAAGGCTATAGAACAGGACTAAATTTATTTTCTGAGTTTGGTCATTTTCTTTGTAGAATGTTCTGTAATGGTACTTTTGCTAGGCTAGCAAGACAAGTCTGAACTTACATGTCAGCACATGCAAAAACATCAACATTATCATCCTGTGTACTAGGAGCTGCAGTTAAGGGTAACTGTGATCACTCCCTGAAGACATTGTAGGATGAATGCATTGGGGCAAAGCTACAGATTCTGATGTCATCTGCATTCACAGCGAAGGAATGACTGTAACTGCCTACTATGCCACACAAGCAATATATAGTATATCCAACTGCTGGATTTAGCACAACAGAATGTGAATTTATTTCTTATTGTTTTATGTAATTTAGCGAAAGCAAATTCCAAAGGCCAATATTTTTTGCTTCGGGGCTCTATTCTTCATGCCGACATTGCAATAGTCAGTTATTATGCCCCCCATTCCCACTAACATCAGTTCTTTTCTCATCTAATTGGCGTTGTCTCAACCCATAAACAAGGTACCATCTTATGCTTGGGAGACATTAACATGGTCTTAGACTTGAAACTAAACAAATAGAATCCTCCTGTATCCGAAAGAGACCCAACTCATACCCCCCCTGCCAAAATGTCATCTATACTTATGAACTTCCACATGGTAGATGTCTGGAGACATTTAAACCCCAGAGTAAGAGATTACACCTACTATACTGCCCCTCGTGACTGTGTTTCCCAAATCGATCATTTGTTTGTGAACCCCCATTTTCTCCCATCTCTCACTAAAGCTAAGATTATAATGGTGTTGTGGTCTGACCATTTGCTTTTGCTCATCCCTAGCCTCTTGCCCTTCTTCACTTGTCATCTTAATGATCCATTGCTCTCCCATGCTGCATCCAAAGAACAAAGGTATACCGCTCAGGCAAACAATCCAGATCAATAGACAACAGGTGCAGGCTCTGGCTCGCCACCACACACGATGCAATAGGAAGAAGGATCAGCCGCACACCGGAGGATAGATGAATATAGTGCGTATTTATTGATCCATAGGACACGCAAAACACCAGGACATGAATACAGGACTTGTTAACGTGTCAATCGCACGAGATCGTGTGAAACGCGTTAATAGGTCCTGTATTCATGTCCTGGTGTTTTGTGTGTCCTATGGATCAATAAATACACACTATATTCATCTATCCTCCGGTGTGCGGCTGACCCTTCTTCCTATTGCTCTCCCATGCTGCCACAGCCGACTCTACTGCGAATGAAATATAAGGGGTCAGATGGTTTGGTTCTTGCTAGTGTGGCAGTAGATAGAAAGTGTGTCACGGAAAGTTGTGGAGAATGTTTTGGAAATGTATTTATTTTATTTATTATAGGTACTTATATAGCTCCCTCAATTTACACAGCACTTTACATATATATTTTACATTCATATCAGTCCCTAACCCTCAAGGGGCGTACAATCTAAGGTCCCTAAATCACATTCATACATACTAGAGTAAATTTATACAGGAGCCAATTAACCTATCAGCATGTCTTTGGAGTGTGGGAGAAAATAAATACTACACTGGTCTGCATCTGGTGCGAAATGGCCCTTAATGTCCAACTGTTTAACAGAAAAGCTACAATTGTTTAGTGAGGATATCCGGTGTTGCTCTTAGTGATGCTGCTGTGATTGGCTTACCTGTATCCAGGAGACATTAGAAGGTTCTAGGTGAATAGGAGTGACCCATACAGATCAGCAGCATGAATATGGATGCAGTTCCAGCCAATAACAGGGAGTTGAGCCCCTGAGCATGCTGCGTACTAGTATTTATATTCACTGAGCACATACGATCTGAGTTCTTCTTCCTCTTCTTCTGAGAAGGGAGTTCCAGCCATAGCAGGCGGCTGCCACCCTGGCTCAGGCTGCCAAGAGGCCTTCGGGTGGGAAACCCACGGGCAAGAATTCTGAAACCCACAGTACTTCAGAGAGATGACTGAGGGGGATGTGTACAGATTATGTCTGGTATCACGGAAGAAGGTGATCTGCAGCAAAGGCCTTGTGAGTATAGACTGTTCTACATGGATGCTGTGCCATTTAACCCCTTCAGGACCTACATAGTCAGCTGCTGGGTGTAAGCTAGAGGGGACAATGGCTGGTGTCCAGAAGAGCAACTGTCCACTAAGTTCAGCATTTTTACAGAGGAACTTTGCTCCATTCCTTGTACAGTTTGCTACACAGATCTACTTAGAGAAAGCCTTCCTCAAATGTGCATAGTTCATTTCAGAGTATCCCACCATATCCATTCCCTATCTCAGTTCTAAAACAAAATAAAAGCAACAAAAACTACAACATCTAGACTGGTCATTGGCGTAACGAATGGAAGCAGTGTGTACCTGGCGTTAGGAAATGCTGTGTTCTTGGCTGCTGGAGAAGATCTAGGACAGTGGGTCTCAACCTTCCTAATGCCGCGACCCTTTAATACAGTTCCTCATGTTGTGGTGAACCCCAACCATAAAATTATTTTCGTTGCTACTTCATAACTGTAATTTTGCTACTATTATGAATCGTAATGTAAATATCTGATATGTAGGATGTATTTTCATTGTTACAAATTGAACATAATTAAAGCATAGTATTTAATCACAAATATTTTTTTTTGCAGTAGTTGATTTTACAGTACATGATTTTACATTTACCCAGTAATTATAATTCATGAAGTGTCGTTTTACCTCCAATACTGCGGCTTTCAACACAGTAGCTGCTTTTAACAGAGTAGCTGCTTTCAACACAGCAGCTGCTTTCTACACAGTAGCTGCTATTTACACATGTGTGACTGGTCCACATAAGTACATTATGGCGCCAACCCTGTCACATACACCTGTATTTGTATGGGGTGTATGTGATGGAGTTGGCGTGCTGATGTCATCACGCCGGGTACTCGTATGAGGGCGTATCTGCATGTGGGCGGACCCGCTTGGAGACGGATAGAGGAGCAGTGTCTCGGTTCCTAAGACCATCGGAAATATGTGTTTTCCGATGGTCTTAGGCGACCCCTGTAAAAGGGTCGTTCGACCCCCAAAGGGGTTTGGACCCACAGGTTGAGAACCACTGATCTAAGAGAAAGCCTTGGGCAAAATACAAGTGGCTCCTAAAGGGGAAGAGCTACACTCACACCATGCCATGCAAGACCTCACTTTCTCAGCATAACCATTGTATATTTAGCAGAACATACAGTGAGGAACAGAAGTATTTGAACACCCTGTGATTTTGCAAGTTCTCCCACTTAGAAATCATGGAGGGGTCTGAAATTCACATTGTAGGTGCATTCCCACTCTGAGAGACAGAATTAAAAAAAAAAATCATTGTATGATTTTTAAAGAATTTATTTGTCTTGCACTGCTGAACATAAGTATTTGAACACCTGAAAAAATCAGTGTTAATATTTTGTACAGAAGCCTTTGTTTGCAATTACAGAGGTCAAACGTTTCCTGTAGTTCTTGACCAGGTTTGCACACACTGCAACAGGGATTTTGGCCCACTCCTCCACACAGATCTCCTCTAGATCTGTCAGGTTTCAGGGCTGACGCTGAGCAACACGGAGTTTCAGCTCCCTCCAAAGATGTTCTATTGGATTTAGGTCTGGAGACTGGCTAGGCCACTCCAGAATCTTGATATGCTTCTTACGGAGCCACTCCTTGGTTATCCTGGCTGTGTCGTTGTCATGTTGGAAGACCCAGCCACGACCCATCTTCAATGCTCTGACTGAGGGAAGGAGGTTGTTGTTCAAAATCTCACAATAAATGGCCCCATTCATCCTCTCCTTAATACAGTGCAGTCGTCCTGTCCCCTTCGCAGAAAAGCACCCCCAAAGCATGATGTTACCACCCCATGCTTCACAGTAGGGATGGTGTTCTTGGGATGCAACTCATCCATCTTTTTCCACCAAACACGATGAGTGAAGCTTAGACCAAAAAGTTCTACTTTGGTCTCATCTGACCACATGACTTTCTCCCATGCCTCCTCTGGATCATCCAGATGGTCACTGGCAAACTTCAGACGGGCCTGGGCATGTGATGACTTGAGCAGGGGAACCTTCCGTGCAATGCATGATTTGAAACCATGACGGCGTAGTGTTCTACCGACAGTGACCTTTGAAACTGTGGTCCCAGCTCTCTTCATGTCATTGACCAGCTCCTCCCTTGTAGTTCTGGGCTGATTCCTCACCTTTCTTTTCATCAGTGATACCCCACGAGGTGAGATCTTGCATCGAGCCCCAGTCTGAGGGAGACTGACAGTCTTTAGCCTCTTCCATTTTCTAACAATTGCTCCAACAGTTGATCTATTTTCACTAAGCTGCTTGGCAATTGCCCGTAGCCCTTTCCAGCTTTGTGGAGGTCCACAATTTTGTCTCTGGTGTCTTTTGACAGCTCTTTGGTCTTGCCCATGGTAGTAGTTGGCGTCTGACTGACTGTGGGGTGGACAGGTGTCTTTAAAGAGCTCAGACAGGTGTAGAGGTGGACTTTTTAAAGGCACAGTAACAGATCTTTGAGAGCCAGAATTTTTGCTGTTTCTTAGGTGTTCAAATACTTATGTTCAGCAGTGCAAGACAAATAAATTCTTTAAAAATCATACAATGTGATTTCCTGATTTTTTTTTTTATTTTTGTCTCTCAGAGTGGGAATGCACCTACAATGTGAATTTCAGACCCCTCCATGATTTCTAAGTGGGAGAACTTGCAAAATTGCAGGGTGTTCAAATACTTCTGTTCCTCACTGTACCTGAATTTTCTCACACTCACTTTAATGAATTCTGCAGAGTATCTCACACATTAGTAACTGCTACTTTAGAGCATCCCCCAACTGCCCTGCTGGCAGTTTTAGCAAAACTCCATCCAGCACTGATCGTCCAGACTCCAAACACTCACAAAATTAAAATTGGCAGTGAAGGTGATCCATGTCCTAGCCTAGTCATGTTCTAGCACTGACATCTACACCTAGTGTCCTCATTCAGAGAAGCCTTGTGAGCTCAGTGCTGTGGTCTTCTCCTATATAACTGCACACTTCCACCCCCTCGCTGCAGTTACAATTGATGCTATATAGCAGAGAACTGCTAGAAGAACTGGCACACTGTACAGTCCATTTCAGAGGGTGGATCCCCTATAAACTGTAGCCTAAGGGTCAGCATTTGCAGCAAGGACAGCCACCCACCACCATGCAGCAGACTCAGGAACAGGCAGACAGGCACCACTCTTGAATCAAACAAAAGAAAAAAAATGAATGAAAAAATAAGAACAAAGCACAAGCAGAAAAAGGACAAAAAGAGAGAGAGAAAAAGGATTGAACCTACATACAATTCAGAAAGAATATATACAAGCCCACACTACAGATATATTATGACAGCAGCTGGCTTATTGTAATCAAACACATAACTTCAAATAATAAGAACAGTATTTGGGGATGTCAGAGTAACACTACAATGTTATGTGTCAGCCAGTAAACTAATACCTTAGCAGATATTGAAGCTGTAGTTGTGCAGCAAGTTGCAAAGATAAATGACCATAGATTCTGAAAAAAGGAAACCAATGAAAGTGTCCAAAAGAAAAACATTTTTTTCAATTTTTTTCTCTTATAATTTCACTTGTTACCAAATTCACAGGTAACATACAACTCTCTAAAAGCTGCAATAAATTGTACTGTGGATTCACAATTTTGCTTTCCACATTGCCGGTAATTATATAAATCTGCATCCACATTTTCTTTAGGCACTAAAAAGTTTATTTATTGCAGTGACAGCTGTATTTAGTGTCATCTGCTGCTGGTGGAGTATGGAAAATATGCTGTCCTGCACCCAGGCATGAATAAGTAAAACATGCTTTTTTGCAGTAGGTAAATCCTCTTGATTAACAGCAAATATGTCATTCTCAAACATGCGCATTCAAGCACATGTGCTGTATCACCTAAAATAATGTAGGTGCAATGCCCTACAGGTTAGTTAGGTTGTTTTTTTATTAGACAGAGGCTGAATAGCAGCCTGGGGATGAGTCAGCCTGAGGAGTGAGGTAATGAGGTTATCTCAGGACAGGCTGGGAGGCTCTAACAGCTCAGGGCTTCTGGAGCCCTCCTACCATTCCAGAAACCTGAGAGCTTTCTGGAAGAGGAGTGGAGGAGGCTCAGATCTGCATGTTTGAGGGGCCTCAGCCAATCCCCTGACAGGAGACTGGGCATGGTGACCAGGGTAACCCTCAAATATTGCAGAGGCTGGGGGGACATACAGTGTGGGGGACATGGGTGTGCAAGATGTATTGAGGAAGGCTGAAGTCTGGAGCCTGGGAGGGGGCCCTAAGGGGGGAGCCCACATACAGGCAGGTCACTGGAAAAGAGGATCTTCACTGCCTCAATGTCTCCCAGGGAGGACAGCCTGTGTAGCAAGGAAGGAGCCAGCCTAGCATAAGGCTTGAAGGCAGCCACCAACCCACCAAGTTAAAAGGAGAGGACAGTGTAAGTACTCTTACACCCCCCTGGGCCGCAAAATGGGAGAAGGCAGTCAGGTCGAAGACCCAACTAGCTTCTCATCTGGGACTGTTCTAAATGAACAGCTCTTTGGACACCCTAAGGCAGCTGGGTGAAAAGGAGGAATCATCTGCGATCTGAGAAGGTACACTAGAAAGAGCCTTTGGTGCTCTTCAAGGAAAGACTGTTGCTCTCTGCATTTTTGTAAATAGTTGCTAAAGACTTGGTCCTCAAGTTCTGCAGTTCTGCAGTTCCGTGGGCATCCCACATACCCCTAGACCCCACCCATGTTCTTAACTCCTTAATAAAATCACGTCTTGCCTAGCTATGCAGAGCATAGGGGGACCCAAACCAAATCCAATGGTCCCTAAGGAAGTAGTGTTACATGCGCTTCCAGCCTATTCAGAATGAATACGCAGCCTAAACACAATGAGGTTTATTTACTAAAGCTGGAGAGTCCAAAATCAGACTCCCTTCTGCATAGAAACCAATCAGCTTCCAGGTTTCATCGCCAAAGCTTCATTGAACAAGCTGAGGTTAGAAGCTGATTGGTTTCTAGGCAGAAGGGAGTCTGATTTTGGACTCTCCAGCTTTAGCAAATAAACCCCAATGTGTCTCAAGGCATGAAAACATGGCCAATAACACATAGGAGCTAACAAAGGCACAGATGCAAAGGGGACCCAAAAGAGAATCTGTTATTAAAGCAGTGATTGCTGCAAAGCAAGCAGTGAATACTAACTTATCCTACAGACTGCACTTCTCTTGGTTTAAGAAAGAAGTCTGCTGAAATAGTGTCAGCATCCAGTACACTTCCAGGTTTTTCGAAAGCATAATGACTCGCTATGCTTTGTGGTTCTTTCTGACGACCCCTGTATCCTGGAGTGACATGGGGCCAGAGGAGCAAACCACAGAGCACAGCAGACCAGAGTGTCGAATGCAGAAAATATATGAGCAAGTTTAATTCTCCAACTGAGAGTTATTTGACAGCATGGGTGTGGAATAGGTAGGTTTCCATTACTTGCTCTTGAATGAGAACATTTTTTCAGATTTCAAAAATAACAAGAGTTATTTTTAAAAGTCTTTATGACCTTGTATGTCGGTCTCCTCGCAAAGTAGCTCCTGCTTCCATAATGTAAGCATACACACTTTGGGAGTTTAGTTCAAGGATAGTGCATTCAAGGACTCGGTGTAGTCACCAGCTTTGCTAAAGGGCTTTCTGCACATGATTGTTAAATAGAAAAAGTTCCTTTACACCAGGGTTTCTCTTGCAGGGGTTTCAGCACTGCACCAAATAACAGAAACTCTTACAGCATCCTGGCTATCTAGGTCCAATTAAGCCCTTTGGTTCCAAGACCACAGGCATCGGCTTTATTAGTACATAGACACACACCTCTTGTGTGTGTACACTCTTGTTGCTTCCTTGCAGCACACAGACCTCTGGGAAAGGTGCAGCCTTGCATTATAGTCAAGACAGACAAACGAAACCAGCACTCCAATCCTCATGCAGTCTTAAAAAATATCAAGATGCCAGACGAAGAGGTGCTGCCCTTCAGAGATCGGGAAATCTGATTACTGGTAAAAAAGAACAGACAAGGGGCACTCTCATTGTGCATTACTGTGGTACACCACGTGTTTAATAAAAAGACAAATGAATGAATATATACTCACAAACCAACGATATTAAAAGCAGTATAGGTGGTCCACAAAAACAGTCACAAAGGTATAGTGTCCTTGATAAGGATAAGTTGACGCGTTTCGGAAGGGGGTTATCTGAGGAAGGGGGTTCAGCTCCCGAAACACGTCAGCTTACCCTTATCAAGGACACTATATCTTTGTGACTGTTTTTGTGGACCACCTATACTGCTTTTAATATCGTTGGTTTGTGAGTATATATTCATTCATTTGTCTTTTTATTAAACACGTGGTATACCACGGTAATGCACGATGAGAGTACGCCTTGTCTGTTCTTTTTTGCATTATAGTCAACACTAAAGCTGGCCATACATGGGTCGAATTCCAAAATGATTTTCTTTAAAAATTTCGTTTGAATTTCACACCATTAGCGAGCCACAGCAACAGCCGATTTTCGAGCAAACATTGAATTTGAGTGATCGGGCATGTTGAAAATTTTTTGAAAAATGAACAAATTTCTAATCAATGATGGGAGAATCATGTGAGAAATGTAATAGAAAAAGAATTGAACATGAGCTGTGACCTGGAAAGAAAAGAAAATTCTTGGCCACAAAATTCATTTCTGTAGCAACATGAGGTGAAATGAAAGGTTTGGATGGATGAATTTAAAAATCAATGGTGGCAACATCGGATTACAAAATGCACGAAAATTCAGATTTTCTAAAAACTATTTGTTTGGAATTCAACCCATGTATGGCCTGAATAACACTACAAAGGCTGTGCACACCTGCACCATGTGGAAGATGTGTAATGTGCAAAATGTGGACTAGAGGTGGAGGCTTTTTCCACCCAATACTCTATAATACCTCGAGGCTCCAGTCCCCAATCCAGGGTTTGCCAATCCTGAATGTTGTGGGCTTTTGAATTATGTCTCAAAAACATGATTTATCAAGACATAATCCTATATAACATCAAGTCAGCATAGCCGGATGTTAAGGGGTTAATTTGTCTTGGTTGGAAAGTCAATGACCATCTAGCTAGAGAAATGTAATGGGTGAAGGGATTGTTTTTCTTTCCTCCTAGAGACAATACTATTTTGAAGTTCTACAGGTGATCAAACACCATTATTCAGACTTCAATAAGCAGGTAAACATATACAAGGTCTGGACATGACAATAGAGGAACCAAACTGATTGTCTGAGAGCTTACCCAAACCTTGTAGAGTGTGATGAACTAACAGACCTCTGAAACTATTACCATATACTATTGTTCACCAAGGGTGAAAGCATTAACAATTGTTTACCATGAGCCCAATACAAGGGCCATGCAAATAGAGAGTTTTTTTTTTCCCTACACAGAGAAAATGTTGATTCTGAAACAAAGGGGTGAAATTCAGGACATTTAAGTTTAAAAGTTCACTGTATATCATGACAAAAATATACTACAAAAACATATCATAAATAAGATGTTATAGATTTTAAACACCACTAAATACTCAGCAATGGGAACTATATATCACTAATTTGAGTATTGAGATGATGGGAAGTAAGATGTATTATAGACTAGCATTAGTTACATGTCTTATCAGGAAACAAACAGGATGGTACTTCAAGGAGGAATAACCGAATATACACCTATATTCCATGGTCCCTATTTAGAATAATATAGGTATCACTGCTATATCTGGATAGAGCCGTATATTTTATTCCTGAAATTACCTGAAGATTCCACCCAAGGTATGAGTCATCTCAAATACTCACATTGTTCGGTGATACATGACCGCCACCTGGCGGGCAGGTGAGAAATAGCTTATGTACACACATTTCTCAACTAGCCAATCAGGAAGCCTGGTGGGAAGGTATCTTAGAACAATGGACTAGTGGATATAAAAGCCCATGTGCTTTAAGGAAAAAAGATCCCTCATAAAAACCTCATGGAAAGACCTGACATCTGAAGAAGATCTCTGCTGAATAACTACTCTTCCATCTTTTAAAACTTCCTAAAAACTTTAACTCAATTCCTAAACCTATAATCTTATAACTTCCTACATTCTCCCCTACTGAGAATCTTTCACTTGCCCTATATATATCAGTCTAAAGGCGTTCCACTGCCAGCTAAATCCACGGGAGAGTTGCCTAGTCTGAATTCCGGGTGTGGTGAGATATTTATGTGATTTTTGTATTAATTATTTTCTCTGTTGTGTGGAATCATAAAATTACCTCAGTGTATCATAACAATATTGGGTAGTTAGATATATGTAGAAAGATACTGTGTTACTGTTAAAAATTGTTTATTGCCATATTATAAATTTTTTCACATTTCATAATTTATTGAATATTAATAACCAGAGTATCATATCAAGGGATTCCTTCTTGCAATCCTATGGCCACGGCTTGTAAGAATATAACCTTTGAGATATTCGAAATTATTAATTATTAATAAATTTAATAAATATCATATCATTTAAAATTTGTGATTGATGTAATTAGTTAGAGACCTTATTAGTGTGTCTTACATTGGTAGGATATATTTTTGATTGTGTGTACCAATATTCATTTATCACCAGTCTTTTGCGTTTTGTGTTAATATATATATAATTTTTGTACATAAATAAATTTTTATATTTATCTATTATAAGGCAAATTTTGTGTGTATGGTACGAAATCATATTGGCTAAAAGAATTCAAGGTATAATAATAAGTGGTGATCAAATTATCAAAGTGTCCAAATTATTGGTTTATTAAATATTTGCCGTATTTTAACGGCTGGAGGCACTGTAATATTTCATCTAAGGGAAAGGGACACGCCCTTTATAAATAATATATATCCTTACATAAACCACCACAACATAAATTTGGAGGCACTGCTGAGATCCATAGAAATCGTACCATAACACAAAACGCACTGGTGATTGTATATTTGTACACTTTATCAAACATATATTTTGTATCAAAATGGCATCCAGTAATCACGGATCCACCTCTTCCAAGCATAACGAGGAAAATATGGCGGCTCAAGGCATTGAGCAGGAAGTTATGAAGCCAGCTCGGAAAGCTGCCGGTGCTTGGCAGAAGTATGTTGAAAATGAAGTAATAAATTATCTCCGCAAGAGATTGAATTTGGGGGATAGCAATAATGAATTTGTGGATGAAGAGAAAGAGCAGGCCATGAGTACCTTTGAGGACCTGTTCAACCAAAAGGGCCAGGTTGTTGGGTTTTTAATAGCATTTGCTGGAGCAGAAAGTGATAGAAGCCGTGACAGACTTCTCCTAGAAGCTTGGCCCATGTTATGGTTCATGACCGCTGGAGCTGCCCAGCGGACCATGACTCTAAGGGAAGAGTTGTCAGAGGCCCGCCTCTTGTTAGAAAGCAAAAATCAGGACATTGAGTCTTTGAAAGGGAAGCTTGGTCATGCCGGTGTTCGTTTAGACGAATCCGAGAAACATTATGATAGATTGGTCGGAGACTTTCGAAGTGCTCAGGACCTGTATGAGAGAAACTTTCAGGAATTAAAACAACTTCAAAAGAAGTATCAGGACTTAAAAGATGAGGTGGAGTACTTCAGATCAGAGAGGTTATCTCCTGTCAAAATTAAAGTTCACCCAGGGGATAAGCATGACCAGTCAGAACTTACCTTGATAAAATCTGAGCAGAAAACTCTGGAGGAGCAGATTATAAGGTTGACGGCCCAAATAAATTCTGGGGTCCAAAGACGGACCAACCCAGTCAAGCCAGAGGCTGATGAGCGGAGATACCCGCATCACAGCGAAGTATCTGATAGTGAGTCAGGGTCAGAATATAGGTCACCTCCTAGGCTTTCAAGATACACTCCAGAGCGCTCTGAAGAAAAATATGAGGTTTCATATAGGCAGGAAGGGAAATCCCAGGGGTCATTCAGGAGATATGACACCCCAAAGGTTATTAAGTTCCTGAAGGACACTGTTCCTATGTTTTCTAAGAAAGGGTCCCTTGAGATCACCGAACACATGAGAACATATGAACAGACGTTAGAGATTCTGGGCATTAGAGATGACCACACCAAAATAGAATTGCTGCCATGGGTGTTTGAAGAGAAATACCGGCAATTCTTTGAGACCTTGAGGGCCTATTCCAATCAGTCCTGGAGAGAGGTTAAACATAAGTGCCACATGGAATTTGGGCCTTATAAAACTGTAACCTCTGCCAAGGCTGCGGCCTACAATTTAAAGTGTGGTCCTCACCAAAGCCCTGCAGAATTTCTGGCTGTCCTCAGAAATGCCTATTTCCTGGCTGAAAAGGATCCCAATCCTAACCAGCCAGAATTCAAGACACTATTCTATGAAGCATTACCTGCTTACATAAAATTGGGACTTGCAAAGGATTACAGAAAGGGATGCTCTCTTGATTGGTTGGTGAGAGAGAGTGACTATTTATTCTCGATCCAACAGTCCAGTGAGGGCGGGATAAAAAGAGAACCTAAAAATAGCCCCAAGATAGTAGCAGCCACTACCGTCTCCCCTCCAAATCCAAATTTGCAGGCAGAGAAGAAATCATATGCGGAAGTAGTCCGTGGGGGTAAAACCAATGGTTCCCCTAGATTTGTACCTCAAACCCAGCAAGTGAAGGAGGTCCAAAACTTTGCACCCCAAAACCAGTGGGTGAGAAAGGATAGACAAAAGCCAGGGAACTACGGTAGTGGAAGTGAGAAGAATAAAAAGTATGGTAAGGGTCAGTACAGTGATGAGAATCAAAGGAGGCAATGGTATCCTCAGAGGTTCTATTATCCTCGCCAAAACCAACATGGGAATTTTTATGGGAACCCCAATTTCAACAGGAACCATAATTACAATAAGAATCCCAATTTTAATAAAAATTCCGACTTCCAAAGATTTCCTCCACGCCAAGAACACCCTCAAGCTCAAAGGGGGGATACAGTACCCCAGGCTCCCTTTAATAACAGGGAGACCCCAAAACCTCAGAGAGAACAATGGCGTCGGGACCAGAGCAGTAGTTCTGACTCTGAGTCTCATTACCAGTCTCGTCCAAAATACAAGCGCAAGTATAGGAAAAGGGAGAATCAACAGAATGACTCCTCTGAGCGTATTGGACAAATAGAGGCACAGGTCAGCAAAATGGCTGAACAAATGGACAGGCTTGTCACTCAATTTCCATCCAATCCTTTTTTAGGAGCAGCTCCTGTGACCAACCAAGGGTCACAGAATTAACAGGCAACCAAGCCTTAAACCAACAGGGGAGGACACTGAGTCAAATGACAGGAGATGTGTGCCCCGTCCCTGACACGCCTACTAATGGAGAAGCTAGTTCTCAGGCAAAGGGGGACCAGTTGTTGGGTATTAACGATTCTCCTGTTTTCCAGTGTCCATCTATTGCCCCTAATATAGTCGCGGCATCGGAAGTCATCAGGATTGACAAGCCAGACGGAGCACCAACTTCTAGTTGTGCTTCTGTCTTGAGACAGTCCAAGAATCCCACCAGGGAGGATAAGGGTGATGTTTCCACCACATGCGGTGAGATAAGAGCTAGTCATAGGTTATTGAAGGGCCCACAGATCTTCAACCACACTAATTTCATGTGTGAGCTGACTGAATCTGATGGGAGATATTATGCCACAGTACAGGTGCAGGATGCCAGTGATCTTTCGATTGTCGGTTTAATAGACACTGGATCCCAAGCAACCATCATGTCACAGGAACATTTTGACAAAGTGGCGAATGTCATGCCCACCAAGCCGAGACTTAAAAGTTTTGACAGCTCATTGATTGGTGTAGGTGGAGACCCGTTACAAGTCATGGGTACCGCCTGGCTTAAATTGAAACTGGGTAATAAGGAACTGAGACACCCCATCATCATTGCTAGCATATCCCAGCACCACATGATAATTGGAATGGACTTCCTAAAAAGGCTGAACACCATAGTTGACTGTGTGAACCAAGTCCTGTGGTCACAGGTAAATACCCCGATTAAATATGGGAAACTTAAAACTCCCCATTCCCGACAACACTGCCACCTGGTGGAAGAAAGGCCTGGATCATTAGAAATCCATTTCAGGAACAGCCAACTTCCTGATGTAACGGTTATCAAACCTGATGACCATAACCCTATCAGAAGAGATGAGGAACACATTTTTAGAATTCCCCAAGATAAAATAAAAGATATTTCCCTCCAAGATGACATCCTTACGATATCTTTTCATCAGGAGGATAAACCAAGAAAAGGGGGAGATCATACCCAATTCTTGACAGGTATTGAAAGGGTTAACAGCGACTTGTTTATCCCCATCCGGATAAATGGTCTTAATAGGTCAAAATATGCCAAACTAGATTTGAGACAGGAACACAGCTTTGTAAGCCATGGGCTGATAAAACACCTGACCGAAATGGAAATGATCCGTTTCTCCACACCTCAGCGTCATTGGATTTCAGACTCCCTTGATGACTCTGATGATCACAATTCAATGGCTAGGTGTCTCTTAAACGTCACTGTAGGAAACAAAACAGCCACCCATGTGTTCCTAGTCTTGGATAATCCCCAAACTAAAATTTATTTTGGCAACGATATATTACATCGCTTTGCAATGCAAGTCGACCTAATTAATGACTGTTTATGGAGTCGACTAAAGGGGGACCCCGAAAAATACCAAAATCTGGACTTAGCTTTAAAATCCCAGCAACAGATGCCTTATGCTGTTGAAGTCCAGGTAGCCCAAAAGATTACAATTCCTAAGGGCATAAATAATTTCATACTCCCCATCCAAGTTAAAAAGGGACATAGACTGAAGGGGTCAGATGCATTAGTATGCCTCTCCCATAAAATGCAGGGGGAGGGACTGAACATTACACACACGCCCCTAGTCAACACACATCAATCCCCGATGTACATTTACATACATAATCTGTCCAATCAGGACATCGTCTTACCCAAAGAGACCCTTATTGGTCTAGCGGTAGAGACTGAATATTACACCTTTGGGGTCACTAACCAGGTGATTGGACTCATCCCCGATGAATATTTGTCGGAGGAACAATTAATTGAACAAACATTCCATTCATTACCAGAGGGTATTTTCACCATAGAGTCCATTTATCCATTCGATTCTAAAGATGGCACCTGTCGAATCGAAGAGACATCAATTGTCTTTGATCACCCAATCAAAGAACAAGAGTACCCCAAAGAACCTGGATGGCAGGAGAACACACACACACATCACATACCCAATGACCTCACCACAAAACTTGAAGAGGCATATGAGATAGGTCAGCCGGAAAGCTTTCCTGGATTCAAGGAGTTAGTGGAAGAGATGGTGGCCCTCGCCGACGCGTGTGCCAGTGATCTCGACCGACAATTGCTCCGAGAGCTTCTCCTTGAATTCCAAGAGATCTTTGCCAAGGATTCTTACGATTGTGGGACTACTGACCTACACATCGCTAGGATCCAAACAGATCCAGATGCCCCACCAGTATTCGTAAGACAGTATAGGTTACCATTAGCTTCCTATGAATCTCTAGCTGAGATTATCAGGAAGTTACATGAAAGGGGTATAATTCGGCCCATCCACAGCTCCTACAACCACCTGGGTATTTTAAAACCCAATGGACAATGGCGTCTGTGCGCTGACCTCCGTCAGCTAAACAAGCGTGTGTACATGTCAGGATGGCCTGTCCCATACATAGACCAATGTCTAGCCCAGCTCCAAGGATCCCAAGTTTTCACAGCCTTGGATTGTGCACAGGGGTATTGGACCATAAAGGTGAGCGAGGAAGACCAATACAAACTGGCCTTCAGTTTTGGGAATCAACAATATTGTTGGGTGAGAATGCCTTTCGGATTCATAAATTCCGGACATGAATTTGCTGTGTTCATGCACAAGGCCATGCCAGACGCCTTCGAAAGGGGGACGTTGGCATATGTGGACGATATCCTGATCAAAAGTACAGATATGGCCAAACACATTACAGAACTTCGGCATGTACTGGGCCAATTAAAAGCAGCAGGAGTTAAACTGTCCTTACAGAAAGCCCAGTGGTGTCGCACGAAGGTAAACTTCCTAGGCCATGAAGTTACTGCTGAAGGTTTGAACCCACAAAAGAAGAAAGTTGAGGCGGTTCTGAACTGTAAAGTCCCTACTAACCTTAAAGAATTGAGATCATTCCTAGGTATGGTAAACTACTCGCGTAAGTTTATTGATAATTACGCCGAGATAAGCAAGCCACTGCTTCACCTACTGAAGAAGGATGTCGAATGGTCGTGGGGTAAGAAACAGGAGGACGCCATGAAGGAATTGAAGGAACGTCTCACACAAGCTCCGTGTCTCGGATATCCCGAAGGGGGTAAAAATTTCTATCTAGAGACAGGGTTTACGCAGGTAAGTATGAGTTCTGTTCTTTACCAGAAACGTGATGATGTCAGTAAGGTGATTGCCTATGCCAGTAAAACTTTGTCCCCGGTTGAAGTAAAGTTCAGTGACTGTGAAAAAGCTCTATTGTCTACCGTGTGGGCATTACAGAATTTCCGCAGTTACATTCAGGGAGAGAGAATCATTGTTGAAACGGCACACCAGCCTTTACAGTATTTAAAGAGTGAACGTATTAAGGGAGGAAATGTGTCTAATAGCCGCATCACTGCTTGGACTTTGTCTTTGCAAGGGTGGCCTCTTGAAATTCGGTACAAACAGAACAAGGAAAGTCCAGTAGCCCAGGGCCTAGCCGAGCTCCATGATTGTTCCGCAACTACGCCTGCTATGGAGGGCCCGGACACTGACTTTCTGGAAGAACAACTGTTCTCTCCCTACAAGGTTTACGATGAAGAATACTGTAAACAGCTGCCGTGTGTATATGTGGATGGTTGTGCTTTTCATCACAAGGATGGGGAACAGCTCCAACTAGTGGCAGGTATTGGAATCGTTTGGACCCAAGGTGTCACCCCAATTTCCGTGGGATACAAACTTGGACCAAAGAGCAGTCAGGTTGCTGAACTTACTGCAATTCTTAGAGCAGTTGAGATGGCTATAGAGTTCAACATCAGAGAGTGTGCCATCATAACCGATTCCAATTATGTCAGGAATAGTTTTGTGGAGTATTTCCCTAGGTGGAAGCGAAACAACATGAACAAGAGTAATCACAAACCCGTGAAACATGGTAAGCTCTTTTGTCACATCGATGAACTGGTAAGGTCCAATGATCTCACCCTGCACTTCAAGAAGACCAAAGGCCACTCCAAGGTTCTAGGTGCCGAGAAAGAAGGGAACGATCTGGCCGATTCTCTAGCCAAGGAAGGGGCAATCACCGGTGAACTGTTAGACATTGATCAATTTTTAGGTACCGTACAGGTTGAAGCTGTCACCAGGCAACAGGCCAGAACAGCTGGTGATCCGAATGCATTACAGTGGAGTCACGATTCTCCTAGTGAGGATTTAATTACTGCCCAAAAAGAAGACCCAATAATTGGCTTGTTTTATAGTCATATAGAAGATCCCAACCAAAATCCCATAAATAAGGAAGTATGTAGTGGGAAGGAGGATTTACGTATCTTAATGAAATCCAAATCCCAATTCTCTTTATACCAGGGATTGTTGATACGAACCTCAAAGGGTGGCGTACAACAATGGGTCGTCCCACTTAAATTTAGAGGTTTGATGCTACAGCATGCCCATGATGCTCCCACTTCCGGTCATCGTGGGGAAAAGATCACGTATGAGATCCTGCGGGATTATGCCTACTGGCCTCATATGTTACGTGATGTGAAGGAGTACTGCCAAGGTTGCCTAATATGTCCCCAATTTCAACCTACCAAGCCAACTCACAGAGCACCTCTCCAGAAGAGGGGGATATGTATGCCTTGGTCAGACCTTCAGATGGATTTTATTGGGCCAGTAACAAAATCTTCACGAGGAAATCGGTATATGTTAACAGTTACATGTTTATTCACCAAGTATGTCGAATGTATACCAGCACCAAATAATAGCTCCGAGACATGTGCTGCATTGCTAATAAATCATGTATTTTCACGTTTTGGTTTACCTCAGAGGATAGAGTCTGATAGAGGATCGCACTTCACTAGCGAAGTGATGGCCAAATTGTGGAAAATTTTGGGGGTTAAAAGGAAATTGCATATCGCCTATCGGCCAGCCTCTAGTGGTGGTGTAGAACGATACAATCAGACCATCGTTAATGTCCTTAAGAAATTTGTTAAGGAAACAGGCAAAGATTGGGATGTCAAACTGCCACTGGTCCTGATGGCGTTGAGGGCTACTCCGAATACAGTTACAAAAATGTCATCTTTTGAACTGATGACAGGTAGACGGATGGTACTGCCCCAGCACTTATTGTATCGCACTACAGATCAAAATTTGATCAATGCTACCACCACACACCAGTACATAGAGGATTTACGTAAACATCTGCAATATGCTTTTGCCTTTGCCCAGCGAAATTTGGAAAGAGCTGCAACTAGTGCTAAGACATACTATGATCTCAAAACCTCCAAGAAGGAATATGAGATTGGTGACAAGGTCTATCTATACAACTTTGCAAGAGACCAGATCAAGGAACGGAAATTCCTTCCATCTTGGAAAGGTCCGTTCTCTATCATTGATAAAATCTCTCCGGTCGCATATAAATTGCAGGTTACCCGGTATGGTGAAATCAGTGATAGATGGGTGCACATCAATCAATTACGTGCTTGCCATCCGAAGTCTCAATTGCAGTTGTTGGAAGACTGAACCCACCAATTCCTATCTGGAGATATTGAGATCATTATTAAATTTCCTTTAAACATATAATTCATCTTTTGCCTTACAGGATCCAGTAACATAATTTTATGTATATCCCATACTTAAACTGTTCATTTTAATAATTTAGAAAGGAAGGCCCAGACTATGACCAGACCGGCGATCGGAGGTGTCAATGACCGGACCCTAGAAGGAAGCTATAATGTCCTGTGGGAAAGACCAGATGCCAGAGATCGATCCGGAGACGATAACCTGATGTCCAAGGCCACCAAGGGCCAGTCCAGAGGAAAAGACCCGCCTAGGAGACCGTCTAAGAGACCTGTCGTGCGGAGGACCCATGGACCCCAAGGTGGATGTGCCAGGCCAGGCCGGCCTCATCACAAGACCAGGATCGTCATCGGAAGTGTCCATCTAAAGACGCCGAGTCAAGTTGAGGACCAACCAGCATCACCGCTGCCATTTTATTATAAAAAAAAAAAAAAAAAAATTTTATTTTTTTTTTATTTCATTCACTTCACCGGAGAAGACGAACAATCACTCTAGCCAAAAGCCCCACTCATGTTTTGCGACACAGACACCCCTATACACGTGCCTGTACCCCAAACAAAGGGGGATTTGTTGTGGGCTTTTGAATTATGTCTCAAAAACATGATTTATCAAGACATAATCCTATATAACATCAAGTCAGCATAGCCGGATGTTAAGGGGTTAATTTGTCTTGGTTGGAAAGTCAATGACCATCTAGCTAGAGAAATGTAATGGGTGAAGGGATTGTTTTTCTTTCCTCCTAGAGACAATACTATTTTGAAGTTCTACAGGTGATCAAACACCATTATTCAGACTTCAATAAGCAGGTAAACATATACAAGGTCTGGACATGACAATAGAGGAACCAAACTGATTGTCTGAGAGCTTACCCAAACCTTGTAGAGTGTGATGAACTAACAGACCTCTGAAACTATTACCATATACTATTGTTCACCAAGGGTGAAAGCATTAACAATTGTTTACCATGAGCCCAATACAAGGGCCATGCAAATAGAGAGTTTTTTTTTTCCCTACACAGAGAAAATGTTGATTCTGAAACAAAGGGGTGAAATTCAGGACATTTAAGTTTAAAAGTTCACTGTATATCATGACAAAAATATACTACAAAAACATATCATAAATAAGATGTTATAGATTTTAAACACCACTAAATACTCAGCAATGGGAACTATATATCACTAATTTGAGTATTGAGATGATGGGAAGTAAGATGTATTATAGACTAGCATTAGTTACATGTCTTATCAGGAAACAAACAGGATGGTACTTCAAGGAGGAATAACCGAATATACACCTATATTCCATGGTCCCTATTTAGAATAATATAGGTATCACTGCTATATCTGGATAGAGCCGTATATTTTATTCCTGAAATTACCTGAAGATTCCACCCAAGGTATGAGTCATCTCAAATACTCACATTGTTCGGTGATACATGACCGCCACCTGGCGGGCAGGTGAGAAATAGCTTATGTACACACATTTCTCAACTAGCCAATCAGGAAGCCTGGTGGGAAGGTATCTTAGAACAATGGACTAGTGGATATAAAAGCCCATGTGCTTTAAGGAAAAAAGATCCCTCATAAAAACCTCATGGAAAGACCTGACATCTGAAGAAGATCTCTGCTGAATAACTACTCTTCCATCTTTTAAAACTTCCTAAAAACTTTAACTCAATTCCTAAACCTATAATCTTATAACTTCCTACATTCTCCCCTACTGAGAATCTTTCACTTGCCCTATATATATCAGTCTAAAGGCGTTCCACTGCCAGCTAAATCCACGGGAGAGTTGCCTAGTCTGAATTCCGGGTGTGGTGAGATATTTATGTGATTTTTGTATTAATTATTTTCTCTGTTGTGTGGAATCATAAAATTACCTCAGTGTATCATAACAATATTGGGTAGTTAGATATATGTAGAAAGATACTGTGTTACTGTTAAAAATTGTTTATTGCCATATTATAAATTTTTTCACATTTCATAATTTATTGAATATTAATAACCAGAGTATCATATCAAGGGATTCCTTCTTGCAATCCTATGGCCACGGCTTGTAAGAATATAACCTTTGAGATATTCGAAATTATTAATTATTAATAAATTTAATAAATATCATATCATTTAAAATTTGTGATTGATGTAATTAGTTAGAGACCTTATTAGTGTGTCTTACATTGGTAGGATATATTTTTGATTGTGTGTACCAATATTCATTTATCACCAGTCTTTTGCGTTTTGTGTTAATATATATATAATTTTTGTACATAAATAAATTTTTATATTTATCTATTATAAGGCAAATTTTGTGTGTATGGTACGAAATCATATTGGCTAAAAGAATTCAAGGTATAATAATAAGTGGTGATCAAATTATCAAAGTGTCCAAATTATTGGTTTATTAAATATTTGCCGTATTTTAACGGCTGGAGGCACTGTAATATTTCATCTAAGGGAAAGGGACACGCCCTTTATAAATAATATATATCCTTACATAAACCACCACAACATGAAGAAAAACGACAATCTAGTCTTCTCCATAAAAGCATCTGGGAGCCCCTCAACCTGCATGAGTGAGAAACGTTGGTGCCACCTAACCCCTTTCACACCATGACAAGGTACTGCACTGTCACAACATTGTTTAGAAGTCAGTTAAAGTGATATGAAAGGCAAATGTAAAAAAAAGCAATTAAAAAAGATAACAAACATGTCATACCTGCTCTGTTCAATAGTCTCACACAGAGCAGCCCTGATCCTTCTCTTATCGGATCCCCTGTCAGTGCTCCTGGCCCCTCCCTCCTCCCTCCTCCCTCGCAGATTGCTATGGGGGCACCCAAGCAGGCTCACTCCCAAGCTGCTGCTCTGAGTGTCCATTCACACACAGACCCCACCCCCTCTCTATCCTCATTAGCTCACTGGCTGTGATTGACAGCAGGCGGAGACAATAGCTCCAGCTTCTGTCTCAGCCATTGAGGAGGGAGAGCCAAGGCTGAAGTATGTATTGGGGGCTGCTGCACGCAGCTGAACAGAATGCTTCAGGGTAAAAAACCTTGAGCCTTTACAACCACTTTAAATTTAAACTCCACTTTCATTAAAATAGATATAACGCATATAATTAACTACGTTTTTCTTTTCATTGTGTAGCCAGCTAGGGTTGTTTAGAACTGCTTGCATGATTTGCCATTCTTATAGCATTTTGCTGCAGAAAAAGCACTAACCACAGATAGACTTCCTTATGAAAGCTACATATTTTTTCAAAGTAGTCAGCTGTCATGCATAATTAGATTTTTTTAGTGCCTTTATGGATGCACAACAGAGCTCTGCAATGTTTCCAACCGTTATTTTGACATTGTTTAAAGAAAATGTTTGGGACGCATAAAAAATAAAAAGACTTAAGAAAATTTGAAAACATGGCTCATGAATATAAATAAAAACCTTCCGTATCCATAATGAATCTTATCCTGCATAAACTTGCACGCAGATTTTGAGAAGTTTGGACTCAGGAGCATACTTAGTATAATAGTAGAACTCTTTGACACTTTTAAACCATGAGAGAATCATAAAGACTGTCATTGCTTATTTTTTCTTAAAATACTACAGTCAGGTGAAAAAGTAAGTAAACCCAATGAAAACTGTTGCCTTTTTAAACATATTTTAACAGGCAAACATTTTTACAAATAAAGGAGATATACATGAATTAAAAACAAATGGAAAATTTGTATGTTCCAACTTTTGTTCAGCTAAAATATTAATAGATGCAATGGAGTAATGTGTCCCAACCTATAACTAGCCTTAGCAGTAAGGTGCACATGGAAGGGCAATGCACAACACAAAAACAAACAAAAGATTTCCTAGCCACACTTACCAGCCAACCTGCAAAACAACTAATTTGGCCCTGTCTAACAGTTTGCGTAAAAAAAGACGGTTTTGTTTGCACACATTTGCAAATACATGCGTAAGCCACAGTCCCGATTCAAGGGTCTTCTGTATACCGTGGATCTAACTATAAAATTTCCAGAGCCTCCATAGTAGGAGCAAATATATCAATATATAGGTAAAGGGCGGGCATGCCTGGAGGAGCCCATCCCTCTTTAAAGGTACAGGGACAAATGTGATTCCCAGCTATACTAAAAATGACAGCAAAGGCATACAAATTAGCCAACTGCACAAAACAGGGGCAACCATCCCAACCTATAACCAGCCTTAGCAGTAAGGTGCACATGGAAGGGCAATGCACATCACAAACAATAAAAGGATTTCCCAGCTACACTTACCAGCCAACCTGCAAAACAAACAATTTGGCCCTGTCTAACAGTTTGCATTAAAAACAGAGGGTTTTGTTTGCATACATTTGCAAACCCATCCCTTCTAAAAGGTACAGGGACGAACGTGATGCCCAGCTATACAAAATGACAGCAAAGGCATCCAGTGCATCCCTGCATCCAAAATAGCCAACTGCACAAAACACTGGCAACTGTCCCAACTTATAACCAGCATACCCTTGGCCTCAGAAGCTGGAATTACCCCCTCTGGCAGAAATGACTTGCAGGCCTCCTCTCTCAAATACACTTTTTTGAACATTTCTCCATGCAAAATGTTTTCTGTTGAAAGATGAAGACAACATTTAATGGGAAAAAATCATGGCTCTGACTTGGCCATTCTTTAGCCCTCCACTTTGTTTTGAGTCATTCCTTGGTGGATTGTGTTTTGGAATAGAATTGTGTTGAAAGTCTAATTCTGGTTCAACTTTAGCTTTGGACTGATGGTCATTCTCTTCAAGCACACTTTGGTCTCATAACTGTAATCCTGCTCTGTCTTATTGGACAGCATAGGCTTTTTTTTAGGTTTATTTTAAAATCGGTACTACAGGGTTTAATTTACTAGACTGGCCAGTCCAGAACAAAATATCAGTCCTGTAAAATCTATGGCACCATAATATTATTTTCCTTACAGTGGAATTATTGATTTCAACTTGGTGATTCATTCAGACTCATAGCTATCCACAACTGTTTTTCTGAGGTCCTTAAAGAGCTCTTTTCACCTTGTCATGATGACAACACACATGTCAATAGAGTCAAAGAAAATACCACATTTCAGATATATGAGATTTAAATAAAATAGGGTTTTCCCTGACTACCTTATATGGAGGTGTGCCTTTAATAATTCATATGGTTAAAAATAGATAACCAGCCTGTGGCTTTAAGAAGCCAGGTTCCAAGATGGACGGCCCGTCAGCTCAGAGGGAAGCAGTGGAGTGTAGAATGCCTGTCAATGCAGGGACCACATGTACTCGACATCCCAGTGTCCTGGATGACCTCACCACGATGTGGAGGGGGGGAACTCTCGCTGGAGCTGCAGCTTTAGAAGGAAGAGGCCAGTTGCCGGGACAACATGTTTTGTGCGCATGCGCTTTATCAAGTCTGTGAAGAGTCCGGCAATCGGCCATTTTATAGGAGACCTTCACGGCAGAAGAGGCCGGCTTAACAACCAGGGGGATAATCAGGGGATAATCAGGAGTGGACGGCTCATCTCACAACAGGATCGGATTGCAATTAAAATATAAAAAACATTATAAGGACAGGAACAAAGTGTGATTAAAACCTAAATACGACCATAATAAAAACCCTTTGGGCTTAATTGTGTCAAAGTGGCATGTTCAAGATTATAAAACATTTTATCATTTAACATATAACAATCAAGGGAAAAAAAAGGGGGGGAGGGGGGAAGGGAAGAATGCTTAATGAAGCTTCATTAGCCAGGTGGATGAGTTCAGATCTCAAAAACATTGCTGACAGCAATAAAACATTGGAATGGTGGGAAAAATGGTCAATAATCCTATTCATATCTGTAATGGTGAATAGGAGAATTATCATTATATTAGTGCTAATAATATTGATAGATGTAATAAAACTACATACATATTTTATAAAAAACATGCATAGGTATATATAATAAAAAAATAATAAAAAAAATAAAATTTACATATATATAAAAAATATTAATAATATAAAAAAAAAAAATATAAGAATATATATATATCTATATATATATATATATGTAGAAATAAACAGGAAAATAAATACGAATACAATTCAGTAATTACTCTTATGGACCAAATAAGCAGAGTGGTATTAAATATATAAAATATTAAAAATAATAATCATGTGATGGGGGTTGTGATAGTGATGGGGGTTTTATTATAGAATATATTGAGAACCCTAAGTTACCACTAAGATGATGCTATGTACTTCAAGGTCCTCATTAAGGCCATTCGGTACCATAGACCCAAATTTATAGATCCAAAAGGTTTCCCTTTTACATAGGAGGGCTAACCTCTCATTATCAGTAAGGGTTCCTTTGGAAATGTGTTCTATGGCCATCACTTCTAGGACACTAAAATTCTTGTGATGGCAAAGAAAATGCCTTGGGACACTGTGTTTATCACATCCATATTTTATGAGCCTTCTATGTTCTCCAATGCGTTTACGTAGAGGACGTATTGTGCGGCCCACATATATCAGTTTACAGGGACATGTAAGTACGTAAACCACATGATCTGTTTTTGAGAGTACGGGCTTTTCTGAATGGGATCTGGGGAGCAGATGGAAGACTGGGTGCCAAAAGGGGATCAAGTCGCAAAATGTGCCAATGTTTTTGTATAATCTTGGTAATCTTGTGATATGTCGTATTATAACCAGTTACAAACCTAATAGAGTTTGACTGGTCATGGGCACGTATTTTTGTAGTGGCAGTGTTTTTGCCATGTTTGGTGAAAGCCTTATTAATGAGTGTAGGGGGGTATCCTTTTTCACAGAACTTGGCAGACAGTTCGTTGCCCAATTCCTTATAATCATTGGGTTTAGAACAACTTATTTTCAGTCGTTGGAATTGGCCACTCAGAATGTCATTTTTCCATGCCGGGTGGTGACAGCTTGAATAGTGAAGATATGAGTTACCACTGGTGGGTTTGGTGTGATTTGTGGTATGAATAGTGTCACCCTCAAATGATAAAACTAAGTCTAAAAAAATTATACTAATAGGATCAAACACGTGAGTGAATGATAAACCAAACGTGTTAGAATTACAATGCACTATGAAAGGTAAAAACGTGTCAAGAGCACCATCCCAGATTAAAATAATGTCATCAATATACCTTCCAAAGAAGACAATATGTTGGGCAAAGGGGTTTTTGACCATATAAATTCTTTCTCCCAGAGGCCCATAGTTAGATTAGCGTAACAAGGAGCAAAATTTGCCTCATGGCTGAGCCATTTATTTGCAAGTAAAACTGATTTAAAAAAGGTAAAATAATTATGTTGTAAACAGAATTCAGTGCAATCAAAAATAAAACCAGCCTAAAAGGAGTTCATGTGGGCATCTGATGATAAAAAGTGCTGAAGGCAGACAAACCTACTCTATGGGGGATGCACATGTAGAGTGACGACACATCCAGTGAAGCCCAATGATATCCTGATTGCCATCTATATTTACTTAAAACCTCTATAATGTGACTACAGTACCTGATGAAAGATGGTAATTCCATAACTATTGGTTGAAAGAAAAAGTCAATGTATTTAGACAGGCCATTAATAAAACTATTTGTGCTGGCTATTATGGGACGCCCAGGTGGATTGGTAATGGACTTATGGATCTTGGGAAGGTGATAAAAATAAGGTGTACTACACACTGTAGGAAATAAAAATGATTTTTCTCTTTTATTGATTACTCCATTGTTGAAAGCAGTGTCAATCAATATTTTAAGTGCTTTCTGGTACTCAGGTAAAGGGTCTTCTTTCAGTTTCTGATACTTGCTAGAGTCAGACAGGAGATGGGTGGATTATTTTATGTAGTCTGAAGTGTGTTGTATTACTAGGTTACCATACCCTTGTCCGCTTGTCTGATAGTAAGAATTTTGTTGAGTTCCAAATTTTTCAGGGCTTTTAGTTCTGAGTTTGTCAGGTTTCGGCTGGTTGCCGGGACATCACATAGAGTCAAAAGATCTCTAAATGATAAAATGTTTTATAATCTTGCACATGCCACTTTGACAGAATTAAGCCCAAAAGGTTTTTTATTATGGTCGTATTTAGGTTTTAATCACACTTTGTTCCTGTTCTTATAATGTTTTTTTATATTTCAATTGCAATCCGATCCTGTTGTGAGATGAGCCGTCCGCTCCTGATTATCCCCCTGGTTATTAAGCCGGCCCCTTCTGCCATGAAGGTCTCCTATAAAATGGCCGATTGCCAGACTTTTCACAGACTTAATAAAGCATTTGCGCACGAAACATGTTGTCCCGGCATCCGGCCTCTTCCTTCTAAAGCTGCGGCTCCAGCGAGAATTCCCCCCCTCCTTCTCTCCACATCATGGTGACGTTGGATACACGTGGTTCCTGCACTGACAGGTATTCTACACTCCACTGCTTCCCTCTGAGCGGACGGGCCGTCCATCTTAGAACCTGGCTTCTTAAAGCCACAGGCTGGTTATCTATTTTTTACCATATGAATTATTAAAGGCACACCTCCATTTAAGATGTATTACTTTTATCACAAAACTACACAGCGCCTGGCTCCTGTTCATACTTTCCACAAACCGATGTGTTTTTACCATGGCAGCAGTGAATTTTTTCCCCACTAATCACAGTTGACATATACCATTCACTTATTTCCTTTGGGACACATCTGTGCACTTTTATTCAGACCGTTTTTCCCTGACTACCACCTAGGGAAATGAAGGTGAAGTGGTGTACTTTCATTTCTTAGGTGTCATTTGTTCAAGTATATCACATATATCCGTAGGCACTGCTTAAATGAAACCCTAATGTTTGCCTATTTAGATTTGTTGAAAAAAGGCAAGAATTTCTATGGGGCGTACTTACTTTTCTACATGACTGTTATTGCTATGCTGTCTATTGCTTTTAATATTTTGAGTCACTGACCTTAAAAGCATGCAACTAGCATTTTCAGGACAGAAGTAGTATTGGCAGCCTAAATATTGCTTTATGACAAGTTCCCTTAACAAGTGCAAATCCTTTATTTTTGTATTTTTTGACTTAATAATTATGTGCATTCTCAAGAGAATCTAATATATACACAGATGTGAACAAGTGGCTTCTGCAGTTTTATATCTAGGTGTGCAGGAGTAGATCATCCACAATGCAACCTTGGGCCTTGTGGAAGTACTGTACAAGGGTCCAACTACAACTTTCTTGATCTTGCGGTTAACCGGGGGATAGCAACAAATTATATGAAGAACCAGTACAAAAAATGTTGCATGTTCCTGTTTATGTAGTGCCACATATACCAGTTTCAGGGGTTTAATATTTTGCAGAGTGTAGTTTCTTGTTCCTGCCCACTAAGCTTGTATGTATGGAGTAAAAAACAAGCTCATAGACTAGAAACGATGAATAAAATACATGCAGCCAATGCTTAGGGGCACATTTATAAAGGGTGAATCTGACATTCACCAAATATTCACCATAGTTGAATCTTCCTGGTGCATGTGTTTCAAATGACAGTGATTAATTCACTGTCACTGAATGTTGAGTGAAAGACCCATTTGCTGCTTCATAAATATAAATATGTTCCTTAGTATAAGGATAGTGATATGAGAGCTGTCATTGCTGATATCTTTTAGAAAGCACAAAGTTCAAGGCCATCTTCCTTATGTCTTTCACACTGTAGTCAGGTGCCTACTTTAAACTGTATTTGTGTAACCATGTGTTATGTTACTTTACTATTGGCTGGTGCATGTAGGAGGTTAGTGTATTCTGTGACATGGTTTCCCTTGCATGCGTGTCACTTCCCCTAGGGGAGTCCTTATGAGCCGGGGGTGTTTAGAGTAGGGGCTTCACTATATGTGGACCAGAACATAACGTAATTGGTTGCTTCAATGGCACCCATTCTTAGGGTCTTCGCTTATATAAACTTGATGCAAGGACTTCTTTATGGTTAAGATATGGATTGCACAGGTAGAGAGATCAAATCAACCATCGGATGAAGAAAAGAAAATTGCTCAAATCCCCCATCAACATAGTCACAGTCATGGGGGAATCACTCCCACAGCAGTATTGTGTTCTGCCGGTGCGGCGTGCAGGGAGCCTTCCCCATTGGCAGAATACAATGATCCCTGCTGGTGGCTATATTGCACGAAGAAACCCAACATACTAGTTGTACTGAAGTTGATCAATGGATCAACTTCAGTACAATCAGCCTGCCCATAGATGGATCGAAATTCCATCGGTTCCTGCTGAAAAGGCCGAATTGCGATCTGTCTCTGGTAGGCTTTAGGCCAATCTATGTATAACTGAATTATGCACAGCCAATTGCAATGCTTATCAACCCTGTGTGTTATAATACACTGAATTATTCTACCTCAACTGTAAACAGTTTAATGATTCAGTAAATGGAAAAAATCATTCAAAACAGAATTTGTCTGTGTCACTTAATGGGGAAAGAGTAAATCCATGTGCCTAGCAGTGTGTGGTTACAATGCATCAAGAAGAACTGGAGACTGGGGATAAGAATGTACATAACCCTCCAGGTCATGAAGCAGGTGTAAGGAACAGTAACAAGTGTAATATCTTCAACTGGTAAACTCATGTAATTATGCAGTGAAAAGAAATCAGAAGCACAAGCCGTTAGAGGGCACAGGAAGAGGTCACAGTGGCAGGTGAAGGGGGTCCTGATGATGAGGGACCGAGCCTGTTGTAACAAAGTGCAAGGCCTTGTGAGATGAAGTATGGTGGATTCCCTGTTAAAATGCTGAGTGTAACATGGAACAGGCTGGTGGAGATGAGTACATAGTAATACTATCTCAAAATGCTTCAGAGTCATATGTCAAGACAGGTAGGAACAAACCATGTCACTGGCTGGAAAGATGAGGGGGAATACATGGGCATTCTGTAAAGGTGTGCTATAATATCTGTATTAGAGCTTATGGCCTGAAAGTGTTAATGCCATCTGAAATAATTGTCCATTGTGAACAGATTCACCTAAATATTCTTGCATTCACCCCACCCACAAATTGCTCAGTATTTGCAGTGCCCAAAGTGTAAATTAACTTTGCTAAAATGTGTAAAAATTATGGTACTAAATAAAATAATGGTACTACGCTGCAACATACTATTCATTATTGAAAACAATGTGCTCAAAAACATGAACTATAAAGGAGTTGGTTTATATTCCCAATAACCCAAATCCTAAATCCAGTGCACAAAATATAAGAAGTGCTAAAATAATGGAAAGTAATAGAAAATCAATTCCACCAAATCCATTCAGTCAATTTTCTTCAATAGTGACCATCCAAGGTGAATAAACGGAAATAAAGGTGCAAACGTATTCACTACACCACCATCAACACTTGTGGACAGACTTTAACCTTCTACGTTGGACCTTAAAATTATAACATGTCAAAAAGGCAGGTCCCTTTAAACAGCCAGAATGAGCCTCAATGGAGGACTGAACTCACTGCATCATAGTATCCAGTTCAAGGAAATCATAGTGCTCTCTGTTTGTATGTAAAACCACTCTCCTTTGATCTCTGCAGTATTGGCACACAGGTAGAATAAGATGTGATATTCCCCACAGCCCACCACTCTGGTTGACACCTCAGGATCAAATCATCCAGGTCAGGCTGCTGCTAGACTGACCTCTCTACTCTGCAACACTGACTGGTCTCAGCGCTCCACCCATTTTGAACTGATATATTACGAGGTGTAACTCAGGTGCCTTGGGGGGGGGGGGGGGATTTACCAACCCACCTCCATATTCGCTTAATACGGCATTGGCCTGGAACAAATATGTGTAAATCAGCTGTCATCTGATATGTCATCACTTGTTCTACGACAGTCATTTACTAAGAAGAAAACACAAAAATAAAGATAACAACCCTGGAACATGAATTTTAAGCACTTTAAAAATTGCTGTAGGAGAGTGTATATTCATCCGCATAGTGCTTGCATCAGGAGTGTAGTAACATCATGATGGATGTCATGGTACTTTCTGTCAGTGCGGAGGCTCAAGTAGAGCTATTGCAGCTCTGTCCAGCCTCTCCCTACAGCAGTGGATCACTGCTATAATGGCTTTTCTGGCTGATTGCATAGATTAGAAGACACCTGCTGCTGCACAACCAACCAGATCCAACTGCACCCCTCCATGAAGAAAAACAAAATATATATATATATATATTGAAAAGAAATCTCCGCAGTCTGAGTCTCACACAAGATTCACTCGCCCATCATTCCAAACTGCAGTAGAACTCCAGTCATAGAGTTGAAGCAGACAAGTTGGTCCTCAGATGGCCTATGCTGGGAATCTGCGGCTCCATCAGTTCCCAGGAAACTGTTGTGCTCCAAATGCATGAAAGATGTGGCCACAGACAATGAAGTGTAGGTCCTAAGAGTAAACGATTACATTCCTGAAGCAGGAGCTGAGAGCATGCATTTAATCTCCAGCAAAAGAAATTCAAAACGTGAAAGTAAATTAGGGAGCCCTTCGGACCAAAAGAAAAAGCCACCGGTTGTGCTGTAAATTTCTTCAGGGTCTTCTTCGACATCAGAGGACTGGCCCAATAATTTGTTCGATTTCAACCTAATAGAACTATACATTACAGCTGTAAAGGAGGCCATAGACTGGAATCAAGACTGTCAACCTCAGGTGAAAGTGAAGAGATTTTTTCCTAGCCTCAAAAGACAAGGGGCCTCCTTCCCTTTGTTTTGAGGAGATTTGCAAGTTGTTTGAGGACGAATGGGAAAAATGAGAGAGGAGAAACAGAATTGTATCCATTTAGGTCCACTGATGTTTTGTGGAAAACAGCACCAGGAGTGGACACAGCCCTACAGCGTCTCTCCCCTTGGAGGATTCAACCATATTCAGAGATGCCGATATTAAGAAGATCTATTGGGTCGCAGGAGCAGCTTGTTGTCCGGCCATAGCCCTACATTCCATCTCAAGGGCGTTTAAAGTCTGGGTCTTGAATGTGGAGACAGCAATAAATTCGGTGATTGAGACAGCGAAGATCTCAACCTGACAGTAGCCTTCTTAGCGGAGTCTTCCATAGATCTGGTGAAGCTGTTAGCAAGACTTATGGCATATTCAGTAACGGTAAAAAGGGCTCTTTGGTTGCAATATTGGAACGCAAATGGAGCTTCAACAGGTCTTCTGTAACATCCAACGGCAAGATGTTGTTCGGGAAGACCCCAGAAGAAGCTAATAAAAGGGTCACAGGTGGCAAATCAGGCCTGTTACCTCAGACATCAAGGAGACAGCAACCCTTCTGGTCAGGGCAGTTTGATTTCAGAAGAGCCCGGGAAGCTAGATTGTACATGCCAGGCCGGGAATACGCTAGGCCACAATGGAAAGGGACACAAAGCTCCTTTCTGCGGGAAGTGAGGTCCAGAGCAGGGCAGGCTGTGAAGAACGAAAAATTATTTTGTCGGTCCGTCTGGCCCCTCCAAGTGGGAGCCAGGCTGGCATCATTCTGAAGGGTATGGACAGTATAGACTGGGGACCGTTGTGTCCAAAGGACGGTGAAACATGGATACAAGGTAGCCTTTCAGGAAAAATCGCCAAATATGTTTGTCCAAACAGACTGGTCACAGGACCAGAAGAAACAAGAATTCTTACAAGAATAGGTGACACAATTATTGCGGAAACAGGCCATTACACTGGTTTCCCAATTTTCTTGGTGCCCAAGGCCTCCGGGGAGCTCAGACCAGTGTTAGACTTGAGATCCTTGAACCATTTCATCGATCAGAAAAGATTCAAGATGGAATCAGAATACACAATTATATTAATAGTGCAACCAGGAGATTGTCTGATTTTGATCGATTTGGCGAACACATATCAACATGTCTCAATCAGAAAGCATCAGCAGCGATACTTCAGATTTGCAGTGGGTGAGAACCACTAACAGTTCAGATGTTTGCCATTTGGATCCAATGTGGCACCCAAAGAGTTTTCCCAGAGTGTTTCCTACTAGCAACCGTAGCGTTTATTCCTATGCAAAAGATAAAGATCTATCACTATCTGGACAATACCTGGTGGTGGCCAGTTCAAGCAGAAAAAACTAACACTACAATGCGACAAAGTAATAGGGATCTTGTCCACTTTTGGTTGGCTTATAAACAGCCAGAAGAGCCATATAATTCCAACCCAGGAGATGGAGTACCTGAGTATGGTTTTCAACACAAGATTGGGACAGATCTTCCTGCCTTACCACAAACGGGTCGAACTGAAGCCATGCATCTACAGAGTGATGGAATCACCAGCACTGTTGGCAAGAGACTGAATGACGCTTTTGGGGATATTCAGCACTCCGGCGGTGCCTTGGGTGAAGTTCGATATAAGGGTGTTCCAAATGTCCTTCCTAAACCAATAAGATGGCTGTTTAATGGACCAGGAGATCTGAGTGCTAACACGGATCCAACAGAACCTAGTCTGGTGGACATCACCCGAGACCTTCTCAAGGGGCATACCGCTCAGTCTGGGAGACTGTATTATTATAACCTCAGACGACGGGGCTGGGGGGCATGCTGTCTCAGAAGACAAGCCCAGTGCAGATGGCATACTACAGAAACCAGACAACCTCCAGGAACTGCAGGCAGCATACTGGGCCCTCAAAGGACTGATTCGGGGAGCCCGGGTCAAGCTAATGTTGGAAAATCAGATGACAGTAGCCTATATAACCCAACAAGGTGAAACTAAGAGCCTTCCATTGCTCCAGTTGGCAACCAAAATCTTCCTTTGGGTGGAGACTCATGTGGAAGCCATAACAGTAGCCTACATTCTAACCAAGCACAACCAGTTAGCAGACCAGCTAGGTCAGAAGTTCCCCGCCAATGGTGAGTGGTCAATACCTGCAACACCAGGGAATGTGCAACTGCTGAAATTTGTGACGAGGTTCAGATGTGACAAGGCATTAGCACAGGATTCCTTCTCAATTCCATGGCAGTTCCCCTAGTATATCTTTTCCCTCCGATTCTTTTAATTATGAGGACCCATGCCATCCTAATCCTTCCCTTCTGGCCTCAGAGGCCGTGGTTTCCTCTGCTCCTAGAGATGACGGTGGCCCCGCCAGTACCTCTGCCTCTCAGGAAGGATTTATTGCAGCAAGAGCATTGGGTTCACCCCAATCCGTGGTGATTACAACTCATGGCTTGGCTGTTGAATAGGCCATAATACATTCGCAAGGCCCCTTGGAGGAAGTAATTTCAACACTATTAAGAACAAGGAAAGCTATGACAAACACTACATATTTTAGAATATGGCAGAAATTTGTAGATTTTGCTTCACAACATAACTTCTCCCTCTTGCTCCAAGCATCGCAAACATACTAGAATTCCTTCAGTTGGCACTGAAGATGGGCTTGGCATATAGCTCAATCAAGGTACAAGTCTCAGCACTGTCCTCTTTCACGGGACAGAAATGGGCGGATGAGCCTTTAATAAAACAGTTCTTCAGGGCAGCAATAAGAATGCAGCCTCCTAACAAGGACTTCTTCCCAGCCTGGGACTTAAGCACAGTACTAAAGGCTCTGCTACAGCCATCTGTTTGGGTCTTCTGAATCATGCTTATTATGGTCTGTAACAATGAAATTAACCTTCCTTACAGCTCTCATAACAGTGAGAAGGGTGTCAGAATTAGCAGCCCTATCCTGCAGAGATCCATTCTGCATCATTAGCCCAGACAAGTTGATTCTGCATCCTTCATCTGCCTTAGCCTCCAAGGCAGTCTCAAAATTCCATGTAAATTGGGAGGCGGTGCTACCCAGTTTCACGCAACCACTGGAGTAGACGAACCAACTGGATCTTAGAGCACTGGACATGGTCAGTCTGTTGTCAACATACCTGCAGTGGTCGCAACATATACGCAAGACCGACAACTTCAGCATCCCATCTGGACCCCCCAGGAAAGGGGAGGCAGCTTTGCCAAGGTTCTTAGCCACTTGGATCATGAGAGCGATCAGCCTAGCATACAGTCAACAAAGCCTTGCTCCCCCTGCAGAGTGTAAGAGCTCATTCAACCAGAGGTATGGTAGCCTCATGGGCATCCGTTGCAAAAATACAGTTGGAAGACATATGCAGAACCACTAGCTGGAGTTCATTCGAGACCTTTGCTCGTCACTATAAATTAGACGTAGTCTATGCCAAATCTTCTGTGTTTGGAGTGGCGGTTGTGTCAGCTCTTCTTCAATTTAATTCAAAATTTTCCAAATCGTGAATAGATAGGCGCTTACTCAATACAACATATGTCAAATAATAACAAAGTGCTCCCCCAACACCATATGGGTGATAAATTAGTACAAGATAACTGAAAGTCCAAAAAAATGTTGAATATAGAGTGTGAATAACAGTCCCATATGAGGGTATCCTGAAGTTCAAAAAATTTCTTTTACACCACGTGTGTGCAACAGATGAACTCCTCACTCACTGGAAATTATTTACCCCTGTTAAGGTGGTCAAATAACGCTCTACAATCAAGCAATATGTGGATTCCCCACTGCTGGCTCTCATGAAATGGACCTCCTGATTTCCTTTTTGTGAATGGCTCTCCAAGGAACAGAGGATATAGACCCCCAGGTTGCACAGACTGGTGACGGGATTTGGGCACCTGTATGTCACAGGTTAGCCTGCAGTTTCTTGTTTGTGTATTCTTACCACCCTGCTGCAGTGCTGTTCCTGATTGCTTTCACATGTGTGGTTTATCTGTGTTCACCTATGGGCATCGTCTGCTATTCTCTGGGTTTTATTTCCTTCTCTTCCATCACTTCCGTCTCTGCCACCCCCTCTGCCAATCCCTCCACTGGCTTCTGATTGCGCAACGGATCAAATTCAAAATCCTAACGCTGACGTACAAAGCTGTCCACCATACTGCCCCGAACTACATCACTGACCTAATATCCAAGTACCGCCCAGCACGCACACTCCGCTCCTCACAAGACCTCCTTCTCTCTAGTTCCCTGGTCTCCTCCTCCCATGCCCGCCTCCAGGACTTCTCCAGGGTGTCACCCATCCTCTGGAACTCCCTGCCCCAACCCATCAGATTATCACCTACTCTCCTCTCCTTTAGGCGCACCCTGAAAATCTCTTCAAGGAAGCCTACCCCACCCCCTGCTAACTTGTCGACCTCCTCCACTCTTCCTACCACTCCATCCCCCACAGCTATCTCCTCCTGTGCCACCATCCCCTCCCTCCTAGATTGTAAGCTCGAAAGAGCAGGGCCCTCCATCCCCTCATGTTTTGCATTGTATTGGTATTGTTCTGTCACATGTTCTGTCCCCCTTTGCAATGTACAGCGCTGAGCGAACTATTGGCGCTTTATAAATACTGTATAATAATAATAATAATAATAACTTCCTGGCCTGCCTGCTAGTTTGCTTGTCTATATAAGACATGCTCAGTCTAACCCACTTTGCCTGAGCAACTTCTTAGTTCTCTGAGTTCCCGTTTGTTGCTACTCCTGCATCCTCAATCAGACTACCTGTGTACCAACCCAGGCTTCGTTCACCGACTGTGCTTGATTTCTGTCCGTCCTGACCTCGACTTGTCTATTGGATTTCCTGTTGTATCCTGTAGTGTACTCTGCTCACACAAGCGGTCTCCGCATCCTCAGCTAGGCGTACCTGGGGGCCGCCACCTGGTTCTAGCTTGCTGCAAGCCTATACCCACCATCAAGCAGGCTGGGGCTTAGACTCCGCACCCTGTGGAACCCCGAGTTGGCAATCCACAAGGGCTCACTACCACAGGTTCGTGACACTGTACATGTGAGTGCATTGTTATATACTATTTTTGAACCATGGTTCCTATTAAATATTACACTTAAAGTATTTTAATTCATTTGTTTTTAGCTATCTGGAGCATTATCCATCTTAGGGCACTTGGAGATTTATCTTGGGAAGAGCCTAGAATTGGGAATCCATTCAATATTCGTTTTCCCAGGGTCATGTGACCATCTATCTGGGGGTCTATAACCTGCTTGACCATAGAGCGTTATTTGACCACCTTAACAAGGGTCAATTTCCAGTGAGTGAGGAGTTTATCTGTTGCACACATGTGGTGGAAAATAAATTTTTTTCAACTTCGGGATACCCTCATATGGGACTGTTATTCATACTGTATATTCAACATTTTTTTGGACTTTCAGTTATCTTGTACTAATTTATCACCCATATGGTGTTGGGGGAGCACTTTGTTATTATTTGACATATGTTGTATTGAGTAAGCGCCTATCTATTCATGATTTGGTACATTATGTGTTTATTCACTATTTAGGGGCAGCTGCTATCACTGCCTGTTAAAGGCAGGTACCACTAACACTTGGTTTATATATAATTTCCACATATACCTGATTTTTTTAGGCGCCACAATATTGCTTTGTACACAATTAAAAATGTGTGAAGCATTAATGATGGTTGATTTTTTTCTCTTCTATCCCGCCCTAGATTAGCTATGGTGTATCCCATTGTGTGCTGACAGGAGTTCGACCAGGAAAAAAGAAAATTGTTATCAATACTCACCATTATTTTCCTTTCCTGGTCTGTCCTCACATCAGCACAATTTTCTTCTCTCCCTAAGTGGCCTTTCGCTGCTATATAACAGAACAGGAAGGGTGGGGAAAGCCTCTTTTTTATTAGGCTAAAGAGAGGGGTTAACCCATTGTGTGCTGACATGAGGACAGGAAAGGAAAATTGATAACAATTTTCTGTTTTTTTAATTTGCTTTTAAAGGTAAAGGAGAGATTTGGGGTCTTTTTGACCCCAGATCTCTCTCCATAAAGAGGACCTGTGATTCTTATTTTTATTACAAGGGATGTTTACAGTCCTTGTAATAGGAATAAAAGTGATGAAAAAAGGGACAGTGTAAAAAGAAAAAAAATATTTTAAAGTGCCCCCATTCCTCTGTGCTCGCACGCAGAAGTGAATGCATATGTAAACAGTGTTCACAGCACACATGTAAGGTATTGTCACGAACGTTAGAGTGAGTGCAATATTTCTAGCATGCGACCACCTCTGTAACTGTAAACAGGTAACCTGTAAAAAGTACCATTTTCAAGTACCATAGTTTGTTGCCATTCCACAAGCATACGCAATTTTAAAGAGCGATGTGTTAGGTATCTATTTACTCGCCGTTAAATCCTCTTTCATTCAATTTCTTCAAAATTGGGGTGTATAGTGTGTTTTTTTTTTATTCATTAAAATGTATTTTTTCCACAAAAATATATAAGTAATTTTCTAGCCAAAAAAATACTGATTGAAACTTGTAAACAAAAAATGCCAGAAAATGCTTGGCAGTTTAGGCAGCTGTCTTAAGGCACCAGGATGCGGGAGTGGTGTTAAAATCTGAATGCCCAGCCACTTGCTGGGCATTCGAATCTTCAACCATTCTACAGACGTGTTTTTAACACACTGTGCATGTACTTTATTAAAGCCCACTGTCAGCTTGTAATGTGGAAGTGATACAAGCGGCTGTAAAGCCAATGATCACTTCTACAACTTTTACCAAGCTTGTATGTTTAGATCCGTGGAAAAATGGCGCCGTTGCACTCGTGCATGCGCAGTAGCCGATCACAGGCAAAAAGGCGCAGATGCGCATGCGCAGTGCCAAATGGCGGTGGCGCGAAAATACAAACGCCCTGCCTTATTTAAACACAGACAATGTACACACAGCACTGTTGACATTCCTCTGAAGACGTGCATTAGCACGAAAGGCCTAAGGAGTCAACACGCTGTGTTTTTAACCGCCGGAGCCATTTATAGGTCCGGCGGTCATTCATATCACTGGTCAGTGTACCTTTTACTATTTTTTATTATGTTTATTGTGAAATTTGCTATTTTAATAAACTACATTTCCTGGCAAAATTACGCTATGAGCACTTTTCTATGACTCCGATACGGAGTTTTATAATTATGCAGAACCTGGGAAGCTCTCCATTATCCTGAGAGGGGGAATTCCTGTAATCAGGTGGCTGACCCTGCTGATCTCTAAGGAGACCTCTGGAGCAGACATCATTAATTTATTGCGGAGCTGCCCAATTTGGAGACGGATGTCCCAGATGCACACCTCATCACTTTGATTTATCAATGCACATAATCTATGCGCTTCTGGTAAGCGCACAACTTTGTTATTTATATGGAGCACCACCTAATAAGGATACGCACGTTGGCATGATTCACATTATCGATTGTATACTGAATTTTATTGAATTTTATTGAGACTTTACTATTATTATTATTTTTATTCCAAGCGCTGCACTTGAATATTTATGATCACTTCTACAACTGCCACAATGTGCTGCCGCCCCCCCCCCCCCTTTGCTGTGCAACCCCCCCCCGCCATGTTTACCGGACTCCGCTGTCCCACCTGTTTGCCAAGTGCTGTCATGGCGGATGTCACTGGGAAGGGTGGCTGGAGCTCAAGGGACATCCGTCACGTCTCTTCCTAGTCCTGAGCTGTCAGTCACTGGGATCAGTGCCCGGGGAAGTGGCTGATGGAACTTGATATGTGTTTCATCAGCTGCAGTGGAGTTCAGAGGAGATATCCAGGGTCTAATAGACCTCAGATGTCCCATAAAGAGTACCTGTCATCTATATGCTATCACATAGGGGGCTATTGGTCCCCTATGTGATAGCAATAAAGTAATTTAAAACAAAATAAATTAATTAATTAAAAAAAAATTAAACACTTAAACATTTAAAGAAACCAAAAAGTTATAGAGTTTCCCCCCCCATCTATACACACACATACAAAAACTCACACGCTGGGCACCTACATAGGAAAAAGGCAATTGCCCTACATATGTCGTATATGACTGCGCACACCAGAGTGAGAGGACTATTTTAAGCACCAGAGCTCCTGCGTAACTCTAAACTGATGAGCTATAGGGGTTTTTAAAGCGTTGGCTATGAAAAAATATAGGGTACTTACATTTTTCACTGTTTCACGAGCACACACAATTTTTAAGGCTTGACATGTTGGGTATTTACTCAGCAAAACCTCATCTTTTATATATTGTACCAAACATTGCATAATAAATTGCATTTATGTGCCCAACAATTAGCTTTTATGTATTTTTTACTGAAATTTTGAGTTTCATAAACTGTTGTTTATGATATTGTGTAACATAAAAAACTGAACTAATAACATTTTATTTTAAGTAATTTGTAAGGTCTAAAATAATTTTTAAAACATGTTAAAATAAAATGTAAAAATGGTAAAATACCTGTCTTCTGCTGTTCCCTAACACTGTGCCCTCTCTCCTACGGGCAAAGCATGGAAGTTTTAGTTTGCCTCACCTGACAGGTTCCCTGATTGGTACACTTTGCATTTTGCCTTTTGCCTTATTAAATAAGCATCAAGGCAGATAAATGTACCTTAATTTGAAGCATCACTTTCTGGATGTTAAGGCAGAGCTCCACCCAAAAGGGGAAGTTCTGCTTTAAGTTCTCCTAACCTCCTCCTCTGCCACATTTGGCAAGTAATTTTTTTCGCGGGGGAGCAGGTACCTAGTTTCCCTGTGGTGAACTGAGCCAGAGGTACGGCCCCCTCCTTCCCCCCACAGTCGTCTGGTACACTTCACAGGTCCCAGAAGACTGCCGGACTATTCAGGAGGCACAGCATGACTCAAGCATGCGCAGTGGGCACCCGGCTGCGGAGCTGCAAGCTGTCACAGCCGGGTGCCCACAGTTGAGATGCCGGCGTCAGAGAGAGAAGAGGGAGAGAAGGGACAGCTCGGATGGGCATATCGCTAGACCCTGGGACAGGTAAGTGTGTGTTTATTCAAAGTCAGCGGCTACAGTTTTTGTAAGGATAGGAGCACACTGGCAATTTTTAGTAGTGCAACAACAGTTAATCAATAACAGCAATAGAAATAGCTGACTACACATATTGAACACATGGAAACCAATGTAGTAAGTTACACAGCTGGCAGACAAGTGGAAACATGGATCACTAATGATTGCAGGGTGCTTTAAAAATGTATGCAATTAATGGCTAAGGATAAGCTTTGGGCTTAGAACGAGACGGGGTTTGTGGGGAACTAAACTCATTCTCAGTTCACAAAAACAGCAAACTAATGCGACTGTTTGCAATTGCCTACAAATAATGCACTTCCCTTACTTTGAACTTAGGCCTGTTGGCTTAAAATGACCAGGAATTGGGGCTTTGTTGTGTGTCAGTGCCCCCTACTATAAAATGCAGGATTCCAAGCAGCCATTTGTCAGTTTGGTATAAAGTGTAGTTAGGTAGTGCTGACAGTGTGTTTGCAGAGAGAGATTGTTTCTGTTATACAGTGATATATTTTGCAATATTACTGTGAATTGCAGTGTGGTGGGCTACATATTGTGTATCACCTGTGTTCGCAGTGCACAGAAACACATAGGTCCTCTCTAGGACAAGGTTTTTGTGTGTGTCAGCAAAAACTTAAATTTTCATTTGTTGACTTTTTTTCTACATTTTCTTGTTTTTAACTTTTTATATTCTTTTTAAATTTCTGATATATTAAAAAAATAGAATTAGAGTTTAGTGTTTTAGGGTTTTTAAAGGGAGGTACAGTGGCAAGAAAACATATGTGAACCCCTTGGAATAAACTGCTTTTCTGCAGTAAATTGCCATAAAATGTGATCTGATTTCTATATAACAATAAACAAACACAGTGTGCTTAAGCTGAGGACACACAAACCATTCTAAATTCTTATGTATTTATTGAACACTCCCATTAGATATTCAAAGTGCTGGAGGAAACCATAAGTGAATCCTTGGAGTTAATAGCTGGTCGAACGTGCAATGACTTCGATCAAGTGCTTTTGGTAGCTCTGAGTCAGACCTGCACAATGGTCATGAGGAATTTTTGACCATTCCTCGTTACGAAACTGCTTCAGCTAAGACACATTTGTAGGATGTCTGGTGTGAAGGGCTCTCATGAGGCTATTCAACAGCATCTCTTTGGGGTTTAGGTCTGGGCTCTGACTGGGCCACTCCAAAAGGCTAACTTCCTTTTTTGAAGCCAATGTGTGGTGGATTTACTTTGATTTACTTTTTCCCTTGATTATGACAAATGGTCCAGACCTTGAATTAGCGAAGCAAGCCCAAATGATGATGTTCCCTCCACCATACTTCACCGTTGGGATGATGTTGGTAAGCTGTGCCCCTTTTGTGCCATACATAGTGCTGAATATTCTTCCCACGCAATTCAAATTCTGTTGCATCAGTTCACAAAACATTTTCCCAGTGGCACCCTGTAAGAAGCATTGTTATTATTATTTTTTTTTTTTAGAGCAATTACTTCCTTCGTGGTGTTCTGCCTATTTTACCCTGCCTGTCAAAAAGACTTGCGTATGATAGACTCGTGAACAGGGATGTTTGCCAGTTTCAGTGATGTCTTCAAGCCTTTAGCTGTTACTTATGGGTTCTTCTTTGCCTCATTGATAATTCTGTGTTGTGCCTTTAGAGTCATCTTGGCTGGGTAGGATGAGTAGCCACAATATTAAACTGTCTCCATTTATAGACCGTTTTTTAACAGTCAACTGATGGTTGCCTAAACACTGTGAGATTGCTTTGTATACCTTTCCAGCTCTATGCAGATCAACTACTTTTGATTGTATGCCTTCAGAGAGCTCCTTTTTGTGAGTCATGGTTCACATCAGTTGATGCTTCTTATGAGCAGCAATCTTAAAATGTATGAGTGTCTCAATCAAATTAACTCTAAACCACACCTCTAAATTAATTTCAATAAATGGAGTCGAAGTTTGCAAACTACTGACTCCAATTAGCTTTCATGGAAGTAATTAGGCTGGAGTTCACTTATATTTTTCCTTCAGCACTGTGTTCAATAAAGACACAAGAAATTTGATTTTTCTTTTTGTTTTATCAGCTTAAGCACATTGTGTTTGTCTATTGTTGTGACTTAGATGAGGATCACATCACATTTTACTGCAAATTACTGCAGAAAACCAGTTAATACTAACGTACCACAGAAAACCAGATATTATTTCTTTCCATTGTATATTTTGTCAAGCAGGCCTAAAGGGAGAGGCAGAGGTTCTGTACTCAGAAGTAGCAAGGGGTAAGCAGGTCCTGTAGGACAAATCAGTGAGCAGGCTATGCCATTAAGAGGCAGGGTGCGGCTGCCTTTTCTTTCTGAGTGTGGCTGTTCTATACAACCAGATCATTTTGAGTAGGTAGCTGAGTAGCTGAGAAAGCCTTCCACTTCTCCCTCCTCCCAGGAACAGAGCAGCCAGTTGTCAGGAACAGAGCAGCCAGTTAAAAATGTGTCTTTTTTCCCTTCTCTTCTGCTCATCCTGCCATAGCCCTGCAAATTGTCATGGAGTAGTTGGTGGAATTATTTTTAGCACACAATGAGTCACTAGCTGCTAGATTAAGTGCAAGAAAATCAAATGTTGAGGATGAATGCACCATTCTTCAAAAACCCCACCCTGTTGTCCTCAGCATCATCCTTGACCAGAGAGGTGTCTCTTCCATAGCTGTTAGGGCAGAAGCACTAAATGTCCCCTAATCACCTCTATATTCAGCATCTTATTTCCTGCTTGGAAAAATTGCTGGTATTACAGCTGCTCCCATTCCAGATCATAGAGTTGTTCTGCTTCTGAGAGTTTATGGCCTCTGCTGCATCACAAAGGCAGGTACCTAGGCACCATCATTTTGCCCAGAAGGGCATCCCTGCCCTTAACCAGCATGGGAAAGATACTGTGCTTTATTTACTAAAGCTGGAGAGTGCAAAATTAGGCTTACTTCTGCATAGAAACCAATCAGCTTCCAACATCAGCTTGTTCATTTAACTTTGGCAATAAAACCTAGTTTCCTTGATTTTGCACTCTCCAGCTTTATTATTATTATTATTATTATTACTACGAGTTTATATAGCGCCAAAGGGTTTGCTCAGCGCTGTACAATAGGGGGGGACAATACATGGCACAGTACAACAAAGACAGACAGCGTACGAGGGGTAAGAGGGCCCTACTCTTACGAGCTTACAATCTAGGAGGGAGGGGGTAAAGGTACAGTAGGAAGTGGCTGAGGGGGATGAAGTGGTAGGAGGAATGAGGGAGGATGGCCGTTAGGTGAGGGTGGGGTAGGCTTCCCTGAAGAGATGGGTTTTGAGGGAGCGCCTGAATGTGAATAGAGAAGGCGACAGTCTGATGGATTGGGGCAGTGAGTTCCAGAGGATGGGGGAGGACCTGGAGAAGTCCTGCAGTCGTGCATGGGAGGAGGAGACCAGGGAGCAGGATAGAAGGAGGTCCTGTGAGGAGCGAAGGGTACGGGTAGGGTGGTACCTGGTGATCAGATTGGTGAGGTAGTCAGGGGCAGTGTTGTGAACGGCTTTGTAGGTCAGGGTAAGGAGTTTAAATTTGATGCGTTGGGCAATCGGGAGCCAGTGGAGGGAGAGGCAGAGGGGGGTGGCAGAGGTGGAGCGGGTGGTAAGGTGGATGAGTCTGGCAGCTGAGTTCAGGATGGTCTGGAGCGGGGAGAGCCTGCACTTGGGTAGGCCAGTGAGGAGGGAGTTGCAGTAGTCAAGGCGTGAGATGATGAGGGAGTGTACTAGAAGTTTGGTGGTGTCTGGGGTGAGGAAGGAGCGGATCTTGGCAATGTTGCGAAGATGGAGCCTGCATGTGTTTGTGAGTGATTTGACATGCGGTTGGAGGGAGAGGTTCGCGTCAAGAATGACGCCAAGGACTTTGGCTTGCGGGGCGGAAGTGATAGTGGAGTTGTTGGTGATGATGGATAGGATGGGGGGGGGGGGTGTGGGCAGGGGGAAAGACGAGAAGCTCGGTTTTGGAGAGGTTAATCTTGAGGAAATGTAGCGACATCCAGTCTGAGATGTCATTTAGGAGGTGAGTGATGCGGGCGGAGATAGTGGGGGTGAGGTGAGGGGTGGAGAGGTAGATTTGGGTGTCGTCAGCATAGAGGTGATAGTTGAAGCCGTGAGATTGTATGAGTTTGCCCAGGGAGGAGGTGTAGATGGAGAAGAGAAGGGGTCCAAGGACAGAGCCTTGGGGGACCCCAACAGAGAGGGGGAGGGAGGGGGAGGTGGCACCATTGTAGGTGACACTGAAGGAGCGTCGGGATAGGTAGGATGAGAACCAAGAGAGAGCAGCATCTCCGATGCCAAGGGAGAGTAGTTTATTAAGAAGGAGGGGGTGGTCAACTGTGTCGAAGGCCGCAGAGAGGTCCAGGAGAAGGAGGACAGAGTAGTCGCCCTTGGCTTTGGCGTTGAGTAGGTAGCTTTAGTAAATAAACCCCGATGTGTCCATTTCAAACATAGAAGCAACTGCTGAGTATATGGAATTTTTAAAGGCATCAAAATCCAAAGAGAAAAAAAACATTTATATATAAAATTAAAAGTCTTATTGTTACAAAAACAAAACACAAATCTCTCATATTACAATGAGGCACAAATGCTTGAGTGTCAATACCATGACATAAAGGAAGATAGTATGGTCTGGCCAATTTGTTTTGGGTAGATCTTTGTCAGCAGTAGAAACAAACCATTATATATGGTCAGGTAGAGTTGTATACTTATTAGCCCTAGAAAGTGAGCCTGTGAGCTTGGAGGTTCATATGCTAAAACTCCAGTTCACAGATAACTGATGTTATGACCTGATCAGCCAATCATTCAAGATGGGGGGGAGGGGTTGATAACTCTCCGGGGAGAATGCATAGAACTGCTGCTAGTCAGCTGAAGTTCTGTTACATACAGTGATGCTGGTATTGACTTAAAGGAGAATTAAAGCCAAAGCTCTTTCTGTGATGTCATTCAGCCGATCCAGGCTGGAGAAAGATCCCGACTTCAAAGTCGGGATCCACCCCAGAGTCTGGAGCAGCACCCGCCTCAGCCTCTCAGCGAGCCGCTGAGAGCCTGAGCCAGCTGCTCCCTCCCCCTGTATCTGTTCAGAGCAGTTGTGAGAAATCAGCAATCATTGGTCATGTGATCGCTGAGTTCTCACACTTAGAGCCGGCAGGGAACAGATGCAGCATCGGACTGATACTGCATCCACCTAGGTAGGTAGAATATACCTGTTGCACTGCATAAGTTGGAAGTGGATCTGGGATTTGTAGGTGTCGTCATGGACATATGGAGCCCTTATAGTGAAGGAAATAAGTATTTGCCTGTTGATTTTGAATGTTTGCCCACTCACAAAGAAATGATCAGTCTAAAAATCGAATGGTAGGTGTATTGTAACACTGAGAGACAGAATAGCAACAACAAATTCAAAAGAAATGCATGGCTAACAAATCATGCACTAATTTGCATGTTCATAAGGGAAATAAGTATTTGATCCCCTATCATTCAGCAGGATTTCTGGCTACCAGGTGTCTTTTATAAAGGTAACAAGCTGAGATTAGAAGCAGTCTCTTAAAGGGAGTGCTGCTAATCTCATTTTGTTACCTGTATAAAAGACACCTGTCCACAGGAGCAATCAAACAATCATATTCCAAACTCTCCACCATGGCAAAGACTAAAGAGCTGTCCAAGGATGTCAGGGACAAGATTGTAGACCTGCACAAGGCTGGACTGGGCTACAAAACTATCGCCAAGCAGCTTGGTGAGAAGGTGACAACAGTTGGTGCAATTATTCGCTAATGGAAGAAACACAAAACAACTGTCAGTCTCCCTAGGTCTTGTGCACCATGCAAGATCTCACCTCGTGGAGTGTTAGTGATCATGAGAACAGTGAGGAATCATCCCTGAATTACACATGAGTATCTTGTCAATGATCTCCAGGCAGCTGGGACCATAGTCACCAAGAAAACAATTGGTAACACACTGCGCCGACAAGGATTGAAATCCTGCAGTACCCACAAGGTCCCTCTGCTCAAGAAAGCACATGTCCAGGCCCATCTGAAGTTTGCCACTGAACATCTGAATGATGCAGGGGAGGACTGGTTGAAAGGGTTGTGGTCAGATGAGACCAAAATCGAGCTCTTTGGCATCAACTCAACTCGTCGTGTTTGGAGGAGGAGGAATGCTGCCTATGACCCCAAGAACATCATCCCAACTGTTAAACATGGTGGTGGAAACATTCTGCTTTGGGGGTGTTTTTCTGCTAAGGGGACAGGACAACTGCATTGCATCAAAGGGACGATGGATGGGGCAATGTACCGTCAAATCTTGGGTGAGAACCTTCTTTCCTCAGCCAGGGCATTGAAAATTGGTCGTGGATGGGTGTTCCAGCATGACAGTGACCCAAAACACACGGCCAAGGCAACAAAGGAGTGGCTCAAGAAGAAGCACATTAAGGTCCTGTAGTGGCCTAGCCAGTCTCCAGACCTGAATCCGATTGAAAATCTGTGGAGGGAGCTGAAAGTTCGAATTGCCAAACCTTAATGACTTGGAGAGGATCTGCCAAGAGGAGTGGGCCAAAATCCCTCCTGAGATGTGTGCAAAAATGGTGGCCAACTACAGGAAACGTCTGACCTCTGTGATTGCCAACAAGGGATTTGCCACCAAGTACTAAGTCATGTTTTGTGAAGGGGATCAAATACTTATTTCCCTCAAGAACATGCAAATCAGTGCATAATTTGTTAGACATGCATTTGTTTTGAATTTTTTGTTGCTACCTTACTCTCTTCTCCTCTCTACATGCTCCCTGTTTATATCAGCACATATGTATGCAGCAGTGTTGGATTGTCTTCTAGTGCTGCCCTTCCTTCCCAAACTATTTCAGTGCAAGAGTGCACTGAAATAGTTTGGAAAGGAAGGGCAGCACTAGAAGGCAATTGCAGCTATATGTCAATGAGGCTATATGTCAAGGCAGATGAAAGTACCAATGTTAATACATTTATTTTATTTTTAGAACAATGCACAACTGCAGTAAGGGTAGTCCTAGTGACTACATAAAGTGTTCTCTGCATATTGGTTGGAGGGATTACATAAAACTCAGATTACTGTAAACTGAGTGAACGTTCTAACTTTAGCACAGTTCCTGTACAGTAGGTTATTGATTGGCTTCACTAATTTCCTGGAATTGCTCTTTAAAATCTAATGATAGCTGTTATCATGCTAGCTGGCAAGGTTCTTATAGAATGCAACATTCTATACCATGGACTATCAGTTTTTTCAGTGGTAAAACAAGAGCTGCTTTCACCTACACAGAACAGGGGATTTTAGCTAGATTTATATGGAGATTGAAAACTGACATACAGAACACAGATACAAACACTAAACACTTTCTTAGTGCTCATTTACAACCGCTGTGCCCTTTGAAGAGCAATCCACAGAGGAACAAGGCAATAATTCTCCTCCTTGTAGCCTATTTTAACATTTAACAACAAGAACCATTGCAACGCAACTAACAAAGGAAAACAATGCAGAGCCTCTAAATATAGAACATTACAAGCTTAAAACATGTGCTAAATATGACATTCATAATGTGCAAAAAGCATCCACAATACTCAAAAATGAGAAATAAATCAGTGTAAATAAAGTTTAATGCAAAAAAAGTCTAAAATATGTGAAAGTGTTTTCCACCAACTAATGGAAATCCTCTTCACCACACATGAGCAACACAGCTAAAATGCACTCACTGACTTTAAAGCTGCCAGAGGAAAGCAGCATCCTACTCACGCCAACCACCGCAACCCCCTCAATCTCATATCTGTCCCCCTCCTCCCCTCATCCACCCCTCCCCTCTCGGTTGCACTCCTGAACGCCCGTTCAGTTTGCAACAAGCTCACCGCCATCCACGACCTCTTTGTCTTCCACTCCCTCAACCTCCTAGCGGTCACCAAAACCTGGATCCAAGCCACTGACTCCACCTCCCCTGTTGCCCTCTCCTATGGAGGCCTCGTCTGGACCCATTCACCCAGACCGCGCAGACGCAGAGGCGGAGGGGTCGGTATGCTCCTACCACCGCTGAGCACCTTCCAGGTCCTCCCTAACCCCCCCCTCCCCATCCTTCTCCTCCTTCGAGGTCCACTGCATCCGGCTCTTCTCTCCCACCCCCCTAAGGATTGCGGTAATCTATCGGCCTCCTGGTTCCGCATTCCCCTTCCTAGATGACTTTGCCGCCTGGCTTCCTTTCTTCCTCTCCTCCGAGCTACCGACCATCATCCTAGGCAACTTCAATATCCCGATCAACACCAACAGCCCGGCTACTTCCCAACTCCTCCTTCTAACCTCCTCCTTCGCGCTCTCACAGCACACTCAGTCCTCCACCCACTCCAACGGAAACACCCTGGACCTCGTCTTCTCCCACCTCTGCACCCCCCACGACTTCACTAACACCCCCTTCCCCCTCTCTGACCACCACCTCCTCACATTCTCCATCTCCCCCTCCCTCAACTCCCCCCCCCCCGAAGCGTCTAACCTCCGCAATCTCAACCCGACCCATCTCCACCCAGCAGCTGACCATCTGTATGACAGTATCCTCCCTCTGTCATGCCCTGACCTGGCCTCTACTGCATACAACGACTCACTGTCAGCTGCCCTTGACTCCCTGGCACCCCTAACCCCTAATGTAGCATTAGACCCCAAACGCTTCGACCATGGCAAAATGACCACACGAAATACCTCAAATGATGCAGTCGTGCGCTGGAGCACTTATGGCGCAAAACCAGATCCCCTTGCGCGTTCTCCCTCTATAAAGCCGCCTACCTCGCCTACACCACCTCCCTCCACGCCGCCAAGCAAGCCTATTTCATAACCCTTATCAACACCCTCTCCACCTGTCCTCGTCGGCTCTTCTCCACTTTCAAATCCCTGCTCTCTCCCCCCCCACCCCCACCCAGCACTTCTCTCACCGCTCACGAGATTGCCAATCACTTCCAAAACAAGATTGACGCAATCCGTAAGGAAATTGTCAACTCACAATCCACCTCTCCACCCAGCCTCTCGCCCTCCTTTATCCCCTCAATCGTCCCCTCCCCCGACCTCATAGCCGCACTACCCCCCACTCTACCTAATGCCCTGCTCATCATCACCTCCCCAACACTCCGCTCCTTCAGCCCAACTACCCCCGAGGAGGTCTCTAAGGTCTTCACTGTAGCCCGCCTCACCACCTGCCCCCTGGACCCTATCACCTCACAGCTCCTCCAGTCACCCCCCCTCCATCATTCGCTCCCTCACCCACATCTTCAATCTCTCCCTCTCCACTGGCACCTTCCCCTCCCCTCTAAAGCACGCACACATCACCCCCATACTCAAAAAACCCTCCCTTGACCCCACTAACCTTAACAACCTTAGACCCATCTCCTGCCCTTCACTTCCAAGCTCCTTGAGCGCCTGGCCTACAATTGCCTAAGCGCCCACCTCACTGATAACAACCTCCTTGACCCCCTACAGTCTGGCTTCCGTCCCCTGCACTCCACCGAAACCGCCCTACTTAAAATCACCAACGACCTGCTAACCACCAAAGCCAATGGCCACTATTCTATCCTCCTGCTCCTCGACCTCTCCACGGCCTTCGACACTGTTGACCACCCTCTCCTCCTTGCCAAACTGCACTCCCTTGGCATCAAGGATGCTGCTCTCTCCTGGTTCTCCTCCTACCTTTCCCAACACTCCTTCAGCGTCACCTACAACACTGCCACCTCCCCCTCCCTCCCCCTCTCTGTTGGGGTCCCCCAAGGCTCTGTCCTCGGGCCCCTCCTCTTCTCCATTTATACCTCCTCCCTTGGCAAACTTATTCACTCACATGGCTTCAACTACCACCTCTATGTCGACGACATCCAAATTTACCTCTCCACCCCCCACCTCACCCCCTCATTCTCTGCCCGCATCGCCCACCTCCTAAACGACATATCAGACTGGATGTCTGTAATGGACCGCCTGACAGCACCTCTATCAATCCCCTGGCAGAGCCTCTCCAGAGTGCGGAGTCTAAGCACCGGAGCACTTGTTCACCAGGGCCCCTGATGGTGGGGATGGACTTGGAGTGCTCCGGTACCAGGTCGCAGCTGCTAAGTATCTCCAACAGGGGTAGAGGAGTCTGACAGGAGCTCCAGGGGGCTAAGAGTCTGATGTGAGGGAGCCTAGTGATCCCTGCGGGATGGATGGATGGATGAGCTAAATCAGAGTCATACAGGCCGGGTCGGTAACTAGCAGGTCGGTGAGGTACAAAATGGTAGGCAAAGGATAGTCGGGTCACACGCAGGGTCAATACCAAAAGATCAGATTTAAAGGGGAACATCCAGGAGCAGAGTCAGCCAGGCCAAGAGTCAGGATAGGAGAAGGCAGCAAGGTCAAACAATCCAGATCAAGATACTCACAACACAGGTAACAGCATACAAAGACCATTCGGCAACAAGTGTTTGTGCAGAGCTGGTTTAAATAGCCCGCCCTGCACCTGACAGGCGCAGCCTAGGTCCTAGTGCCTGCCTAGTACTGTCGAGACGACGGGTGCACCTGGGTCCTAGTGCCCTGCCACCTACACGTCTTGGCAGACACCTACGCCTGTGTAGACCCATGCGTCGCGATCGTCCCTGACAATGTCGCTCCACTTCCTCAAACTTAACCTATCCAAAACTGAGCTCCTGGTCTTCCCCCCACTCCGGTCCCCCCCATCTTCTCCATCACAACTAACAACGCCACCATCTCTCCCACACGCCAAAGTCCTGGGTGTCACCCTGGACTCCCACCTCTCCTTCGTACCCCACATCCAACTGCTATCTAGATCTTGCAGGCTCCACCTCCGCAACATCTCCAAGATACGCACATTCCTCACCCCAGACACCACCAAACAACTCGTACACTCCCTCATCATCTCACGCCTGGACTATTGCAATTCCCTTCTCACTGGCCTACCCAAACGAGCGCTATCCCCACTCCAGTCAATCCTAAACTCAGCGGCTAGACTCATTCACCTCACCAACCGCTCCACATCTGCCTCCCCCCTCTGCCAATCCCTTCATTGGCTCTCGATTGCCCAACGCATCAAATTCAAACTGCTAACTCTGACCTACAAAGCCATTCACAATGCCGCCTCAATCTACATAACTGACCTGATACCCAAATACTACCCTACCTGTGCCCTCCGCTCCTCACAGGACCTCCTACTCTCTAGATCCCTGGTCTCCTCCTCCCACGCTCGATTGTAGGACTTCTCTAGGACTTCCCCCATCCTCTGGAACTCCCTACCCCAGTCCATCAGACTGTCGCCTACCCTCCTCACCTTCAGGCGCACCCTGAAAACCCTCCTCTTCAGGGAAGCCTACCCCAACCTCTCCTAACACCCGACCTCACCTAACAACTAACCTCCTCCACTCCTCTCGCCACTCCATCCCCCACAGCCATCTCCTCCTGTGCCACCTTCCCCTCTCTCATAGATTGTAACCTCGAAAGAGCAGGGCCCTCAAACCCCTCGTGTATTGTATTGTTACTGTCTTGTCTCATGTTCTGTCCCCCCTGCTACTGTACAGCGCTGAGCATACCCATTGGCGCTATATAAATACTGTATAATATTAATAATAATAATCCTGTTTGTGTCAACAGGATCCTTCACACATGGTCAACCAGCTCCATTCTTACAATGGGGACACCCTGCAGTACTGCTTCTCACTGGGGACAGTCAGACGGTTTGCTTGCTACTGTCTGGGAAAAAAGCTCACCACACAGAACCACAAGCAGGGGACCACATATAGTGTAGTATGTTTATTAAAAAGTTGAACTTTCACATAAAAAAGTAAAAAGCTTCATCCAAATGCCAGTAAAACAATTGTCATGACAAATAAACAGTGCACTTACAAGGAAAGCAGCCAGTTCCAGACAGGAAGTGGTAGCGAGACGTCAGCGTGTAGCCACAACCAGTTTCATGCGAATGCATGTCTTCAGGGGATGCTAGTACCTTACTTTTGTAATACTACCCCCTTAGGAGTTGCTAAAGTTTTGGGTCCCCCTATAGTCCTGCACAACATGGCAACACACATTTTTCACACAGACATGCATCCAGTAGACAGTAACCAGTCCTTGAGTTTGTTTTTTTGAGGGGGTAAGGAGTGTATGGGATGCCCAAGGGAATGGCAACTGAGGACAATCTTCCTGGAACTATGTACAAGTCTCTTTAAACCAGCACAATTATCTTCTAATGTACCATCCCAGACCCCAGATGCTCTTCTATACCGCTGCCTGGGCATTAAATCCAGTGCCTGCCACTGCAGTGTGAAACAGTCCCGGGGAAAAAAATCGAATCCAGTTTCCCACTACAGTGGCTTTTTCCTCTTATTGGTCCAGGGGGTGTAGGTCTACTCATTCAGTCCTCTGTCTGTGAGTTGATGGGTCAGTGGCTGCTCTCAGGCCTTCTGCTGAGCCGCTCCTTCCCTGCTGCACAAATGGTCCTATGAGGTCCTGAGCTTTCCTCCTATCCAGCTCCACTGCTTGTAGGTGATCCCATTCCCATCTGGGCCTCTCCCAGGCTCCTGCTTCTTAGCCTCTCACTTCATCTTTCACCCAAACTCTCCTACTGCTGAGCAGGCTCACATTTAAGGGTTGCCCTGGTCCCATGCCAAGCCTCCTGCTTGGGGATTGACCAGGGTCCCATAAGTGCGCAGGCCAGCCCCTCTCCACCCCTGTCCACTGCTTCTATATTCTTCTCAAAGATTTCTAGAGCAGGAGGAGGTACCAGGGAACTGACATGCAGGGCCTCTCAGCTCTGACCTCAATTTAACCTAGCTAACTATTACACCCAGGCTGCTACTCAGTCCTTCTAACTAAAAATTAAACTCTATCTCCCCCTGGCTATCTAGAGGGGTGCTACATTTTTTTTATGTGAAATGTCTAGTTTTTTCTAGGTTAACAACACCCACTCACAGTATGTATGAGCAGCATTGTCACCCTAGCACAGGAAGTGTGTGATGGGCTCATGAACATCTTTCCCTCCCCTGTTCTCCATAGCCTTTACAAAGAGAACTTTGAACAATAATAACTGGTAAGAGAGGGAGAAGGTATGGGACGTTTTAGCTAACTAGATTTCTGGCAGGATCAACAGATATTTTGATTGCACTTATTGAACTTATATAAAAAAACACTTTTAGTGGTATATATAACAAAACAAAAAGGAGCAATTAGGAGATGTTACATACGTACACTGTAACTGCAGTTGAAGCATTTATGGCACTGGCTTGGCTTTAGTGCTGATAGGGGTGCCCAAATTAGCTGATTAGCTGAATAATATTGCAAATCCTTTGACAAATAAACAGACTGTCTATACATATGTTAATGGTGCATTTGGCTAGTTGCCTGAATTCTAGCATTAATCATATTTTTAAAGTTATTAAGTAGTGCTATGTAAAGCTGGCCATGTATGGCTCGAAATTTGGACTGTTTAGCAGGGACCGGCCAAATATCAATCCATGTAAGAGCAAGCTAGTTGTATAGAAATTGATCTACCGACTATATTTTTCCTGATCAATCAGTGCCGCCAGCTATAGCCAGCAGCATTGATCAGTGTATTTTGATGGTGGCAAAGTCTCCCTGCTGCCAAATAAAATAACACAGCAGGAAGGATTCCCCCATCTACACATTCAATGTGGAATTGGGTCATTTTTTTCATTCAACTTGCTAGTTGAATATAAAAAGAATGATTAATATAAAAGCTATCTAACATTCCAGATACTTATTTTATTCTGCTATTCCCCTCAGTGAGATTTTATTTTTAAAGTGTGTTTAAACAATTACAGTAAGCCCACCCTACTATTTATTTATTTACATTAGAGGTGTTAATTAACTATACAAAATTACAGCTTATAGTGGTACAGAAAGTCTAACCCACTCAATGCAGCTGTGGTATTAGATCCCACTGTCACCAGTCTCAAGGAGTACAAATGTAAACTCTGATAACAGAAGACACTGAGCAGAGGGAGAGTGATTACAAATGTTCACCACTCATGCTGAGCTCATCCACACATGAGTTATTTGAATCTATGGTTTTTCTTAAAGTACAACTAAAGCTGGCCATACATATATAGATTTTTTCTGGTCAGTCTACAGGCTGTAAAAATATCTGAACATTAGAATGGATGTGGGCAGGGCCTGGACAAGGACTGGGCAGGAGGGGCTGCTGCCCTGGGCACAACAGAGCAAGGGGTCAGAGAATGAACGTAGGGCGGTACACCCATTCTACAGCATGCATTAGTAGTGGGGGAGGGAGTGCAGTTCTGCGTCCTTGCCCTGGGTGCTGGATGGACCTGTCCCAGTACTGGATGTGGGCACTGTTTGGTAGACAATTTTCTACCCTGTTCCTCCGTATTTATGACCGCGGGAATCAGCCAACAGGGTCAGTCACTCAGCAAATTTCAGCCAGTTCATCAGGAAGCCAGCCTAAAGGCTCCTATGTAATAGCATAAACAAGTACCATATTCAGTTAATATGTGATGCTTAACTCTCAAAGTAAACAAAAAAGTTCCCTGACTATGCCAAATCTTCCTTTTTTTAGGGTTTCACATGCTCCCCCCACTCAGACACTGCAGCTCTGGATGCAGTAATATCCACCACATTGATGTCAGCGGATACATTATTAACCCCCTGCACTAGTGTCAGTGACTAAACTAATGATCCACAGCATCAGGGAAAAATGTAAAAAATAAGTTTCACACATTTCCATGATTTTACCGATGTGAGCAAGGTGCAGTTTGGTGTGGCGGGAGTAGAGAACACACACAGAGGCGGAGTGCGGTAATCTGGATATATTGAAAACATTCTAACAAGGTACAACCAGGCCAAGCGGTTGAGCACAGCCATCCGATGCCACTTACATTCTCACAGCAATGACCATGAGGCTTGAGTGATGCTGAGAGCGTCTGCAGAGAGAGGTAGTAGCGCAGCCTGGGCCATTTTTTACTAACAAAACATGGAACATTTACAGATGGAGTGTATTTTTTTACTGGCAAACTGGAAAATGACATTAAAAACTAAGACAATCAATATTTAAACAGTATAAACATGATGTGGAAACACTGCAAATACCCAAGACAAATAATTTGACTGGTTTACACTTACAAAAGTCAACACAGCATGACAAATGATCAGCCCTTGATATTTACAGACAGTTGTAAAAAACATTGATTTTTACAAACTGTCAGTAAATTTACTGACTGTTGGCTTCCCTGAGCCTGGCCAGTCCAACTCAATAGGGAGCTGCTGCATGAAGGTAGACAGAGTCCCTTCGCTCTTCCTACTCCCATGGAACCTTTATCTAGCGCTAATCACTCTACCTGACAGATGGAGAACCTGTCCCTACACTAGCCACCTAGCAAAAATCAGGGGTCCAGATGCTTAAATAAACTCTGCCCTCACAAAAGATGGCCACGGAGGTCATGAGGGGGCCAGTGTCCAATCAGACAGTTGCTTCCAGGTGACTACAGGAAATCATAGAGGAACTCATGTACTTGCCACTTTGGTCAAGCTCCATCTACAGTGGAGAGTGCAGACTTCACCTGCCTACACTGCCCCCCTCTTTGACAGATGCCTTTGGCATCAAAGCAGAACAAAAACAATACAAAATGGCAATGAACAGAATTACGGTTAAGCAAGAAAACTTCAAACAACATAACCAGGGTACTTTGCAGTGAGCTCCCCACAATTAAACCATAATGAGACGCGGACCACACTGTCCTCTGTGGTGGTTGGGTGTCAACAGGGCCATCTATACCCCCATCACCTGAGCTGGATGTAGTGTCCATGAAGTACAGTAGTTCAGGAAGTCAGCAGGACTTGCAGCCTCTGTGGCTGGGGCATCCGCACTGTCTGCCAATGATTTGGTAGGGCTCTGCTCCTCTGAGTCAGCAGGCCTGTGACCAGGGTTTAATGGGAGTCAAGAACCACTCACAGGGGACTTCTTGGATTGATGGAACTTGTTGGGTTGTTGTTCTCAAAATCGGCAGCTGGTCTGGTGGAACAGTCAATAGACAGGGTCTTATCAGATTGTGGTGGAGACGATTTCTGATTGGTTCAGGGCCACGTTCGGAGACCACATTGTATACAAGAGTTGGTGGGAATGGTTGTTTCTGCACCCGATAGGGGGTGAACTCCCACTGGGTTCCAGGCTCTATACTGGATAATGGGAGAGAGCGTCCATGTGTCCATTGAACTGCGACCCACCTTTGTTCGAGTTCCCCCAGCTTAGCTGTTTCAAGGTAAGCAAGAGGGTTATTGTCAGTGTAAACTTCAATTTCCACTCCAGTAATTAAATTGTGGGGATTAAGCTTTGAGGTAAAAAGACTGCAGCTTGCATAAGCCCTGCAAACTCCCATCAGTATATACTCGTAAAGGCTTCATGTAATCAGCGTAGGCCAGGAGGGGAGCAAATGTGAGGTTCAGGTGCAGTGCCTTAAATGCTTGTTTTTTCCACTCTTGCCGTCCGCTGCCACTTACAAGACTCACAGCAATGACCATGCTGCTGACAGTATCTGCAGAGAGGGGTGGAAGCACAGCCTGGCCAGTCCAACCCAATAGGGGAGCTGCTCCAAGGAGGTAGACGTAGTACCTGTGCCTTCCCCACTTTTCCGGAACGTATTCCTAGCACTAAGCACTCTCCTTTACAGACAGGGAACCTGCTCCCAGGTGACCATAGGAAATCATAGAGAAACTAAGTTCCTCAGGACTTCCTTCCCCTTCTGTATTGTCACTTTGGTTAAGCTCCACCTACAGTGGAGAGTACAGACTGCACCTGCCTACACCCATACTGGCTTAGGTTCTTCAGGGGCAAAACAAAGCTGTTGACTCAGTCAAAGGATGTGACTGGGTCTCCAAGCCACCACCTTCCTGCCTGCACCACCAGCACAGCATACAAAACACTGACTTTGCGAACTGCAGGTAAGAACATAAATTGGCAGAGTGCAGTAGATTCAGACATTCATCAGGTCAGCAGATCCAACATTATCCTGCTGCAAACCACTACTCAAATACCAAAGCTTAGGTTCCACACCACTATATTTGTCCTCCACAATCAACAGAAGCTGGCTACCTCTTCCGGGTTCAGGCAGCCTACCCTTGATGATGTGCTCCAGCTCCGCTCCACTGTGTGTCCCTGCTCCTGCAGCCTTTTTATGCAAAACAAAACAACAGACATTGCTTTGAGAAGACTTGGAGTGGATATTGCATATATTTTCATATAAAGCCTCAATAACAACCCTGGCTCATTTATTTTAAGAAGCTATGCGTTGGGAGGGTGTTCTTTTAGGATATTTGGGGGAAGTGGTCATTTTGGGGATCGAGTAAGACAATTCTGTTTAAGTGTTATTTTTTATTTTCTTTACGTATGTATCCTTCTCTCTAGCAGAATTTTTTTGCAGTAGATTTGGCAAAGTCCTGGTATCCAACATGAGGCCCAGGGGCAACAAGTTTACACTTATTGTGCAACCTTCAGGTCCCCTGCAGACAGCAGACTGTGTTTTGGTGCATACTGGATTTTAGTAGTTAAATGGTTTGGCTTATTTCTTTCACACTATCCTACTCTTTCTGTGTTACCAATCCATTTTCTTTTTTTACATTTTTAAAACATCTTTTACAAAGGATCTGGCTCTGAGAAATATCAAATATAAGTGGGGGCTGTAGAAAACACAAATGTGGGAGCACTGATTTGAAAAAGGAACTGTAATGCTTCAGTCTCTTACCATCTCCTCTATCATATCTCTATGGTCTCTGACCATTTCTTGTAGCATGTTTGCAGTCTTTGACCAGTTCCTATATCATGTTTGCAGTCTCTGCCCATGTGTTGTTACACATCTGCGGTCTCTGACAGTTTTCTCTAGCAATACATTTTAAAAAAAATCACAAAACCTCCATGCTTAGTGCATTCAACTAAATTAACATCCACCTGGAAGCTGCTCACATAATATCCTGATATATGATAAATGTATGTGTCTTTCTAAACCAATTTAAAACCATCCCTTTACACCAATCATAAATAAAGCACAAACGATTTGTGAAGGAAACAAATACCACAAAATAAACAAAAAGTATAATCCAAAAAGTGATTTATATAATTGTACCACATTCCAGACGTCCCATAAAGAAATAATAATAGGCCTAACCAGTGCATCCCTAACTTTTATTATTATTTTTTTTTATCTATGGGGATTTTTTTTTTGGTGGGGCAGTGAATGTGACTTGCACTTAAAAAAAAAGAAGCTCTATAACTGCCTGATGCACTCTAATGCATGCCAATCACTTGAAAAAGAGAGAAAGTTGGAATCTAAAAAAAAAAAAAAGAAACCCCATTTAATAGAAGAAAAGTATCTCGGGTTTTGACACTTGAAAAGCTATGTAGCTATTAATCAGTTGTTGCGGACAGATAAAAAAGATTTTGGGGTGTGCAGATCTGTGGTAAGAAAATGTACCCCAGTACTGCAATTCAAAGAACTTGAACATAGTTTGAAATTTAATCCCACCAGAAAGGCTTTACCCTCTAACCCTAATACTGACTCTCCCTTATGTAAATTTTACCTCTGATGTGAGTCACATGCTCACTTAGATCCATAAGTACTGTGTTTTTCTCTTTATTTCCAGCTAATGAACAGAGCAGGGGGGAGAGGATGGATGAAGGGAAGGTGAGTATACTCTTCTTCAGGGGTAGACCATAAAGAGGACATGTTGCTTTGATCTGTATTGGCGCTTTTAACACAGGATGTTTGTCTGTTCGCACAGTTAACCGCTTCCCAACCACCCTATAGCAGAAGTACTGCTACTGGGCGACAGGGCTGCACAAAATTACAAATATATACATGATTTTGTATTTCCGGGTAGGAGTTGCGCACGCCCCCTACCCGGTCCACCATTGGCGGCTTTAGCTGTTAATCCCTAGGTCCAGCCAAAGATTCCCCGCCGACACACAGTGATCGCCGAGGATCAGTGAGAGAGGAGAGGTCAGTATATACACAATACAGATCTCTCCCCTGTCAGCACCAGCATGCTGCTTTGTATTGCTCTGCATAGCAGGGTAATACAAAGCAGCGTGCTTACACAGTAAAGCACACACACACATAGTAAAACACAGACAGCACACAGTTAACCCTTTGATCGCCCCAGATGTTAACCCCTTCCTGCCCAGTGTAATTACTACAGTGTCAGTGCTTTTTATTAGCACTGATCACTGTACTAGCATCAGTGGGGATGTCAGTGGCAGTTATCAGTTCCCACCCAGTAGCAGAATGCCCGCCACAGTCCCACTATAAGTCACTGATCGCTGCCATTACTAGTATAAAAAAAATTTCAAAATAAAAATTCCAGTATACTGTATACACCGCCATTTGTAGACACTATTAGTTTCACATAAACCATTAATTTACACATATTGGGATTTTTTTTTAGCAAAGAAATGTAGCAGAATACATTTTGGCCTAAATTTAGGACGAAATTAGATTTGTTTAATTTTTTCACTGGATATGTTTTATAGCAAAAAGTCAAACATATTGTTTTTTTTTCCAAAATTGAATTGACGGTCTTTTTTTGTATATAGCGCAAAAAAATTAAAACACACAGGCAATCAAATACCACTGAAATAAAGCTCCATTTGTGGGAAAAAAAGGCATATATTTCATTTGGGTGCAGCATGACCGCGCAATTGTCAGTCAAAGTAACATAGTGCCGTAACACAAAAAATGCCCGGGTCAGGAAGGAGGGTAAATCCTCTGGAGGGCAAGTGGTTAAAGAATATCTGTACTTTGTTCTACTCATTATTGATAGGCAGTGACTTCTGAGTTGCCAATTAGTTGATCAAATTTCAAGAAAGTAGATTTGAGTTTGGCAAATGCTCTGGCTTTCTGATTTTTACCAACAACTATGCCAATATCTTTGAGATTATGCAGAATAGCCAATTTTCAGTCTCTGTGCATGAGTTCCAGTCTACAAACCTGCACAGATTACAAAAGTTGATAGCATACTTCCTTGTGAAGTTTACTATCATTCTTCTATGATGCAATATCAGTTATAACAAATGCAAATAACCAAAGCGTAGTTGGCACAAAGTATCGCTGCTTTCTGTGCCAGTTCTTCACGTCAAGATTATAAACTCCTAAATAAAATCTTACGAAATTCTGTGATTGCTGGGAAGGCATGTATGAACATGGTGACGCTTGTCAAATCTGCTTCACCGTGGCAGAGCAACATTTGGTATTGAGTCAAGAGAGTCAATCAAGGTGGCATTAATTGTGCTTTGTCCTTATTAACCTCACAGATAGTCCACACCTGAAAATGTAGTAATAGCAAACTGGCACTGTAAAGATAGCTGACATTGTTGTCTCTATTACCCCTCTAAAAAAGCAATCTATAGTGAAACGCTTTCAAGAGCGCATTACAGCAGTGGCTTCCAGGCATTCAGAAGGCTATGCTACCACATCTACCGCATTCTAAATGCCTGGGTTTTTTTTGCTATGTTTTTTGCTGGACAGGGATTTTGCTTTGAACTACTGTGCCAAAACCAGTGTTTGACTCTCAGTTGAGACGTGGTCCCATTGACTTTAATAGGTGAGTTTGACAGGCAGTGCTGCCTGTCAAACACAAGAAGCCAAGTTAAATTTGCTGCGGCATGTGTATGATTCCCTTTTGGCTGCCATGTTAGGCTTTCATGTGTGGTCGGGGGACAGTAAAAATGTCAGTACATGTAAATTCATCCAAAACAGTTATTTCAGTTTTTGGTAGATCCTAAAGTTAAATTGTATATAAACCCAAATAGTATAGCTGTGTAAATCGTTTCATTTTCATTCTACAAATGTAGTAATGAAAGTATTTTTTTTATTGTTGTGAGCAAATGTTTTAGGCTGCATTCACACCTGAGCAACTTTCTGCTCTAAAACGCTCAAAATACTTACCACAACATACAAAGCCATCCACAATACTGCCCCTAGCTACATCACCAACCTCATCCACAGATATTGTCCAAATCGCACCAAGACATCTTGCTCTCTAGCTGCCTCTTTACCTCCTCCTACACTCTCTTCCAGGACTTCTCCAGAGCCTCTCCTATGCTCTGGAACTCCCTACCGCAGTATGTCCGGTCAGTCCTCACCCTGTCTGCATTTAGGCGATCTTTGAAAACTCACTTATTCAGGGAAGCCTACCCCACCTCCACCTAAGAACTGTACTTGAGCCACCTATCAAAACATCGCCTACAGCTATCACCTTTTGTACCACCTCCCTCTTCCTTTAGATTGTAAGCTCCACGAGCAGGGCCATCCTATTTCTTCTGTACTGAAATGTATTGTAATTGTACTGTCTCCCTTATATTGTAAAGTGCTGCACAAACTGTTGGCGCTATATAAATCCTGTATAATAATAGTAATAATAATATGGGCATTCTGTCACCTGAAGCAAAACGCTTGTTGCTCAAAAAAGTACATGAGCTTCTTTTTGGTAGCTTCCAAGCGTTTTTAGCCTCATAGACTTCAATATAAACGCCTAAAAACATGTGACTTGAGCTTTTTTTATGAGCTTTTTGTTGCAAGTTTTTTGCTCAAATGGCAGCTTTCCACCCTTAATTTCCTCCCCCTCTTCTCCCTCTAGTGCTTTTTATTGGTTAAACAAAACCTCCTGAAGCTATAATATGCTTGTAATATGCTTCTAAAATGCTTGAAATACACTTCTAAAAATACTCAAAAGCTCTCAAATAAAAACGTCAGTATATCACTACGCTCAGGTGTGAATGCAGCCTAATCTATACTTTTAGATCCTGCCAATTTCACCTCCCTCTGAGTCCTTCCTTGAATAGGGTGACACCACTATCCAGCTAGCATCCGGTAGTGTATGAGCATTGTCATATTCTTGTGTAAACTACAGACAGCTGTACATCATCCAGTCTGCTGCAGTGAACACCTTCTTCTGGTTGAGGAGGTGGGTCCCTTTGAGAACATGTGTGTGCTTGAAATGCATCAGAGCCTACGTGCTGACATCACGCTGCTGAGTCCATGTTTTTGGTCTGGCGGCCATCTTTGCAAGTGCAGCCGCATTTTCTTTGTTCCACGTGGAGTGTATTTGTTTGCAATTAATTTTAATAAATACTACACTAAATACTTAAAGCGGAGCTCCACCCAAAAGAGGAAGTTCCGCTTTAAGTCTTTGTACCCCGATCCCCATTAAGGATTGGCACCTTTGGGGAGCGGGTACCCAAATTTGACAGGTACCCTCTCCAACTTCTGCTGCGATCGCCTAGGCGATCGGATGCGGAAGTTTTCCTCCCCCCCTCCCTCCCCAGGTCCCAGAAGACTACATGGCCATTCACAAAGCACAGCGCTTCTCGTGCATGCGCAGTGGGCACCCAGCTGTGAAGCTGCAAACTGTCACAGCCAGGTGCCCACAGTGAAGATGCCGACGCCAGGGAGAGAAGACAGCCAGTGAAACCAGCTGTGATGAGGACACCGCTGGACCGAGGGACAGGTAAGTCTGTATTTTAAAAGTCAGCAGCTACAGTTTTTGTAGCTGCTGACTTTTATTTTTTTTTTTTCAGCTGGCACTCCACTTTAAGATGGTAGCTATAAATGATAGAAAGGTTTAGTTCTGCTTTAAGTGTGTACAATTATGGGCTATGCTGACACCATTATTGTAAGCCTTTTATTGGAGTATCATTAGTGACGCTGCTTAGCAACTTTTTATATTTTGCTTAATTTCTCTTTTTAGTACTTATAGAAAATTGTACAATTACAAATAAACACTTTAAATATTTCATTCATAACACTGTTATCTCAGAGCGCTATTTTTTTTTATTTCTAAAGAGATGGCACGGTAATGCTTGCTTTAGGACTCTCTCTTTTTCTCTCTCTCTCTCTGCCCCTCTCTCTCTCTTTCTCTCTCTCTCTCTCTCTCTCTCTCTCTCTCTCTCTTTTTCTCTCTCTCTCCCTCTCTCTTCTGAAAGCTTGTAGAAACATAAAGAGGTGGAGGAGTCATTTAAGTTCAAATGTGTGTGCAATTTGAGGTTTGAGCTCTAAACAAGTCTTTAACAAACCAGTTAGGATTAGCCAGATAAATATGTGAAATAGAGCCTAAAGAAACAAACTTTCTGGCTGGAAATAATAAATAAGTAGTGTCATATTTACCTGCCTATTATCTAGCAGAACGTCTAATGTAATGTACCTATTGTTGTGAACTACCCTATGCTGCCATGTTACATGGCCATAAGGCATAAAGGGAGAGACTTTACTTTCCATTATCTGCAGTTCCTACTGCTAAACCTGAGTTCTTTCAGTCCTCTAAGCCACCTATTCTCTACCATTACTTCTCATTACATATGTTTAGAGATACAGAAAAGGTGCTAATATCTGAAACTCTTGTTGGCAGATATTAGGCCTAGTTCACACTGGCATTGAAAGCAAGTGTTTGATTACCATTTTTAACTCCTATGCGGTTGATAATATGGACAGCACACAGTCAAAAATGAAGCGTTATCATCGCTTTGCTTCAAAATTGTTGCTTCATGTCACGTTTGAAAGGAGTGGAACCATGTCAATTCCTTCCACTCAAGTCTATGGTAATGGTAGGCATGCCGATGCATTTGTGGTGTGTTAGTACATTACAGTTAATAATAGGCATTGGTGGTACGGTTTTAATGCATTTTTGGCGCGTTAAAGCCGCACCAAACATGCATGTCAACCACACCACAAATGCGCATAAGGCGTTTGGAGGAACATTTTTAATGCTCTTTAAACACTTATCAAATGCACCTATTAACGCACATTAAAGCTATTAGCGTTGTGAACAAGCCCTACTATCAGTACATTGATTTAGCAATAAATCAAAAAAGCCACATAAACCTCACATAACCCACCTATAGGGGTGGGTGATTGGTTAAGTGGTGTGCAAATCCAAACACAGAAAAGGGCCAGCATTGCAACTGAACTTGCAAAATGTCTGTTTGCTAAAGTCCCATATCAAGGTCACTCAGACTCTCTTTTTTAAAGGAGACAAGACAGAGAAGTAAACCATTATCTTGGCAGTTCAGTTGGAGTGCTGGCTTTTTTCTGTTTAGGTTTCTATTGTTGTCTAGGCTCCCATTGAAGACATTTGGAGTTATCGCTGGAAAAAAACAGGGGTATTTTTCAACTAGGACAACTGTTTACTATCATTTTTGGAAAGATTTACTCCAGCATCTTGTTGCTACAGTGCAGAAGGTGAAGAGAAATCTCCAGGACACTGGCAACAAAATAAAAACCTATAAAATAAAACCAAATGAAACTGCACTAAAGGTGCAATATTAACACACTCAAATAAATAGCATCGGCTTGAACATATATAGGATATGATATATCAGTGCTCACATGAAAAAAGAAAAACGTGCCACACTCAATCTACATGACATGAAAAAAAAGCTAATATTATATAGTGTATGCCAATAATATCACACACAAAAGATATAGAACCAGTGTAAATCAAAAAGATCAAAAGTCCACACATTCATGAACATCTTGCGACTGTGATTCTCAGTGCTCAGAAATAAATCTTCACATGTAATCCACCATATGTACACTCCACCATATTACAAATAAAGGCTTACCAGAACTATTGTGACCCCCAGAGTATGAGAAGTTAAACAGCACTGGATGTAATCACTGATCTGCAGTTAATATGAGAATAAGGAAACTGCCATTCTCAGCTATACTCAGTAAACCACACACATACAGGAAAAGAGAAAAGAGAGCACCAAGCTCCAATAGTGTAAAATCGTCAGTAAAATGTTTATTGAGTCGATTAAAAACACTTACACCATTGAGTAGTAATCAGCACCAAACAAACTACATTTCAAGAGCGGCTGCGTGCATGTGTGGTGACTTCGTGACTTCCAGCTCCTCCCTATGTGCTTCGTCAAATGTCATCAGAGGTACAACAAAATAAAAACCTGGCAGGTATTTTAACCCATCCTCACTATATTAAAAACTAAAGAATATGTTTTGGATTTAGATATACTTTACCTGTCTCAGCAGAAAGAGATTAACCTCTTCCCACTGGTCAAATCTCAGGTAGCTAACAAATACTTTTAGTATGTAGCACCCTCTAGTGTGCTACTAGTGTAGTGTAGGTAAATTTATTGTGTATGATTCATGGTAACCGTGTGAGTCTGTGATTAGGGTTAGGTCACTGCAGGTCAAGCTGGATGGCTTAACAGGTTGGGACTCTATTACCTCCACCTGGCTCTAGAGGACCATAGAACCTTCCAGAAGCCAGTGGGAGGAAGAGGTGGAGACCTAATCTGCATGCTTATGGGAGTCTAACCAATCCCAGGTTTGAAGGCCCTTGTAGAGAGGTGGACTAATCCATAAAAATGGGATAGTCAGGCCGGCTGGGGAGTTGGGTGGAATATGGAGTGTTGAGGAGACTGTCGGTAGCCTGGGAGGGGTCTAAGGGGGGAGCTGGCCTCTAGGCTGGGCTTGGACTAGCTCAGGAGGGTCCATTCAGCAGTACGGCATGAACAGGATCAAGGCCTGGGAGCAGTGGGAGCAAGGAGAACAGAGTCAGTACATTAACACACCCTGGGATTCACAAGGGGAGAGACTTCCACATGTAGCAAGCTTTCAAATGACAGCGCTGTGCTTAATCCTTTATCCTTGTCCTGGGAAATCTTCAGAGCAGCCAGGAGGGCTGGTACTCTGTGCAGGCTGTGGACCTGGGAGCAGTTCTACAGGGCAGAGGAGACATCTCTACATGTAGTTTTCAAGAAGTTAAAGCTGATTTTCAGAGGGACTGAGAGTTTGTAAGGGGCTGTTGCTATGGATCCATAAAGACTGAAGGGTTTCAAGAAAAATAACAGTCTAGGATCTGTTTCTGTAAATAGGAACGAAGTTGATCCTGTGCATTGATTCAGTCAAATTGGGAAACCTAGAATCCCTATGACCTTATCCAAGTTATTTCCCCTAATAAAATAGCAAAAACCAAGCTCATGGACTGTTCATTGACTGTGGATGCAAATGTGTAAAATGCATGTTGCCTGGCTGTGCTGAGCTTAGGGAGCGCTAGAAACACAGTGGCCCTCAGGAGGGTAGTGCTACAAGTAAACAAAACCTCACAAAGTGAAACAATAGAAAGAAGGCAGTGCAAAAACAATAATAAAGTTATAAATCTATATCTATAAGTTTGATGCAAACAATAATTTTCAATATATCTTACCACTAAAAATATGTGCAAACAATGAATCACATCAAAAAAATTAATAAACGTTGCATTACATTCTATTCAATTTGTGTCTTTAAATAAAAGTTCACTTTTTTCTTCAAACTGTGTCCATTTTGTGTCTTCCTCATCTTGCAGCTTCTAATTTGGTGAGTGTATAGTGGTGGATCTTGGTGGCACACATGGTGTGATATACCATATGTGGCAGTGGCTAGGCATTAAGAGCCATTTTTCATGTCACTGCATATATCTGTTACAAGGTAGGGAAATGTTTATTTATTTAAGGTACTTAGATAGCACTGCCAATTTATGCAGCGCTTTACATATATATATATATATATATATATATATATATATATATATTGTACATTCACATCAGTCCCTAACCCTCAAAGGGTGTACAATCTAAGGTCCCTAACTTACATTTATATACTAGGACCAATTTAGACAGGATCCAATTAACCTACCATCATGTCTTTTGGAATGTGGGTGGAAACTGGAGTACCTGGAGGAAACCCATGAAGGCACAGGGAGAACATGCAAACTCCAGGCAGGTGGTGCTGTGGTCAGGATTTCAACCAACAACCCTAGTACTGCCAGGCGGAAGTGCTAAACATTTAGCCACTGCTCTTTTAGAATCACAGATGTAGCCCTTACCTTGTAAAGCAAGCTCTCCCACTGATTTCAACTTTCAGCTAGTGTTGCTAACCATATAAAAACAGATGTCAGGAAATCCATCGAAATGAAAAATGATTTTCTCACATTAGAAGGATAGCATAGGTAAACTAAATGGCACTGTTACATATTTATATACATTCTAAAGCGTTAAATGATTTCTCCTGCAATTAAAAAAAGAAAAGCCATACAGTATGTGGCAAAATGTGGACATACTGAGGTTGATTTACTAAAGGCAAATAGATTGTGCATTTTGCAAGCGCAGTTGGTAATTTGCTATTGAGTTTAGTAAATGAGATTAAACTTCACTTTGCAACAAATACCTAATTATATGCAAGGATCATATGCAAGGAAAAAAAAAACAGCATTTTTGCTTGCACATGATTGGATGATAGAAGTCAGCAGAGCTTTCCCCCATTAGCTAAGCTGTGGAACAAATTCCCTTGCAGAATGCAACTGCACTTGCAAAGTGCACAGTCTATTTGCCTTTAGAAATTAATCACATGGAGTTTCCAGTGATGAGGGTATTAAAAATGCTATACAGAGCGAAATATAATAATGATGAGATGGAAGATTGTGGAGAGAAGTAAAAACACTTCTCCTAACCTCAGACGAAATACACTGATCCAAATGTTCTTAAAACCATGACCCTCATGTTATCTGAATAATCTCATCAGTGGTTACAAGTACCATTCCCTGCCTTTGCTCATTTATATTCAGAGAGTTGCTGTGCCAATATTCTGCTGCTGGCGTGGTCCTGCTCGTTTTTGTTTTTTGATCTGATCATCAGGCAGTTGTATCACAGGAACTATGATGTATTTAATGTATTTACAAGGGTAAGATAACATAAATAAATCTCATCAGTCTATAGTCTGAGTCATTGTGCACAGTGATGACATGAGTCTTTTTATTGCTGAGGATCCTGCTGCATCTAGAGATAGTTTTATATCATGCAATTGCTGCTAGTGAGCAAAATGACAACAAAGCCTATAAAGCCTCATGCATTAATGCTGCTGCAGTTTATTATTGTGATAAGTGATTACAGGGAAAGCAAAACATGATTTCACAGAAATCTATTCTTTTTTCAGCAAAGTGTTTGTATAGGCTGTGCTCCTCCTGCTGTTCCAGGCATTCTCAATAGACTACAGTGACTCTTAGTGATGTCATCATAGGGAGCCTTTAGGGCAGATCAGTACCAACTCCTGGGAGGGAACCTGCAGAAAGGCTGCCAAAGCAATCATTATGCACAGAAAACAGTATAAGAACATTTCTCACTGCCCGTGCAGGGCAACAATTAGCTGCTTGCATAAAACACTTTGTATTATTAAGATTGTTTTTATATTATTGCTGGTGATTATGGGTTATGACGAAGGCCTGTAGCCTCCAGGGCACATTTGTTTTTACAAGTAAGGGCTGGAATCAAGAATTTGAAAGGGTCTCCTTCACTGCTTTAGATACTTACGCATATAGTTACATAGTTAGTCTGGCTGAAAAAAGACAAAAGTCCATCCAGTTCAACCATTAAAAAAAAAAAAAGAAAAAAGAAAGTTATAATCCTACACCAGTTGATCCAGAGGAAGGCAAAAAACCCAGCAAAGCATGATCCAATTTGCAGGGAAAAAACTTCCTTCCCTGGATCAACTTTATCTATAAATGTTAGTATCCAGTTATATTCTGTGTATCTAAGAAATAATCCAGGCCTTTTTTAAAGCAATCCAATGAAATGGCCAGAACCAACTCTTGAGGGAATCTATTCCACATTTTCACAGCTCTTACTGTGAAGAAACCTTTTCGTGTTTGGAGATTAAATCTCTTTTCCTCCAGATGTAAAGAGTGCCCCTTGTCCTCTGTGATGACCTCAGGGTGAATAACTACACCGAGTTCACTATATGAACCACTGATGTATTTATACATGTTGATCATATCCCCCCTTAATCTACTCTTCTCAAGAGAGAATAAATTCAGTTCCTCTAATATTTCCTCATAGCTGAGCTCCTCCATGCCTCTTATCAGTTTAGTTGCCCTTCTCTGTACTTTCTTCAGTTCCCCAATCTTCTTTTTGTGAATTGGTGCCCAAACTGAACTGCATATTCCAGATGAGGTGTTACTAATGATTTGTACAGGGGTAATATGATATCTCTCTATGGAGTCTATACCTCTTTTAATACAAGAGGGGATTTTGCTCTCTTTAGAAACCGCAGCTTGGCCTTCCATGCCATTATTAAGCTTGTGATCTACCAGAACCCCCAGATCCTTCTCCACCATTGATTCCCTCAGTTGTACTCCCCCCTAGTATGTATGATGCATGCATATTCTTAGCACCCAAGTGCATAACCTTACATTTATCAACATTAAACCTCATTTGCCACATAGTTGCCCAATTAAACAGTGCATTGAGGTCAGCTTGTAAATTGAAGACATCCTGTAAGGACGTTATTCCACTGCACAGCTTGGTGTCATCTGCAAAGACTGAAATGGGATTATTAATCCCTGACCTTATATCGTTTATAAATATATTAAAAAGTAAGGGTCCCAACACTGAACCTTGGGGTACACCACTGACAACCCTAGACCATGCAGAGTATGAATCATTAACCACTACTCTCTGAATACAATATTTTAACCAGTTTTCTACCATTTACATACAGATTTTTCCAAGCCTGTAGACTTTACCTTACACATTAGCGGTGTGGGGGGAACTGTGTCAAACACAGTACAGTCTTAGCTCTCTGCACCTATACAGTGTTTTACTGATAGTAATGGTTCATTGAAACCATCACATTTTGTTATACATAGCTTATATGCATGGTTGGAGACAATTTATGGCATCTGATTGACTCGTCTATCCAGTATAGTATGTCAACTCCAGTCACATGCCTTTCAGTGCAAGTTGTTGGATTGTGGATTTGGTGCGTTGAGATAGTACCGGATTCTAAGGTTTTATAGATAAAAGTGGGGATTGAGGGGGCAAAGAGGATTAAAAAGAGGGGGTGGAGAATTGGGGATCTATAAAGGGAATGAAAAGTTCCCCTTATCAGAGGAACAATTGCCTCACTATTGTGGAGAACAGGCCATAGACTTAAAGTGATTGTAAACAAGATCTTTTTAAAAAGAAATAACAAACGTGGCATTTTTACTTCTTCTGTGCAATGGTTTTGCACAGAGCATCCTCCTCTTCTGGGATCCCCAGCCGAAGCCCCCCCCCCCCCAAAATGCACCATTCCATTGCGTGGGTTTGATATCCATACACAGGCACAGCCCCCCTCTCTCCTCACAGGCTGAGATTGACAGCAGCAGAAGCCTATGGCTGCCACTGCTGAAACCAGGCTCAGTAAGGAGAGAGAGCAGAAATAGATGCTACTCTCCAGATTAGGTACAAGTCAGTATTTGGGGGGGGGGGGGTCTGGTTCTATGAATAGAAGGTTTTTTGCCTTAATGCATCGAATGAATTAAGGTAACAAAATACCCTTCTTCCTTTACAAACACTTTAGGGATATGGTATGACTTGGCAGAGGTGTCCCTAGGGTTGGTGTCACCCGGTGTGGTAACACTTGGTGACACCCCCTCGGACTCCATTATGCTCAATCCGCAGATTCGATCCATCCTGCGAGGATCGTCGGCTTTCTTTACAGCTTACCTTTTCTTGGAGTGGGTCCGGTGTCACCCCGTATAGGTTGCATGCTGACGATCCCCGCAGGATCGTCGGCATGCAATCTAAAGGGGGTGACACCGGACCCGCTCCCATAAAAGGTAAGTTGTAAAGAAAGCCGACGATACCCGCAGGATGAATCGGATCCATCCTGTGGGGATCTTCGGCTTGCTTTTCAACTTACCTTTTTGTGGAGCGGGTCCGGTGTCACCTCGTGCGGTCGGTGTCACCCGGTGCGGATCGCACCCCCCGCACCTGCCTTGGGATGCCACTGTGACTTGGTATTCATAGTATGCCATACCTGAAGAGATGGGATGTAATGAAGATGTCACCAGCTAATTGCACTGCTAGTGAAATTCTGACATGTTTCTGATTTTTTCTGCTAAAAGTCAAAAGGTGATCCTCTTTAAACACAAAGGGGCTTCTAATTTCATGCAGGCCCTTTTTACACATTAACAGAAAAACCATTTCATATGTATGCATAGTTATTATTATTCAGTTTGCCCAGCGCTTTACAAAATGAAGGTAGACATTACAGTTACAATACAATTTGGTGCAAGAGGAAACAGATGGACCTGCTCGTTAGAGCTTACAATCTAATGACATTTATACTGTATAGTATTTGAAAAGTTATTATAAATATATTCCTCAATAATCACAAAGGATATCAATTCCAATCTGTGAGCACTAAGTGCAAGCACAGTTATTTCCTCCTGAAATAGTGGAGACATAATCACTTGCTGCATATAGCCAGTGCAGAGAGCAGAGATGTGGGAGGGGCATTCACAAAAGAAAACTACAGGAGGGGGTGGATACAAGACCAGTCAGCCTGCTCAAGCAGAGAGAGTATCAGTGACTGGTCTTCATTACAGGAAGCTTCTGCACAAAAGCAAACTTTCATGCTGTTTTACTGCACAGATCTGGAATAAATACACAAAGCACACAAAGTTCAGGTATTTAGACACTGTTTATTCCCAGAATTCAGCTTCTAGATTAGGTTTTCTTGCAGCAACGTATGCGCAGTGATGAATGTTAAGGCAGTCTGTTCATTTGAATAGGCTCCCTACTGCAACATATCGCGCCAAAAAAGTGACTAACCTATTTGTTGTAACATGGCATACCACAATGTATGGTAGTGCGTTACTAAGCATTGTGGCACACTGAAGCACATGTCTACTAGCAAGGTGCATTGGGGTGCTATTAGGAATGAACATCACCACAGCACACCTATGTGCAAAACATGCTGTTTCAGGCATTGCAGTAATACATACATTACCACAACAACAGTGCAAACCAAGCTTTACATTGGAACTAAACTCTCTGAATCAGCATTAAAGTGTTACTAAACCCACAACAGTAAAATAAGTCTGTATATGCAGTAAAGCTGCATTGTGTAAAAATGCTGTATGAATCGTCTTCTCTGATACTCCCCCTTTTTTTGATGGCCCCAACCTATCTGTTATAGTTAGACTAGCAGTAACATATCTGCATATGCTCTGGTGTGTATTGCTAGAGAGGTTTTTTTTCTTTGTGACGGTGCATGTGATCAGCACAGGGCCAATCAGTGCTGTTCAGACAGAGGGTCAGGGGTTATGCAGCGTCATAGGACAGTCAGGGGAGAATGAAAACACCTGGACACTGATAGAAGTCACAAGACTGCTATATACTGCTGATGAGAAAATGTAATCAGCGGTTTATATTTATTAAAATAATTGCACTTCCATGTTCTGTGTACTCTGGAACATTGGATATAGTGAATGCAGGGTCATGGATTTAGAAACACTTTATTTTTAATCCATATGCTGTTAGAATTAGTAAACAGATAGAAAGGTATATTTATTTACTTGTTGTAACCCTTTTTTTTAATTTCTTCAGTTGCTTCCTGGTTTCTGGCCTAGGTCAAAATGATGTCATACATCCAAGGAGTCTTCATGGTCGTTTTCTTTCTTTCATGGGGGTTTTTTAAACTAAGCACACCATCCTGCCTGCATGCCAGAGCTAAGGGTAGATAGATTCCAGGAAGTAAATGCTACATGAATTATTTTCCCTTACTCAAGACGGCCGTGGATAGAAATGCTATAGGGTGTGTGATTTCTCAACAAAATAAAGCATGAAGGCATGGAAACATGGCTGGATGTGTGAGTTTGCTTTGAATATAAAATATTAATTAAATAGCATTTTCAGTTTGTGGTTCTCAGATACAGTTTAGTTCTGCTGTAATTCAAATGTTCAAATACTACACAGAAAACCACTGTATATGTATGGATGCAAAACAATGCCAGATTTCACAAGCAGGTGGTGCTGAACCTTCCTGAACATTGTAGCTTCTTACTGAGCTAAAACCTAAAAGCTGTAGGAATGGTTTTTAACTATTTGCCAACTGTGCTATAGCTGAATGATGGCTAAAGCGCGGTCGCCCAGTTCTGGGATACCAAGTGTGAGGGACGGAGATGGATCGGATCCTACACAGTGAATTGATACATTAAGCAGTGCCTTACAGTGTCCCACAGTGCCCATCAGTGCCCATAGTGCTGCCTCATCAGTGCTGCCTCATCACTGCAGCTCATCAGTGCCACTTATCAGTGCTGATCAGTGCCGCTCCATTAGTAGAGCATCATCAGTGGATCTTCATCCCATCAGTGCTGCCTCATCAGTTCACATCAGTGTAGCTTATCAGTGCCCATTAGTAGGAAAGAAGAAGAGGAAGCGCCTTCTAAGTGCAGTCTTTAAAAGTAATATTTAATAGACCACAGTGAAAAACACTTGAGGCACACACGTGGCAGGGGGGAAGGAGGATCAGTGTACAGACAAGACCTGACCTGTGTACTGACGACACGTCCGCCCACGTGTGCGTCTCAAGCTGGCTCCAGGAACTTCCGGTTTCCGAGACAAGCCTCCTGGTGTTCTCCTCTGTATCTACAGCTGGCGGATACACACGGACAGGTCCTGCAGGATGTGGATGTATTGCGGAGCACCTCCCATTCCCCTCCTTCTTGAGCTTTTGATGAACAAACTATTTCTGCAGATCTTGTGAGTTTTTTTTAACTCTGGTCTATTAATATTACTTTTAAACAATGCACTTTGAAGGTGCCTCTGTAACGATTGTGCACAATAGGGACATGGAAGCTGTACGTGACAGACATCTTGTATATTTCTCAGCCATTTTGTTTTCATGAGCAGTGATCTCCCTCCCTCCTCTTGCAAACTATAGAATTTGTAGCTGTAACTTTTAACAAACTTCAAAAGAGCCTCTTGTCTCCAATAAAACATTAAGTCCAGGCCTGAGTGCCAGCTGTGAACAGCTAATTAGTCTTGGCAGGATGTCTGTTTCCACGAACAATGAAAAACTCTTCCCTCTGCCTATTCTACAACTTAACAGTTCCACATACAATTCATAGAATTCAACAGGAACAGGACACATTAATATTAGGTGTATATTTGAATGGGGAATATCATACCAAATAAATCAAGATCATACATGACTACCCTAGCACATACAAAAGGAGAGAAAGCAGTCTCCTCCCTCTTGGGTGACAAAGGTACGCTGTGTTTGGTATCCCTGGATATGAAATATAATTCTGAATAATAGTCTACCATTTTCTAGAATACCACCTGAATGTATTGGAAGTTATTGCTATTATCACCATAAACATGGTGACCTCCTAGTACCATCCCTCAAACCGGATTATTGGTCAGATGGTCTCTGGCGATACCCCTTTGATATCACAGAAAAGAGACTGACAGGACCTGGTAAGCAAGCTCTCATTTTAACATCAGCCAAGGAACACCTAAGAGAGCCACAGCAACATTTTGTTTGGACAATTGGATTCTGCTAAAACCAGCACTTTGCAAGTATTCTCTAATTTCACCTCCTTTTATTTCTCTGTTGCATTATTGTTCTCTTCATGTCTTTGTAACATCCTTTCTGTAAATATCTTAATTGCTCCATTTTGACCTTTTGAGTATTAAACCCTATTTGGAAAAGTGTTGAAATTGTTTCTAAAGCTTTTAATGCAAACTAAAGACTCCTAAAGTGCTACTGTATATAATAATCCTCTGAATATATCTGTCTGTGGTGACAGTGTGCATTACAGATGTTTATGATAAAATCATAGTGTTATTGCTAAGATTGTGAGTTTGCGCCTTCTCAGTAAAAAGGCAGTGGTGGCAGTTTAGAGAGTTAATTGCTTAATTAACTAACTCAGTGACAATTGCTCTCAGGCTGCCGGCACATAGATTGTGGTCCCACGAGCTGGAAAATCTTTGTCTAGGGCGCAGCTGAGAGTGGCATTGTTACGCAAGTGACAGCGCGGTGTGAGATCAGCTAGTCCTTTGTCACGAGTTGGTGAGAAGGGCAGGGGTCTGGCACCACGTTCGTCACAGCTTCCTCTTCTTCTTCCCATGTAACACAGAGTTGGCTTGCTTTAGGATGGCTGCCACTCGTGCTATTTAGGACCACATTGACATTTAAGGACTTTCTATGGACTTATACATACTGTTTACACTTAATTTAGGAATGATCACACAGCCCTTCTGTACACCAACATTTGTTCATTTTATTCAGTACCCATTGGTGCAGTCTGATCAGTGCTCATCAGTTCAACCTAATCAGTGAAGCCTCATCAGTGCACATCAACACACATCAGAGCAGCCTCATCAGCACCCATCAGAGCAGCCTCATCAGCACCCACCAGTGCAGCCTCATCAGCACCCATCATTGCAGCCTCATTTGCACTCTTCAGTGTGGCCTCATCAGCACCTATCCATGCAGCCTCATCAGCACCCATCAGTGCAGCCTCATCAGAGCAGCCTCATGTGCACCCATCAGAGCAGCCTCATCAACACCAATCAGTGCAGCACAATCAGCACCCATCAGTGCAGCACAATCAGCACCCATCAGTGCAGCCTCATCAGCACCCATCAGAGCAGCCTCATCAGCACCCATCAGTGCAGCCTCCTCAGGACCCATCATTGCAGCCTCATTTGCACCCATCAGGGCAGCCTCATCAGCACCCATCAGTGCAGCTTCATCAGAGCAGCCTCATGAACACCCATCAGTACAGCCTCATCAGCGCCAGTCAGAGTAGCCTCAATAGTGTACCTCACTTTATTCTAATCAGTGCAGCCACATCTGTCCCAATGTCCCCATCACAGCAGTGTGTCACCACTATGTCTACAAAATTATTTACCTGTGAGGAGGCATACCAAATCCTCAGTATGACCGACAAGAGCAGCGGGGAGCTCTCTTTGTCTGATTCTAATTCTGATTCAGAATACGAACTGGTGTTAAGTAGTGGGTCTGTAACAGAATCAGAGGAGGAGGAAAGTGTGCTCACCAAACATGCTGGCGAAGAGCACGCTACCACTAATAGTGCAGTGGCAACCACCAGTAGCGCAGTGACATCCACCAGAAATGGGGTACCTCTGCAAGAAAGGCCAGGTACTGGGGGGAGTGTCACATCAGCTCCAAATGGCTATGGCCTATGCCAGTCTATCATATGCACTTGAAAACCCTCTATGGCTTCCCCGTAAGGGGCAGCTAAAATCCCCCCTTTTACTGCACAGCCTGGTGTTAAGGCCAACACAGAAAATTTTGCACCCATTGATTTTTTTCAATTTAGTTTTCACGGTCGACTTAACATGTTCAATTGTGGATCAGCAATTTATAGCCAACAGCACGACTTCAATTTATGCCAGTTCCTATGAATGGAAAAAGTTAACAGTGGAGGAATTTAAAATCTTTTTTGGCCTCACATTAAATATGTGACAAAAAAAAATTATTACACTCCTACTGGTCCACCCACCCTATACATCATATGCCCATTTATTCATCCATTAGGCCAAGAACACAATATTTGATGATCATGCGGTTTTTTCATTTTAGTGACAACACCCAGTGCCCTCCCCGAAATGACCCTGCATATGATGAACTTTATAAAATTCGTCCACTTCCTAATTTTCTCCCAACTATATATTGTGGACAAAAACATCTGTGTGGATGAGTTGCTTATCCACTTCACTCTCAGGTTAGGCATCAAACAATTTATCCCCAGTAAAAGGGCCTGATATGGGGTGAAACTGTACAAGTTATGCAACGGGTTACATGTATGCCTTCCACATGCATGAAGGAAAGGACACCCAGCTACACCCACCTGACTGCCCAGACTATATTGGAACATTTGGAAAAGTCATGGGACCTTGTATTTCCACTCTTTGAAAAGGTTTATCATCTATACGTTGATAACTAATATACCAGCCTGCCCCTTTTCTGCAATTTTTACCAGAAGAAAACACTAGCATGTAGCACAGTAAGAGCTAATAAAAAGGGCTTCCTGCAAAGGTTGGTGAATACAAGACTACAAAGAATGGAGTCACTGAGTTCGCAAAACGAAGAAGTATTAGCTATGAAGTGGAGGGACAAAGGAGACATATACAGTATATATATATATATATATATATATATATATATATATATATATATATATGTATATTGCACATATGTAGCTTGACTTCCAAAACATAATTCTTAGCTGCAAGTGCAGTGCAAACATCAAATGTGAATTTCAATTAACACATCCATGGACATGAAATGATGTTCACTTGTACTCACAAGATTTTATCCAAGATTTATTAGACCTAAAATAATAAATAAGGGTTATTACAGCCCTCTATGAGTAAAAATGTGTGAGGCCTGTCTTAAAAACATTGTATTGGGGTAAGCCCACACTAAAACTGATCAACCCCTCACACAAAATAGGAGAATGCAATACACTCAACAGTCACTTTATTAGGTATACATGTTCAATTGCTTGGTAACACAAATTACTAATCAGCCAATCACGTGGCAGCAGCTCAGTGCATTTAGGTATCTAGACATGGTGAAGATGACTTGCTGAAGTTCAAACCGAGCTTCAGATCAGGGAAGAAAGGGGATTTAGGTGACTTTGAACGTGGCATGGTTGTTGCTGCCAGACGGGCTGGTCTGGGTATCTCAAAAACTGCTGATCTACTGGGATTTTCCACAAGGTTTAGGTGTGTCTATGGGAATGCTTGACCATTCTTCAGAGGTGCATTTGTGAGGTCAGGCACTAATGTCAGACAAGAATGCCTGGCTCACAACCTCTGCTCTAATTTATCCCAAAGCTGTTCTATCGGGTTGAGGTCAGGACTCTGTGCAGGCCAGTCAAGCTCCTCCACCCCAAACTTGCTCATCCATGTCTTTATGGACCTTGCTTTGTGCACTGGTGCACAGTCATGTTGGAACAGGAAGGGGCCATCCGCAAACTGTTCCCAAAATATTGTCCAAAATGTCTTGGAATGCTGATCCCTTAAGAGTTCCCTTCACTGGAACTAAGGGGCCAAGCCCAACCCCTGAATAACAACCCCACACCATAAGTGCAGTGCAGTCAGGCAAGTAACATTCTACTGGCAACTGCCAAACCCAAACACATCCATCCTATTGCCAGAGAAGCGTGATTCATCACTCCAGAGAAGCGCGATTCATCACTCCAGAGAACACGTCTCCACTGCTCGAGTCCAGTGGTGGCGTGATTTACACTACTGCACCTGATGCTTTGCATTGCAGTTGGTGATATAAGGCGTGGATGCAGCTGCTCAGCCATAACTGGCCTGCACAGAGTCCTGACCTCAACCCAATAGAACACCTTTGGGATGAATTAGAGCGGAGACTGCAAGCTAGGCCTTCTCGTCCAAGATCAGTGCCTGACCTCACAAATGCACTTCTGGAAGAAGAACATTCCCATAGGCACACTCTTAAATCTTGTGGACAGCCTTCCAGGGAGAGTTGCAGCTGTTATAGCTGCAAAGGGTGGGCCAATTCAATATTGAACCCTGTGGACTAAGACTGGGATGCCATTAAAGTTAATGTGTGTATAAAGGCAGGCATCCCAATACGTTTGGCAATATAGTGTATATGCTTTCCTCAATTCACAATGACACCTCCGTGCAAATCCCCGGAAGGAATGGCCCAGCTCAGAAACCTGAGTGTGTGCATGAATACAATATGTTCATGGGGGGAGTCGACAACAATGATCAGATGATCCGGCCCTATCATGCAATAAGAATAATCCACCATTGGTACAATGAAGTCTCCATTTCTTTTCAATATAGCAGTTTAGAATTCCTATGTGATCCACTGTAAATCCACTGAGATACCCGAATACTTTCTTAGATATCAGGAGGAAATTGTCACTGCTCTTTTGTACAAGGAAGGCCCACCAAGAAGCATTTTCTCAGATGTTGTGAGCAGACTCCACAAATGTAATTTTCCTAATAAAGTCCCTTCCAGAGAAACAGTTAAAAAATGTTGGGTGTGCTCTAGAGGGGGAGTTAGATGAGACGCTAGTTACTATTGTCCCAGTGTCCTCCCAAACAGGCCTCTGCATATGTGACTTCTTCCACCATTACTATACATCACTACAATATTAATGAAGTATGGAGAACGTAATACTGACTTCTTGTCATTTGCCTTCACACTCCTCATGCCACTGCCTGCTCCTGAACTGACCCTAGCCTGATATTTGACCACACCACTGCCTGCTGCCTACACTGACCATGCCTCTGCCGGCTCCTGAATTGACCCTGGCCTGTTATTTGACCACGCCTCTTCCTGCCGCCTAATCTGGCCATACCTTTGCCTGCTCTGGAACAGATCCTGGCCTGTTTAGATGATGCCTATACTTGCCCTCTGAACTATCGACTATGTTTCTGCCTTCCACCTGAATTGAGCTGTGCCTGTTAATTTACCACTTTTTTGCATGTCACTTGGACTGATCTTTTCCCCTGCTATTGTAGTAGTGGGATTCAAGATAACACGGAGGTCTCACATATGGGAGGGGCTCCAGAGTAGTTTTTCTGAGTGGAGAACACTAAGTTTTTTGTTTTCTCGCATTTTGTAATTCCTGGATTAGGGTCTGGGGACTGGAGGCTTCAATGAAATTTGAGTGGGAAGAAGCCTCTACCCTTGTGACCAGGTCTTACCTGACAGAGGCCCTAAGACTGATATTTTTGCCTGCTGCTGACTTACCCTGGCCTGTTAATTGATCATTGCTCTTCCTGCCACCTGAACAGACCACACCTTTTCCTGCTACCTGTACTGACTGTGGCCCAAGCCTGCTGCCTGGACCAATACTTTGATTGTGCTGAGAATATCTCTGCCTGCTGCCTGTACTAACTATGGACAGTATTCCTGCCTGCTCCCTGGATTCCTTTCGCTGTCGCTGACCACATCCCTGCCTGCTGCCTGGACCAGTGCTCTCCTCTGTAGACAACTGTACTACTAAAACCACAGGTAATCTTTTGTTTACCCTTTGCTCAGCAGAATGTATTTTGGGGTGTAATTTTTGGTATGTATAGTACATGCTATGTGTTAGAAATATTTTATAAACAGACAACTTTGTGTAAAAAAAAATGTTTTCATTTTCTTTCCACATTTTCTACATTTAATTTTTTCCATTTTGTGGAAAAAATTCAATGTTCAAAAGACTCATTATGCCTCTTAAAAATACATTGGAGTGTTTGCTTTCCAAAATAGTTGTCAGGAAATTAGATGTGTAATTTATGCCCTTAGAATGCCTGAAGGTGCTACTTGGATATTGGGCCTCACTATGTGGCCAGGCTGTGGAAAAGTCTCACACATGTGGTATCGCCATACTCAGGAGGAGTAGCAGAATGTATTTTGGGGTGTAATTTTGGTATGTACATGCTACGTGTTAGAAATATCTTATAAATCCACAGCTTTGTGTAAAATAAAAATATGTTTTCATTTTCTTTCCACATTTCCTAAAAACTTGTGGACAAAAATGGCATGTTCAAAAGACTTATTATGCCTCAAAGAATATAGGCTAGATGTGTAATTTATGTTCCTAGAACACCTGACTGTGCTCCTTGAATGTTGGGCCTGTCTTTGTGGCTAGGATGAGGAAAAGTGCCACACGTGGTATTGCCATACTCAGGAGGAGTAGCAGAATGTGTTTTGGGGTCAAGTTGCAAGTATGACTATGCTGTGTGTGAGAAATAACTTAGGGCTTCAAGAAATGAGGTAGGCAGTCAGTACATCAGGATTGATACATTTTTAATGGTAGGTAACGTAGTTTGTAGACTGTATAACTTTCATACAGACCAAATAATATACACTGAATTGGGTAATATATACCAAAGAAGTGTAGCAGTATAACTGTTGGCCTACATTTATGAAGAAAAATTACTTATTTGCAAAATATATAATAGAAACTAAGAAAAAATGTGTTTTTCTTTTCAGAATTTTCAATCTTTTATCATTTATAGTGCAAAAAATTAAAAACCCAGTGGTGATTATATACCACCAAAAGAAAGCTCTATTTGTGTGTAAAATATGATAACAATTTCATGTGGGTACAGTGTTGCGTGACAATTGAAAATTGGCCTGGGCAGGAAGGGGTATAAGTTCCCAGAAGGCAAGTAGATTTCAGAAAGAGATTTCATGTCACTTTCTATCCTGTAGATCCAACCGGAAGTGGGAGGAAATCTTTAACGAAAACCTTCTCTTAGACAGTTATCACAATGTGTTGCCATTGGAATATTTTTTCTTTATTTCTGTTTATTTCTCAACATTTTGGATTTTTCATCACATTCAGTCCCACTGACAATGGTCACCAGAAAAAATACAGAGGGTGGATCTCCTCGAGTGAACATAGACAAAAAAAAAACTTGACATGGGTCAACCTCTTAATACACTATCCAAAAAAACACTGGGGCAAATAAAATGTGTGAACAGAAGCCAAAAGAAGAAAAAAAAATTTTTACCTTTTTTTCTGATAACCATAATAAACAAATATTTGTATAAAATCCCTTTACCTTCCCTGTATTGCTTTGGTTATTACTATATTGACCTTCGTTTTATTGCTATGTTGTTTTTATGGCACAAAGTAATTGGTTCACTTCACAGAAGAAAACTTTATAGTATATACAGAACCAAAACTGTTAAAAGCTGGGAAAGCATTGAAATACCTTTCAGATTTTAATTGTTGTATGTGTTCATGCTGGGTTTGTCTTGGGGACTTTTGCTATTGGAAAATCCAGATTTCCAATGGAACAGGAATAGATGGGGAATCTTATAGTCGGTGTACTCATCTACTCTCACTTCATATTGAATTCCTAGGAATGGAAGTAAATAGAAATCTCGCCAATGGAACACAGCAAAAAAAAAAGACAAATTTTATTGTAGTTTAACCACTTAATGTCCACGTAATACATACACTATATGATTGAACATTTGTGGACATCTGACCAACACACCTACAATATACAAGCTTGTTAAAAATGCCATTCTAAAATCATGAACATTGATACACAACTGAACAGCACTTTTGGGCTATAACATGATCCACTGCAAAGCACGTCTGTGGGAATTTAACCCATTTAGTAAAAAGAGCATTTATGAGGTCTAGTACTGATGTTGAATGGGAAGGTCTGGCACGCAATAAGCATTAGAGTATATCTCAAATATTTTCAAAAGAGTTGAGGTCAAGCCTCTGTGAAGACAACTCAGCTTCCTCCACACCAAGCTCATCATACCATATAATTTGGACCTGACTTTTAGGCACAGTCACGTTCTGAAACTGTTATCACAAGGTTGGAAGCACACAGTTGTTTAATATTTCTTTGTTTTCTGTAACAGTAATAAGAACCCTCATTGGAAACACCTGCACTCAATAATTACTGTAGGAGGGGGTGTCACAAAATTTTTGCCATATAGTATGTGAGATTATCAGGTGTCCACAAACTTTTGATCATATTGTGTATGTGTGGTGGCAAATAGGGTGGGCTTTAATGCTCACAGATAGCACATATACGCCCAAGGGCAGCAGAGGTTTCTGTGTTAAGAGTGTGCTTACATCACGCTCCCATCACAGTGACTGAGCTGTCAAAGACAGCTCCCGGTCTCTAGTGATGATTGGGAGGTGGCGGGACAGGCAGCCAATGACAGTGGTCAGGGAAGGGTGTTAAACTGAAGGTGCATATATCCCTGCTCTTCCTTTTTGTCCTGAACTGCTATCAGGTGTTCAAGGTATGCATGCTCCCCCCCCATTTCGTCTACACATGATTCCCCTACCCAGGTACCAGGTATTTCCTGGGAGGCTTGCCATTTGATTGACCTTGTTGAGAAGTGATGGGAAGGTAGGTATTAGCTCCATGATGTCCCTTCCATGAAGTGAGCATGCTATTTTGCTTAAAACAGGCAAAGTACGGGTTAAAGTTAACATTAATTAAAGAGAAATATGTACATTTCATCTCACATTCCACCACACCATTTGATCCTTTTAACCTTTACCCTCATGTCATGATTTGTGCCTATTTTTAGGTTGGAAATGATTTAAAATACCCTTCGTGAAAATGCTGCTTCTCACTGCTGTGCTTTTTTGCAGGCATAGCTGAGTAACAGCCACACCATTCAGCGCAAGTGTCTGCACACAGGATTGTATTGCAGAGACAGGGACTGGTGTGTCACACCAGGTCTGGTACTTAGTACTGATTACCGAGAACACTTATTGCAACACACAGCCATTGTTAGACACTTTGTACAACTACTGAAAATGTGAGAATATGATATTTGTGTGACTTTAATTGGGCTTTAAAGGGTAAGCATGCTTTCTACTACAGACTGTTTACTTAACCCATTTGTCAAGCTTACCTGTTCTGCCTGTAACCACAAGCTTTAGACAGGTGGCAGCAATCTCTTTCAGTGTGTTGTATCTAGGTCTCTTCTTGCAGCAGTTGTTCTTGGTCACCACTAGAGGTGCTCAAATCTTAAAAGATGATCTATATAAGATAAATGTGCAGGGCCCTCCTGTAGTAGCCAGGAGCGGCTAGTGCAGGAAGAGTACAGGGTGTGAACACATTGGAGGATGGAGGATGGATATATAAAACTCTCAGTTGCCACCTGCTGACTCAGATAACTCTTGCCATTTATTTGAGCATCCTTCAAGTAAAATAAAGAATGATTTGAATGGCTAGAATTTCATAGTCTACACCAGGGGTCTCCAAACTTTATAAACAAAGGGCCAGTTTCAGACTTTAGGGGGGCTGGACTGTGACTAGTGGGAGAAGAAAATGTCCTGGCATCAGTGGGAGTAAACAATGCCTCATCATTGATATTAATGGGAGATATAGTGCCCCATCACTGGTATCAATGGAAGGAATAGTTTCCCATTGTTGGTGTCAGTGAGAGGAATAGTGCCCCATCATTAGTGTCAGTAAGAGGAATAGTGCCCCATCATTGGTGTCAATGGGAGGAATAGTGCCCTATCATTAGTGTCAGTGGAAGGAATAGTGCGCCATCATTGGTGTCAGTGAGAGGAATAATGCCCCGTTATTGGTGTTAGTGGAAGGAATAGTGACCCATTGTTGGTGTTAGTGGCGGGAACTATGCCCCACTGTTGCTGATAGGGGGAATAATGTCCCAAGGGCCAGATAAAAGCAAACAAAGGGCCGCATCCAGCCCCCCTTGGCAGTTTGGAGACCACTGGTCTACACTATGATAAATACTGAACTAGAAGCCAAAAGGAAGTGTGGATAGAGGAGACTTTTTGGTAAACTTTTTACAGTTGACTTAAATAAACATAGTACTTTGCTGGGCCCCAGAACATTTTATAAATATGTTTCTGGCTACATGTCAGTCTTTTAAAGTGTATTGTGGAAGGCTGCTTTTTACAGTACTTGCTACTGTGTTCCCAGATCTCACCATTTTACAATACCAGATAAATCCAAATAAAAAAAAGTGTACTGAAAGTATCCGTAACCAATTGAGGAGTATAGGAGATACATCCTAAAAAAAACTTTAACAAATTTTCTAGGACATATTTCCTACACTCAGCTCCTATCCCCATGCTTCTGTTCCCATAGCCAATTGTTGGCTGTCAAAATGATAGCAGGTATTTTTTATGTATTACAGTGCATGATCAGCTGTCCAAAATGCAACTGCTGCAGATAGTCTGAAAGTGTAATTAAACAATACAATGTAACAATGTGCAGTTCATTGTATTCACTATTCACTACATTTATATGTAGGTGAGGTGTAGGTAGTTTAGGTGTAACATTTGATCTGCACGTGGCATCAGTTAAAGAAAACTTACATGCACAAAAAAATGTGTCCCAAAGCCCAGCTCCAGGCAAAATCTAATTTTCCCATCTCTCTTTTCCACAACCCCCTGAACCCATACTTCCAGTTAGCAAGCTTTCCTTACCTGTTGAAATAAGTTATACTCACCTGAGTTCCCCCATCTAGGTCCTTCTCTGACACTTTTTCCTACTGAAAGGGACCTCTAGTCCATCACTGTACATTAACCCTCACCAGCCAGTCCTCTTCACCCTTCTCTGATGTCAGTCGTCTTCTGGATTCTGAGAGGATCTCTGTTTTGGCTAGCAGATAGAAATTGTCCAGCAGATAGAACAAGCTGACTCGGGATGATCTTGTGACTGTGGCTTAAAGTACATGTTACATTTATCCTGGAACTGGGCTTTATTTGCTTATTAGCCCTTAGTTAACCATAATCAGCTCTAAAATACTCTTCCCCTTCTCCTCTTAGATTTTATATTTTTCAGATTTTTTTTTACTATTTGATTTAAAGTTTGATTTTTTTCTTGTTTGTTTTTCATTTTGGTTTGTCATTTTTTCCAGGGTCCTATAAAAATGCACAAAACTGAAAAGAAATTATAGTGCCACACTTTGTTCCAGAAACATCATTTTAGTGTCAATTTAAATAGAACAAATGATGAAATAAAAAAATAAAATGTATAACGTTTTATTTACATTATATATATATATATATATATATATATATATATATACTGTATATATATATATATAATTTTGCAAGACTATAGAAAGTCCAGTTTGTCCCCCCAAAAAGTATGTATGTATTACATTGTTGTCTAATAATAGTAATAAAGTAATAACAAAGTTATTGCCCAATACACATGCCCAAAATGGAAAGGGTATGACATTCTCAATTGTATGCATGGTAAATATAATCTAATATCCTTAGACACCATAAATACATGTCTGTGCTGAGTCAGGCAGAAATTATGGTCTTTCCTCAACAAAGATACATGGTGTTTTGTCAGTTCCATACCTGTTAAATTAAAAAATAAATAAACAATGTTCATTGATTTGCCTTTCCTCTATTATCTATTTTTCTCCTATATTTTGTCTTTCTATTAATTGTTTCTCTTCAGTATCTTTTCACTCTCTCACTTTTTTTTGTAATTCTTTCCCTGATCTAAAAAAGTTACATTACTACATATTGAAGTTTTAAATATGCCCTGTACTTCTTTCTCCTGACTGGTTTCTGTGTCACTTTTGGATTGATCAGTACTTCAACCAACTGACCAACTACTCTACTCTGTGATTTTCCCTGTCTTTTAAAGAAGGCTTTTTGAATATTAAAATGACTTCTTCCTTCTCAACGTCATACAAATCCTGCTGAAATTTTCTCAGTCCCTCTAATTTTTTTCTTTCTCCACATTTTTCTGTAAATTACTGTATTATTTTTCAAGTGAAGATTATTCTTTTAACCTATCAAAATCCTTTACACTCTTTCCAATTTCTTCACTTAAACCCTGTTATTGTGCTTTTTCTAATCAATAATTAACTGCACAATCCCCAAACCACATGAAACACATTTCTCTCTACTGACTAAAAGATGATTTCTCAAATTTTCAGCTGAAACAATCCTCTTCTTAAGTCTTGAGGGACTATTCCTACTTTTATATATTGCTGAAAACCAACTACATCCCATTAAGGTCTTAATTGTATTGTCACTAGATTTTTATGCTTTCCAAACAAGAATATTATGTTCTTACTTTGCATATCCATACCGCCATGCTCATGGATATATATATATATACATTATATTGCCAAAAGTATTGGGGCGCCTGTTTTTACACACACATGAACTTCAGTGTTTTCCCAGTCATAGTTTGTAGGGTTCAATATTGAGTTGGCCCACCTTTTTTCGGTATAACAGCTTCAACTCTTCTGGGAAGATTGTCCACAAGGTTTAAGAGTGTGTCTATGGGAATATTTGACCATTCTTCCAGAAGCTCATTTGTGAGATCAAGCACTGATGTCTGACAATAGGGCCTGGCTTACAATCTCCGTTCAAATTCATCCCAAAAGTGTTCTGTCGAGTTGAGGTCAGGACTCTTGCTTTGTGCACTGGTGCTCAGTCATATTGGAACAGGAAGGGGCCATCCTCAAACTGTTCCCACAAAATTGGGAGCATGACATTGTCCAAAATGTCTTACTATGCTAACACCTTAAGCGTTCCCTTCACTGGAACTAAGGGGTCAAGCCAAACCCCTGAAAAACAACTCCACACCATAATCCCCCCTCCACCAAATTTTACACTTGGCACAATACAGTCAAGCAAATACAGTTCTCCTGGCAATCGCCAAACCCAGACACATCCATTGGATTGCCAGACAGAGAAGCGTGATGATTCATCACTCCAGAGAACATGTCTTTACTGCTCTAGAGTCCAGTGGTGGGGTGCTTTATACCTCTGCATCCGACGCTTTGCATTGCACTTGGTGATGTAAGGCTTGGATGCAACTGTTCAGCCATGGAAACCCATTCCATAAAGCTCTCTATGCACTGTTGTGCTAATCTGAAGGTCACATGAAGTTTGGAGGTCTTTAGCTATTGGCTATACAGACAGTTGGCAACTTCTGCACACTCTGCGCTTCAGCATGCACTGGCTCCACTCTGGCAACCTACCACGCTTGAATTCGCTGAGCTCCTGAGAGCGAACCATTCTTTCACAAATGTTTGAAGAAACAGTCTGCATGCCTAGGTGCTTGATTTTATACATCCGTGACCATGGAGGTGATTGGAACACCTGAATCCAATGAATTGAATGGGTGTCCCAATACTTTTGGTAATATACAGTTGCAAGAAAAAGTATGTGAACCCCTTGGGATTACGTGGAGTTTTGCATGAATTGGGCATAAAATGTGCTCTGAACGTCATCTAAGTCACAACAATAGAAGAACACAGTCTGCTGAACATAATACTACACAAACATTAGATGTTGCCATGGTTTAATTGCACATAACATGTAAACATTCACAGTGCAGGGAGGAAAAAGTATGTGAACCTTTGGACTTAATAACTGGTTGACCCTCCTTTGGTAGCAATAACCTCAACCAAACGTTTCCTATAGTTGGAGATCAGACCTGCACAACGATCTGGAGTAATTTTGGACCACTCCTCTTCACAAAACTGTTTCAGTGTAGCAATATTCTTGGGATGTCTGGTGTGAATCGCTCTCTTAAGGTCATGCCACAGCATTTCAATCAGGTTGAGGTCAGGACTCTGACTGGGCCACTCCAGAAGGCGTATTCTGTGCTGTTGCAGCCATTGTTTTGTTGAATTACTTGTATGCTTTGGGTCATTGTCCATCCTCTGCGGAGCTTCAGTTGGCGGACAGATGGTCATACGATTTCCTGCAAAATGTCTTGATAAACTCTGGAATTCATTTTCCCATCAATGACAACAATCCGTCCAGGCCCTGAGGCAGCAAAGCAGCCCCAAACCATGATGCTCCTTCCGCCATGTTTTACAGTGGAGATGAGGTTTTGATGTTGGTGTGGTGGACAGATGAAACCAACTCAATCTTGGTTTCATCTGTCCACAGTATATTTTGCCAGTAGTGCTGTGGAACATCCAGGTGCTCTTTTGCAAACTTCAAACATGCTGCAATATGCCCCAAGAACAAGCAGGAACTGAAGACAGTTGCAGTAGAGGCCTGGCAGAGCATCACCAGGGATGAAACCCAGCGCCTGGTGATGTCTATGCGTTCCAGACTTCAGGCTGCAATTGACTGCAAAGGATTTGCAACCAAGTATTAAAAAGTGAAAGTTTGATTTATGATTATTATTCTGTCCCATTACTTTTGGTCCCTTAACAAGTGCGAGGCACATATGCAAACTGTTGTAATTCCTACACCGTTCCCCTGATTTGGATGTAAATACCCTCAAATTAAAGCTGACAGTCTGCAGTTAAAGCACATCTTGTTTGTTTCATTTCAAATCCATTGTGGTGGTGTATAGAGCCAAAAATGTTAGAATTGTATCGATGTCCCAATATTTATGGACCTGACTGTATGTAGCTTGACTTCTAAAACATCATAATTCTTAGTCAGCTGTAAGTGCAATGCAAACATCAAATGTGAATTTCAATTAACACATCCAAGGACAAGAAATGATGTTCAATTGCACTCACAAGATTTTATCCAAAATGTATTAGACTTACAAAAATAAATAAAGGTTATTACAGCACACCATGATTAAAAATGTGGCAGTTCTGTCTTAAAAACATTGTATTGGGGTAAGCCCACACTCAAACTGATCAACCCCTCATACGAAATAGGGGAATTCAACACACTTAGCAGTCACTTTATTAGGTGCACCTGTTCAATTGCTTGGTAACACAAATTGCTAATCAGCCAATCACATGGCAGCAACTCAATGCATTTAGGTATCTAGATATAGTGGAGAAGACTTGCTGAAGTTCAAACCAAGCATCAGAATAGTGAAGAAACTGGATTTAAGTGACTTTGAACGTGGCATAGTTGTTGGTGCCAGACGGGCTGGTCTGTGTATCTCAAAAACTGATGATCTACTGGCATTTTCACACAATCGTCTATAGTGTTTACAGAGAATGGTCCAAAAAAGAGAAAATATCCGGTGAGCGGCAGTTGTACGAATAAAAACGCCTTGTTGAGGTCAGAGGAGAATGGACAGACTTGTTCAAGATTATAGAAAGGCAACAATAACTCAAACAACCACTCATTACAACCAAGGTATGCAGCATACCATCTCTGAACACACAAGACGTCGAAACTTGAAGCAGATGGGCTACTGCAGCAGAAGACACACCGTGTGCCACCCCTGTCAGTTAAGAACAGGAAATAGAGGCTACTATTTTCACAGGCTCACCAAAATTGGACAATAGAAGATTGGAAAAACGTTGCCTAGTCTGATGAGTCGTGATTGCAGCTGTGACATTCAGATGGTAGGGTCAGAATTTGGCATAAACAATGTGGAAGCATGGATCCATCCTGCCTTGTATCAACAGCCAACAAATCTACAGCAAATGTGTGATGCTATCATGTGAATATGGACCAAAATCTCTGAGGAATGTTTCAAACACCTTGTTGGATTTATGCCACAAAGAATTAAGGCAGTTCTGAAGGCAAAAGGGGTCCAACCCGGTACTAGCAAGGTGTGCCTAATAAAGTGGCCAGTGAGTGTATATCAGCATGATGTTCCATGTTATAAACCTTAACACAAGTCATTTCATTATGGAAGTACTAGGATTGTTATTAGACAGAACAAATGTCAGTTGTCGCTGTAAAATAGACTAAACTGTACAAACACTATGTTCATATATGCTCCTAAGCAACTATCATATATGGAAAGCTAATGACTCATTCTCATATATTGCTATCCTTAGCTACACATTGAATACTAATCTCAATGGCATACTGTAAGCCCTCCATGAAAACTGGTGATTCAGCAAAGCCTTCCATTTATATAATAAGATGCAGATTCCATGATTATCTGTTGTCAATAGCAATACAAAGCTGTACTCAGATAATGCAGCTCACAGTTTAAACACACAATAAACTGGACAGACTTAAGCGAAATGGGTGCCATCATCTTTTTCTATGCTGTCCATAAGCCCTACAGCTTTGCGTCCACGTCCCATATTACAATTTAAAAAGCAGCATTTAATATGGTACTTATCTGGACTCGATGCTGGGGTGTCAGATGTGCAGCAAGATTCCAGCCCTCAAATGTATCCACAGCAGTTCATTTATCAGTGTCACCCAGCAAGATCCATTGGATAACATCGACGCATTTCGCTTACATCATCAGGCTTCTTCAGGATAATACTGTGCATGTCACAACCCCCCCCCCAAATGAATATCATTTAATTAGGTAATGTGCCACAGTAGTGAGCTTACTAATTATCCATAAACTTTTAACTCTTCCACTTCCTACCAACGAGCCCAAACAAACCTCAAATGAGATTTGATTACATTATGCATGGTTTCACCAAAGGTTATATTATCACATAAAATTTTATTACAAATACACAACGGACCTAATTTAAGACAACAAAATTAGACAAAGCAAAATTAGGTATCCCAATACAATGCTTTTGAGATAGATCTGTCACATTTTAATGTTGGTGGGTTGTAACGTGCCTTAGTCACTATTATTGTAGGTTTTGATAACTTGGATAGATCAATAAAGTCTTATGAGTGCAATAAAACAACTTTATTCACCTCTGTTTGTTGGTTTAATTGAAACACATTTATATCTGTGCACATTAAATGTGGCATACAAATACATATATATAGGGTACAGGCCTGGCAGGAGATCAATCCGACTGAAAAGCCAGCGCGATGCACTCTATTATTGATTGCACTTGGGGCAGATCACATCTACTTCCTTACCCTTTGCATGACATGGGTCAAGATACTCATTATGGAAGCAAAATTAATGGGCATAACTATACCCTGTTAACTTGGTGCATATATCCTGCATCTCCATTGTGATGGTTTTGCCATAATTCCAAGTGAGGTCCTGTAGACACAGAAAATAGTGAGACGTGAGACTATGATTAAGCACTATACAGCATCATATGTATTAGCAGTCTTCTGTTGCATGTCTGCCATTTTTCATGTATAAACAAGTGCTGCAATAAAGACATTGGCTTTTATTGGAGTGCAGTCATCCATTCAACTTTGTGTCTACTCTGCAGTGGCAAGCTGGACCTGAGGCAGTGTTGATTGTAGATCCCACCTTAAGCAGTGGGTTGCTACTATTGTTTCTCATATTTTGCCTAATACATTTATTTCCTTCAATCATCAGCTCTATCTAGTGGCCATAATAAATTTTTTTCTGGTTGAGGCATTTTAGAAAAATACAGCTAAATGGCCACTAGATGGAGCTGACGATCACAGGAAACAAATGTATTACCGCTTTCTGTCGACCTGGTGAATAAAGGCGGCCTCTCGGCAGTTGGGCTTGAACACCAAGCTGTCACATATATTAATATGAAACTAGCGATTGAGAGCTTTTCGATCATGTGACTGCTGTGACTGTCAATTAGAGCAGTCACATGATTGGATGCCCGCTTCCCGGATTTAGAGCCTGTTAATCGCCTCCTGCCTGCCGTAAAGGGAAATGAAGGATAGGCAGCAGCTCTCTTGTTGTGGGAGGATGTCATATGATGTCCTCCCATTCTAGCTGCATATGCGCACCCCCGGGGGCCCATAGCGCGACAATGACACAGCGGATCACTGATTGTGGTAAAAAGCCAACGACATAGGCTCTACCATGTGATCCACTATGTCCAATCACAGCTCATCACATGTGAACAGGAAATGCTGGTTATCGGCACTCCTCACTTCAATCTGACAGCGCGTGAGGAGAGGGGAGCTGGTAAGCAGCATTCCTCAGAGGGGGTATCTACACTGATAATCAGTGCCCTGATTATCAGTGCAGGCCCATCAGTGTTGCCTCTCAGTGCCCATCATTGCCGCCGATCTGTGCCCATTAATGCCAGATATCAGTGTTCATCAATGCCACATATCAGTGCCCATCAGAGTTGCCTTTCAGTGCCCATTAGTGATGCCTGTCAATGCCCATCAGTGCCTCCTCATCAGTGCAGTCTATCAGTACTCATCAATGCCACCTATCAGTGCTAATCAGTGCCCATCAGCTGCCTATCAGTGACACCTTGCAGTGCTGCCTATCAGTGCCACATATCAGTGCCCATCAGTACTGTCTTTCAGTGCCCATCAGTGACTCCTGTCAATGCCCATCAGTGCCGCCTATCAGTGCCTCCTCATCAGTGCAGTCTATCAGTACCCATCAGTACCACCTATCTGTGCCAATCAGTGCCACCTATGAGTGTCAGTCAGTGCTCCCTATCAGTGCCCATTGGTGCCGCCTATCAGTACCACATATCAGTGCCCATCAGTGCTGCCTGTCAGTGCCCATCAATGATGCCTATCATTACCCATCAGTGCTGCCTATCAGTGACCATTAGTGCCACCTATCACTACAGCCTCATCAGCACACATCAGTGAAGGAGAAAAATGACTTACAGTATTTACAAAATTTTATAACAGAAATTAAGAAAAAAAAATTTTTTCATAATTTTGTATTTTTTAGTTTGTTTAGCAAATTAAATACCACCAAAAGACAGCTCTATCTGTCTCAAAAAAATTATAAAATTTGTTTTGGGTACAGTGTTGCATGACCATGCAATTGTCATTCTAAGTGCGACAGCACTGAAAGCTGAAAATAGGCCTGGTCAAGAAGGGGGTAAAAGTGCCCCATAGGCAAGTGGTTAAAGGGTGCTAGCAACAAAATACCAGATTTTTGTGATGGCTTTTTGAATACTTGAGACAATTGGACAGCCAATATTTTCATAAATAAATCCCATTAGAGTATCTATACCCCAAATTTTCATGGACAGAGTTGGGAATTATTAGAACCCTGGTAATTTGTTTGCCATTTGTGTCTCATTTGTAGGCACTAAATAATGCAAGTTGAAATCTCTCCAAATAAGGGGTAATAGTTGTCGTCAGAATAGGTGTCCCCACTGGAACATTTCACCCACCTCCTATCACAGTCCTTATTTTTAGATTTGATGATGGAAGTAATGGAAGTAATAAAAATAAATACATTGCACTGTATAAAATATACCCTGCGATAGCACAGGCAATGCTGTGCTTTGAACACACATACACATCATTTTATCACAGTGACCATGCAAAGAGTTCCCTTTTATTCAAGACATTTATATTTATGCTTTTTGTTTGTGTGCTTGTTTGTTTCTTAATTAAAGCATACGCGGATTGTGATTCAAAACTCCATAATGAATTCTATAATAACTGTGAGTTCTGCATGAGCTTATTATAGGAGGCTGTGGCTAGTTTTCTTGCATGAAGCTACAAAGCACTAGCTAGATTTTTTTATTTCATTTCTGCAGCAGCAGACATGATATCTCCCTTGTGTAAAAGCATGAGTCATCATTGCTTTAATCTTCTGTAAACATTGTCTAGCATGGAGAAAGGTAGAATTCATTTTACTGAAATGTCTCATCTTAAAGCATCCAAATGCAAATCTGTTATACGCAGTGAAAACAGTAAATCTTTATTGGAATTATGTATAGAAATATAAGTGGAATTTAATGTTCCTTCACAAAGCTAGGCATATTCTTTCTATCTATTAATCTATGGTCAGAAAATAGTACTTGGATATTAAAGTGTTACTAAACCCACAACAGTAAAATCAGTCTGTATATGCAGTAAAGCATGCGTGTTATACTGACTGTGGAACCTAAGGGGATAATCCTCTGCATTGTGTAAAAAGGATGTTTGATCCTGACTTCTCCGATCCTCCCCTTTTTTCAGTGTCTACCTCTTATCTCCTGATAAGCCATATCGTGTGGAGACACTCCACACATGCTCAATTTGGTGTGTATTGTTAGAGAGGTTTTTTTTTATTTTATTTGGAGAGTGCATGTGATCAGCACAGGGCCAATCGGCACTGCCCAGACAGAGGTCAGGGGTTCTGCATCCTCCTGGAGAAAACTCCTCCTGCAAGTTTTAACCAGTGCTTGGCTGGACACTGATAGAAGTCACAAGACTGCTCTCTCTGTTGATGAGAAAAGGTATTTAGCAGTTTATATTTACTACAATAATTGCATTTCCATGTTGTGTGTACTGTGGGAGACCAGATATAGTGAATGCAGGGACCTGGGTTTAGTAACACTTTAATGGGGTTCCTGATTGTACAAGAGGTACATTTAGTGATGGTTCTGGGACAGGGGCGGACTGACCATTTGGAAATTCGGGCACTGCCCGAGGGCCCGGGGTCAGTAGGGGGCCCCATGAGATGCCCCTGGTACCTTTTTCATAGGCTTTTTTGAGTTTGGGCAAGGACACAGGGGCACCATGATCACCTATTGCCCAGGGGCCCCATGAGTTGTCAGTCCGCCCCTGTTCTGGGATTAAACTGAATAAAAAGAGGTTGAAAGGGAATCGCTTTATCTTTTATAGCATTTCCTCTTTATTTACTATGTTTGGTATGAAATCTTTTTTAAATTTGTTTAGCAGTAAGAGCTTCATACAAGGTCAATCTTCTGAACATTTTCTTACTTTAGGGCTGCTATTGTGCTAAAAATAGACTGAATTACTCAGAAGAGGGACCCCTCCCCTCCTTCCTCTCTGCTAGCAAAGACTTGAATGCAGCTTCAAGCCATGTTCTCTAAGTGAAAGGATGCTATTCAGACACAGTCAGCCATTCAGTGATTTCACCTAAATACAGGTTCAGCACTTTGACAGAAAGCAGATATAACCCACCACTTTGGTGTTTGTGTGTTGTCAGCTGGAGGGAGCCTTGAGCTGGTCACAGGGGCTTTTGAGGGTGACTAGGGGCTAGCCTTCTACCCACTGGTTATGGCTCATGGAGGAGACATGGAAACGAGCTCAGTTCAGCCTGATCCCATGGAGATAGCAGATCATTCTCTAATGATGGATAATAACCTAATGAACACTGAGAGCAAGGCTTGGATTAATTATCTGAATAAAGACAATTAGGCTTCTTATCTGGAGTGGATGGAAAGGTGTAATATTAATCTTCTACAGGTCAATGGTCAGAGGTAATATGGTGTCCCTCCTGCAGACTGGGTTGGAGAAGCTCCTCCACTTGGGACAGAAATATTTATCAACAATTTCCCTCAAGAAATCTATGAAGATAAATTAATTTCACTTTTTCAGACTGCTGGAATATTGCATGAGTTTTGTCTTATGATGACTTTACTAGTGGATAGATCACACACGTGAAAGACAAACACCTGAAGATGGCATGTATAATGTACTTTGTGTATCCAGGGGTGCGGACCTGTTGCTGGACTGTCTGGGGTGGGCTTTCTGACTCATCAAAGCTGGTCTGGGTGCTTTGCTATGGATTAGCTCACTGTTAATTAGATCACTGTTTACTTAGGTTACAGTTAGCTGATAGCTGGTTATTAGATGTACTAAGTTTGCATTGTTTAGGATAATGTGATTAAGCTCTTATCTGATTTTGTGTGGTATAAATCCTATGTGAATTTTCAATAAAAGTAGCTCCTGTTTGCACCTAGTGTTGTCTAGTTCTTGGGTGCAATTCCAAGCTATAATACCTTGTTCCTGTGTTCCAGAGGCAAGGAAGCAACTCTCTGGCGGAGGCACCCAGGCGGGGTGCCAGGCGGTCTGTCACAGGTATTAGCTTTTTGTCTTGTATTCTAAGCTAAATTTAGTAATAGTATTTTGTATCAGTACACTTTATTCTTCAAGCAAGAGACATTCTGATGTGTATTACATAATACCTTGTATCCTTCACCTCACTGAACCCTGGTTTACCTTTGCTCTTGTATCTAAATGCACCTTATACAGTAACATGGAACTTGTCTACAGTGTTTGTTTCTGTATAAATAGAAAGACGTAAAAGTTACACTTTAGGCCTTATTTCTGTTATGTGACCAAAATGTTGTCATTTGGAAAATTATTATGTACATACTGCAATTATTGCCAGTTCAGTACAAGACTTGATGCCCAGTGTAGAACTTGCATAGCCTTTATAGCAACCAACTTTCAATTTTGGGCCATTATGGGCCTAAAGCTAAGCAGAATTTAGTTAAATGGGTATGGTTTTGAAAACAATGTAGACATGTAGCCTGTGGCAGGGCTTTAATGTCATACTCAATATCGCAAGAAGGTGGGATATTTGAGATTCAGTGAATTTTATATTTAACGCAAACTCATTTTCAGAGGTGATCTAAATTTGCATGGATTTATGTTTGTCTCCAGCATTAGTGCAAAGGTAGTCAGAAGAGTGTTGAATTAAATACCAGAACATCAAGGGACTCTGCTACGATTTTGAATAAGGTTTATTTCCTATTTTTTTTCTTTTAAGACATTTAAAAGCAGTAAGGCTATTAACCATAACTGAAGGTTGGATTTGTAAGCACTAGGCCTTTTCCAGACACTGGTGGGCTGCACATTAAGGTTCAAAACTCTACTGAAGTCTCTTCAGTTTGCTTTGGAACCCTACAGCATCCAGTTTATGTCTGTCAACCAGGGGTGGACTGACAACTCATGGTGCCCCCGGGCAATAAGGGATTCATGGGGCCCCTGTGTCCTTGCCCAAACTCAAAAAAGCCTATGAAAAAGGTACTAGGGGCATCTCATGGGGCCCTCTACTGACCCCGGGCAGTGCCTGAGTTTCCAAATGATCAGTCCGCCTCTGCTGTCAACAAATGAAGGCACTGCATAGCTGTTGTTGCAAAGAAGCTATGTACTGGCAAAATAAACTTATGCATTTGATTCTCTCATTCAGTTCTAAACAGCAGTGCAGGCTAAATGCAAGAGTTGACAGCACGTACATTTTTTCCCAACACATTAATCACTCAAACAACTTAGCATTTTAATAGCTGACTGTGGCCTATATAAAATTGTTTATTTTATGTTGTTTTAGGCATCTACTTAATGCTATACTATGTATCTAAAGTTTATTATCAGTTTATCTAAGCAGTAAATAGTGTTCCATCTTATTTTCAGAATGTGTAAAATATGGTGGAAATCAAACAACACCTTTCTTCTTTTTATGCCATAGAAAACCTGTGAGGTTTTCCACTGAATACCCAATTACTGCCCCCAGGGAGCATTACACAGGCCTATGCTTGGTGTAGTTAGGTGATATTTGCATTTAGGATGCATATGACCACTCATAGATGCACACTGAATCGCATATTCCTTTTCTTACTAAATTTCTGTGCCTGTGTGAAGACGTGCTATCGCACGAAAGGCCTTAGGATAAACACTTCGTGATGTTTTAACCACCAGATTCCTTCTGTCTGGTCCGGTGGCCATTTTTACTTACTGGTCAGTGTACCTTATTTTTAACTTGTTGCCTAATAAAATTGATTTGGTTTAGCAATATCACACTCTGGGCATTTTCTCTACGGCTCCTTCACGGAGCCCTTAAGTACGCAGACCCTGGGAGTTCTTCATCATCCAGAGGAAGGGGATTCCTGTTACCAGGTGACTGACCCTGCAGAGCTGTTTATAGAGGCCTCCTGGAATACACACCACCCAGTTACTGCTGAGCTGCCCACTAGGAGATGGATGCTCCAATGAATACCCGGTTACCTTGATGTTCCTATTCTGGGATAAATAAATGCGTATGGTCTATGCGCTTCTGGTAAGCGCATATATTGTTCTCTTCCTTGGAGCACCATTAAGAAGCACTTATTTATTTATTTATTTAACCACTGGCGTTATACATCTACATTAGGACTAAGACTGTTATTACACCCATTTAGCGCTGCACTATTTACTGTTTATTATGCACCAGAGGTTTTATATGGTTACCTGAGTGTTCTGGCTGCTGATTTAGAGAAGCGCTCGCTATTGGTACTTTTTATTCATACAAAACTTCCTATTTGTATATCTGCTTGCTCGTACATCCCGTACAGCCAAGCAGATATACTGACAGATCTGCAGGAGACCTGCATGGCAACAGCGATCTGCTTTCCATGCACCCGCTGGCAATATTAATAAATGTAAATTTTTTTACCTGCAGAAAAATGTGCATTTATTATTGTTGTGCAAAAAGCAAACTTATCCTTGAACCACTTGGCAAACGTGCTATAGCGGAATGATGGCTACAGCGTGGTTGTTCAGTCCTGGGAGGGCGTCATATGACGTCCTCCCAGAACGCACCCTCCCGCGCGCCCCCGGCGCCCCCGCCCACAGCGGCCTTTTACCACGCGATCAGCCGTGTCCAATGACACAGCAGATCACCAGTAAATGCATTTTCTGGTTATCGGCTGCACTTTCCTCGTGCTGTCACAGCGTGAGGAATGTACTGCCGATAACCGGCAATTGCCAGAGGACGGATCGGCACCGATTATCAGGGCACTGATGTTCAGTACCTTGATGATCGGTGCCCAGCAGTGCCGCCCACCTGTGCCCAGCAGTGCCGCCCATAAGTGCCCAGCAGTGCCACCCACCTGTGCCCATCAGTGCCCAGCAGTGCCAACCGCCTGTATCAATCAGTGCCCATCAGTGCCACCCACCTGTGTTCAGCAGTGCCACCCACCAGTGCCCCCACCATTGCCCCCCCCACCAGTGCCCCCCAGCAGTGCTGCCCAACAGTGCCGCCAGTCAGTGCCCATCAGTGCTGCTTATCAGTGCCCATCATTATTGCATACCAGTGCAGCAGCATCAGTACTGCCTCATCAGTGCCAGCTCATCAGTGCCGCCTATCAGTACCGCCTGTCAGTGCTGCCTATCAGTGCCCATCAGTGCCGCCTATCAGTGCCCATCAGTGCCACCTATCAGTGCTCAGCAGTGTTGCCTATTAGTGCCCAGCAGTGCTGCCTATCAGTGCAGCCTCATCAACGCACATCAGTGAAGGAGAAAAATTACTTGTTTGCAAATGTTATAATAGAAACAAAGAAAAACTTTTTTTTTCAAATTGTTTACTATTTGTTTGTTTATAGCGCAAAAAATACCACCAAAAGAAAGCTCTGTTCGTGTGAAAAAAATTATAAAAATTTCATATGGGTACAATGTTGCATTGTCATTCAAGGTGCGACAGCGCTGAAAGCCTGGGCAGGAAGGGGGTATAAGTGCCTGGTAGGCAAGTAGTTAATTAATAATGTTTATGTTCTCTAAAATAGGTTTTTGTTATTCCATAATGTGGAATTTTGGTGTCTGAAATCCCTACTGAACAGTTAAACAGTTTTTTTTTTAAATTTCTCATTACATGAAGACACTAGCCTCAAGTTATTCCTGTTTGGCACGAATGTTCTAATTTTCAGACTCCAAAACACCCAAGACCTACCTGTGGTTTGCATCAAAATCTATTTAAAAGTTTATGATTACTGTTTTCAATACCCAACAAAGTGAATCATTATTTCTGCTTTTATGTGCTGGTTAGGGCTATCTGTAAAATGTATCTGCCAAAAGTGGTAGACATGGGAATCAAAGCCAAATTCAGTGGCGATCAGCCAGATCAGGTGATCTATCTGCCGTTATTTTTCCCATTTCCCAAAGCCAATAACTCAAACACTTCCCAACGAAAGTATTCTTCATTATTTATATTTGACAGGACTATATTTAAACCCCAAAACACATGTAATTTAGCTGTGGTTTGAATCAAAGTTACATGCTGAGCAGGGTAAAGACAGGTTGAAGGTAAGAGTTAAGTGTCCTATAATTATACAGTTACTCCATTTGCCTTCCATTGGTGCCCTTAAACTATACTTTGGTTGTATAATATATTCTATACATATGTGTGCAGAATGTAAAACAAAAATCTAGTAATAATACTGTTACATAACATTTGATCATCTATCTAAAAAGTTTATGACTGCTTCCCAGTATCTAATATGAAAGTGTATCTCTAGGGCACGTGCCTTATGCATGGTGTAAACAGATGTTCTCCTCTGCAGTTTTGCTGCACTCCTCCACAATCCTGCCCTATCCTGACTATTGGGTCCCACTGCTGTCAATCACAGCCAGTGATCCAGAGAGAAGAGAGAGGGGACAGGGCCGAGCCATGGCTCTGTATGTGAATAGACACACAGAGAATGGCTGCCCCAATAGCAAGTTGTTTGTTGTGAGGGCACCCAAAAGGAGGGAGGGGCCAGGAGCTCCTGGGGGGACCCAAGAAGAGGAGGATCAGGGCTGCTGTTTGCAAAACCACTGTAGAGATCAGTTAAGTATGATGTGTTTGTTATTTGTTAAAAAAAAAAAAACAATCCTTTAGTATCACTTTAAATAATTATTTTTTTACATATTGTCACCAGTACAGCATCATGATATGAATGGTGTGGCAGTGATCAGGGACACTGACTGGTGACAACATGTTAAAAAACAACCTAAAATAATGTTAATTCATTTTTTATTCAATGTTTCCACATTTTTAAACATTTTATCTTTTTTAAACTTTTTTAACATCAGAGTAGTTCAGTGTCACCACTTTGATTTGCTGTTTCAGTTATGAAATCACATGGCACAGGGTGCTGTGACTGGCCCAGGTACCATGTGAAAGCTGTGGGTCAATCACAGCATCACTGTAGAGCAAAGGTTGCCACCAGTTTGACACCCCTGCTGTAGAGTGTAGAATTCATTCATAACAGCTGACAGTGTTGACATTGTGATCATGTACCGGGATCCACAATCCACTGTGGACAGGGGGAGCACCAGTGTGTATGTGCTAAGTGATGTACAGGTACGTCACTTAGCCCGTAGTTGCTGCCTGCCCGCAGTATATGTACTGTGGGCAGTCGGCAACTGATTAAAGAAAGTGTATCTAGAAATTTTTATTTTTTTTTGCTTATTTTGCTTATTTTATTAGGATTTTTTCAATAAAAGGTTATAAATACAGACATCTTTGTGGTCTTTCTTCATCAGAACCTGACATGTATTAGAATTAAAATCTGAATGCATGTAACTAAAGTGAGAAAAAAGGCCATCAAATTTAATTGGGTTCTAGAAGGCTGGATCTGAATCTGAAGCTAACATATAGTTATGCCAGAAGATTAATCATAATAAAACTTGCATCCAAAACTGGTTATCATGCTAGCAGCAACACTGTGGACTCATAACCCATCAGAAACAAATTATATAAGGCACTTAGCTACATCAACCTTCTAGTATTCAAGGAGCATGAGAAGGAGAATCAGCTACCAAAGTGGCAAGAAAGGAAGAAAAGAAATGGTAAGAAAAGGAAAAATGAATGTATGCTTCCTGGCCAGGTACTTACACCAACCAGGGGCGGACTGACCATTCGAGCACTCGGGCACTGCCCGAGGGCCCAGGGTCAGCAGGGGGCCCCATGAGATGACCCTGGTACCTTTCATTGGCTTTTTCATAGGCTTTTTTGGGTGTGGGCGAGGACACGGGGGCCCCATAATCCCCTATTGCCCAGGGGCCCCATGAGTTTCCAGTCCGCCCCTGACACCAACTATCTCCTAAGTACTGGACTTAAGTGGGAGACTGCATGTAGTGTATACTTTGGTCCCAGACTCTCTGAAACCTCTCTTGTTTGTAATATAGGATGCATACCATGTTTGTCCATAAGCGTGATCTAAGAAATTTTATTCTTTTGTCATGGCAATATTGACCATAGATGACTTCCAAGTCTTAGTGACAGATATTTTCAAGGCCAGACACATGTAAATGATGAATGTCTGGGAGTGTTTTTGGATGTCAGTAATCGGTTAATTTAGAGGGCTGTGTAGCCACTCTTGGGAATATTAAGCATGGTGACAGAATATAGTGTGTGTATTCTTGTCCAACAGCATTTAATTGTTGGGCAAGTCAAAGAACAGGGGAACATTGTCCCTGTATGCCCATATGCTCTAAGAAAAAATTAGGGGTGGCCCTGCGTCAAAATATATTCAATCTTTTGGGTACCAGATGCCAACAAGAGGACTTTATAATATGTCTTAATTATAAAGTTAATTTGGGAGCCATTGGCTCCCAAATTAATTAATCATATTCAAATTAATCATAAATATTGTATTATAGAGGTCCATGAATTCCAGTTCTCGTCACTGATCTCCAAACTAAGTCTGTTTCCAAAGCTAATTCATGAGGTATCTTAGTGCGGATAACAGAGAACTGATAAAACACCGAAATGTCACTGTTTTGTATCTTTTCATTCATGCAACAGTTTTCACAAACAGCCTTTATAGTCTCTCTTTTGACAGTGATCAAAGAATGGCATAAGCAGTAACTTTCAGAGGAAAACTCAGCTGTTGGAGAAAATAATCAGGACTTAAAATACTACAGGTATCAAAGAAGTGTCCATTATGATATAAACCTTTGTCATCTAGCCACCATTCAAACCACTGGGGGTTACAACCCTGGTGGAAAGTCTGGGTTTTTAACTAGTGGAGCTACTGGAGTGTGTGAGGATTTAAGAGCCCATAATTTGCAGGAGGTTTCCCACAAGTGTAAAGAGTGAGGTAGCAAGGAAGGGTGTGTGTGTGTGGGGGGGGAGAGGTTAAAGATTGCTCTGCATTTTTAAAGTGATTGTAAAGACTCAAGGTTTTTCACCTTCATGCATTCTATGCATGAAGGTAAAAAAACCCTCTGTGTGCAGCAGTGCCCGCAGCCCCCTCAATACTTACCTGAGCCTCATCGCGATCCAGCTATGTGCATGACAGCCTTGACTGTCCCGGGTCTCTGCCTCCTCATTGGCTGAGACAGCAAGCAGGAGCCATTGGCTCCCACTGCTGTCAATCACAGCCAGTCAGCCATTGAGGAGAGAGAGTGGGTGGGGCCAAGCCACGGCACCATGTGTGAATGGACACACGGAGCAGCGGGTGCCCCCATGGCAAGCTGCTTGCTGTGGGGGCACCCGACAGAAGGGAGGGGACAGGAGAGCCTGCAGGGGACCCAAGAAGAGGAGGATCCAGGCTGCTCTATGCAAAACCACTACACACAGTAGGTACGTATAGACATGTTTGTTGTTTTCCAAAAATAAAAAATTACCTTTAGAATCGCTTTAAAGTGGAAACCATATTGTGAGATTGAGGTTCAAGGCCCCCAGTCCTCCTGATGATTTGAGGGCATATAGCTTCTTACAAGTGAACCTACATCCCCTAGAACCCAAAATAGATTTTAGTATGCGATACTGACAGCTATTTAGAGCAAAGGTGGGTATATTGAAGAATAGTGTTCTGATTTTTTTTATCTTTGAATGCAGTGAGGAAGAGTTAGACCATTTGTCAAGTTTTATTTGTGGTCTATGCACCCATTGAGGAGATCCAACACTCTATTTGTGCTAGTGACCATTATCACTGAGAAAAACGTGAGTGGAAATCTGGAATTTTAGAACTGTCCCCAGAACAAGAGGTAAGGAGACCCGTTTAAAGGACACCCGTTTAAAGGACAACTCTCTAAAAGGAGTATTCCTCTCACTTTTGGAGATTTCCTCTAATTTTCTGTTGTATCTCTGATACAGGAAAAGAAGGTAACTTTTCTCAATGGTACATGCATAGCAAAACAATAAACTGTCATGGGTTTTAACCCTGTCCTACTCTATCCAAAACTAAAAAAATCTCTATTCTTGCTTTCAATCACTGGCCATTAATTCCTGACATACTGTATCTGTCTGCTGATGTCAATAGACATGGGAATAATGCCAGATCTAGTGGGAATTGGCCAGATCAGGTGACAATCATCTCATATCTAAGGTTACTCAGAGACTCAGAGATTTCAACTAAGTGCACTAAAAATAACTGTACAGAGACTATCTATTACTATGCACTTCTATAGAGATAAAAGAACTCACTCTTGGGCCCCAGTTGTAAGTACCCCCTCCTACAATAATCAGGTCCAAGGGGGCAATGGAGTAAAGGTATTCCTTTATAGCCCTGAGCAGAGGAGAAAGGCAGAGAGGCACTTGGGTGTATTGTGATAGTACCCATATTGGACATGTAAATTGTAATTAAGTAGTTACACCACTGCACTAAACCTACAGCAAACTACGCCTTTCTGTATATGGCATATATTTAGATCAACTAAGAAAAACGTGTAGTTGCAAGTGAGGATGCTGGTCTTTTAACTAGTTTTATTGGTGTAAATTCATTTATGAAAGTTTATAATCTCATGTTACTATGCTTTATTGATAAAAAATATACTATACTTCATCACACAAAACAAAGTAAAAGTACTGTGATCAATGTTCAGTAGAAAACTTGAGCTGATATGAGATTCAGTAGGAATCATTCAGTATTCATTCAAGGTGAAACTTCATATCTCTAGTGTTTTAAACAACTCTGCATTCCTCGGCAACTTAATATTAATAATCTCGTGACAAAGGTCTTCTTGGCAGTGTTCTGTGCTTCAGAAGGAAGATAATGTTCTAGTTGTTATCACAGTTACTTGATAAAACAAACTTAGGAGTTCAGAGTAACATATTTTTTATTTATTATTTTATATATAGAGATTACATATTGTAAATATATATTTAACAGGTAATAATTTATCTCTGCTCTGAAAGAAACAACCAATTAGATTTATTTAGCTAGATCAAGATAAATTGTATTTGGCTACCATGGGTTACTGAATGAACTGCATAATAATAATAATATTAATAACAATAATAATAATATAAAACTTGTTGAACCTGAATTATTAATGTGCTAGAAAATAACCCAATGTGGTCCTGCTTCACTTGAGTCATGGGTTGGTGGGATATCATAGAACCTGCCTAAAGTAATCTAATGTCATTTCCCTAGTAGATCTAAACCCAGTCTCTAAAATGTCTAAAATAAAACGTTAGCATGGTAATTTAATTATGTTAATTAATTAATTGTATACAAATTAAATTTCCATTGTTTTAAATAAATAAATAAATATATATATATATATTTCATTAAAATAATATTTGGTGTTCCTAACATAAAGGTCCTGCACTGATAACTGTCTTCCAGCTGTGTTTTATTAATGGCTCTCTGTTGCTTTGCAACTTCTCCTCTGCTGTTTAATTTCAATTCCTAAGGACTACATATCCCATGGTACTTTGCTGCCTGCAAGCAGTGATTCCTGTACTGACTCCACTTCCTGAAACTCCTCCTCTCAGCACCTTTGTAGTTCAAAAGGCAGGCTCTTTTAAATGTGTGACACAGCAGTACATACTCACAGGGCAAGATGAATATATGTCACAGAATTCAAGGAAGTAAATGTGTGGGAATTTTCACAAAGTAAATGTACAAATTTCAAGATCATGCAGATTAAAGTGGACCTTCACCCTAAATGACATCTTGTGCTACCCCCCCCCCCCTTACCAATGGATAGTTTTTTTACAATATATTTTATTCATGCTGCAGCACTTCCACTTTTCTCTCCTAGTTGAGAGGTTCTCCCAGCCCCCAGAGTGGGACAGAAGCTCTGCTTTAATATGAGTAGTCTAGAAATAACTGAAATACAATTTAGAATGTGCAATGAATATATGACTTTACATTTTGCCCATAGATACACCTTAAGGTGACATAATATTGATAAGGTTGATATATTTTTCACTATAAATAGGCAGAACATATACTGGAATAATTGGGAAGCTGAGACCCCCAACTGCAAATGAACAGTAAGATTGGAATTGTTTAGCCTATTCCAATTTTTTTTGTCAATGCAATTCAGAAATAAAGCTGTTGATAGAAGTCTGTTAACAGCTAATTGCATTTACATGTAAATTGCATGTACATGGACATGCATCTATATAGTGCAGTGGTTCTTAACCTGGGTTCGATCGAACCCCAGGGATTCGGTGAGTCAGTCTCGGGGGTTCGGCGGAGGTGACCCACACCCGACTCATATGATTTGTGATGACATGCCCCGCTTGTCCATCATTGGCTGCAGGTGGTCACGCAACATCGCTTAGCCCAGTGGTCGGCAAGCCGCGGCTCTTGTGTGCCGGGCGCCCGCTCCCCTCCCTCCTCTCGGGCGGCAGGGACTCAAATGCAATGATTGGCCAGTCTCGCTGCCACTCACATCCTGATAGCCAGTGATTGGCTGTCAGGATGTGTGTAGGCGGGGCAGCGTGACGAATGTGAGAGGAGCTAGGCTCCTCTCACAGTCCGCCCTGAAGACCGGAACGGTGCGGGAATACAGCGAGAGGAACGCGCGGAGCAAAGGTAAGTGAATTGACACAGGGGGGACTTGGGGACTTAATATGGGGGATGAATTAATATGGGGAATGAATTACTATAGGGGGGATGAATTACTATATGGGGGATGTATTACTATATGGGGGATGAATTACTATATGGGGGATGTATTACTATGGGGGATGAATTACTATATGGGGGATGAATTATTATATGGGGGATGAATTACTATATGGGGGATGAATTACTATATGGGGGATGTATTACTATATGGGGGATGAATTACTATATGGGGGATGAATTACTATATGGGGAAGGAATTACTATAGGGGGATGAATTACTATATGGGGGATGAATTACTATATGGGGGGATGAATTACTATGGGGGATGAATTACTATATGGGGGATGAATTACTATATGGGGGATGAATTACTATGAGGGATGAATTACTATGGGGGATGAATTACTATATGGGGGATGAATTACTATATGGGGGATGAATTACTATGGGGGATGAATTACTATATGGGGGATGAATTACTATGGGGGATGAATTTTCATACCGTTTGTTACAACATATCTTTGCGAGCAATCCTTTTCGAGGATGCTGGACATAAAGACGAAGAAAAGGAACAGACTTTGTTGCGAAAATGACTTGAGAGTGGCACTTGCCAAGGTAATGCCGCGCATTTCTGAACTGGCCTCTGAAAGACAACAGCAGAAGTCACACTGATTTGCGGTAAATATTCATTATTTTGTTTTTGTGTAAAAATCATGTTTTAATGGTTTTGTTCTTTGTTCTTAATGGTTTTGTTCATTTTGTGCACCTATGTATAAATATATACCTATGTTTTGAATTTTAAAAATCATATTTTATTTTTCAAATTAAGAAGGGTTCGGTGAATGCGCATATGAAACTGGTGGGGTTCAGTACCTCCAAAAAGGTTAAGAACCACTGATATAGTGAGTGTTGGTATTGGGTGGGAAAAAAAGATATTAAGTGAAAAAGGCTGAAAACAATCTGTAAGCAAACTTCCTACATGTTGCCAGCTTAAAAAGATAATTATTAAAATAATAAATAATTATTAAAGACATTCTAGCTTTATAGAAATCAACAACATCATTAGTTTATTCTGTGTCTTGTATTAAAAGAATAATCACATTTAAATCAAGACGATATGTTGCTGCATCTATTGCTACTGCCAATCTTTATTATAGCTGTTTCACAGCAAAACAGACATTTCATATGAATCTCTCTAAGCAGCAACTGACAGACCAACTGATTTAACTTCCCATAATCCATTGCAACCACAGAATCTCCAGTGGATCATTTCCTCCGCACACAAGGTAGCACAGTGTGACTCATATGGAAAGATTTGTATTGATCACTGCTCAGGGAGGATTGCCAGGAACTTAAATTTGAGAAAATTGCTACCAGGCTGGAGGTTTAAATTTTAATTCACACAAATGCATCATTCAAAATACCCATTAAAGCCAAAGTTATGTCCATAATTTAAGGCCTCCAATTTAAAATACAGCTAGTCATACATACGCAGATTAAGACATCTAATTTTTCCCCATCTCCATGTTGATCAAATCTGGCAGATGTGACCTGCGCACCAAACACCACTAATAATCAGAGGCCATTCTGCTGTTCATTCTGATGAAGTCTGATTATGTTCTTTGAAGCGGCCTCTGAAGTTAGCAGTAGCCCATACAAACACTGATAACCTATAGAGAAGGTCTAACTAAATCTATTCAAATTTAAAGAGAAGTTCAGGGTTTTTTTTTCTTTTTAGAAATCATACTTACCTATGTAGATGTGGCATCTGTCCCCTGCTGGCTCTAAGACTGAGAACCAAGCGATCAAAGACTGCTGATCACTCAGTTCTCAGTGCTCCACGAGCAGAGATTCTGGTGACTGTCAGTCACTGCTCTTTGCTCTGCCCCAGCTCACTGGAGCGCTGGGCTGTGGAGGGTGTGGAAGCGGCTGACTCAGGCTCTCATCAGATCGCTGAGAGGCTGAGCCAGGTGCTGGTCCAGACATCTGGGTGGATCCTGACTTTAAAGATGGGATCTTTCCCTATCCTGGACCGCAATAGCGGTGTCAGCTGACAGCAGACTTAAGCACGCTGTCGGCTGATAATGGGTCACAGGAGTGCAGCATGAACTGCAGTCCTGTGATCCACAGGAGAAGTATAGCCAAATGAGCTTTGCCTGCACTTCTCCTTAAACAGCTGGCCTGTTAATATTTCAATTGGCAAATCAGTTTAGTTATCTTATGTTCACTGTAAAGTGTAGTGTGGGCAAGAGACATACAAGATGTTTAGCCTGACATTAGATACTGATATAACAATCTATTATTTATGTTTTAAACATAATTTATAATAGCATAACTACAAATATATAAAATATTCAGTCCATACCTACAGTGCTTTCTGTGTCTCCCAATGGAGTTCAGCTGAAAGGGTTAACACTACCTCTACTATATCCACCAAGGGCAGCTGACAAGCAGAAGGAGCTCAAAAGACTTGATGGTGGGCAGCACTGAATCATGGGAGATGTAGTGCAGTGAAGGATCATGCTATGGGAGTCAATGGACTATAGAAGTACAATTCCCAATGTGAGCTGGGTAAAAAGAAAGAGAAAGCTGTATTTTTACAAACTGAATACCAGGTGTCACAATCATGCGCACAGTGAGAGGCGCGGTTCTCCATTTTTCTCCAAACTTCTGCATTTTGGTATTTCTCTTAAACTCATATGCAATCACCTGGGGGGGGGGGGGGGAGGTGTAGCAACCGTGCATACAAGAGCCAGGCACGGCCCTCACTGTATTAAGAAGTCTTAATGTTATCCCCCTCCTTTCCACCTCCCTCAGGAATGCAATCAGTGCATGATGCTGAGCCCCCTGCCTTTATACATTCCTTTTACCAACTAAGGCAATTGGCTTAAGAAGATACCAGTTGATTTTGGGTAGAAAAGAGGCTGTTATGTTTGGTGTGTAGACAGAGAAGTGAGGACCTTCTGCGTTTTAACATCTAGCAGACAAAGAGCAAAGGAGAATCACGCTGTAACAACGAAACTGAGTGCGAGACCAGAAATCCCATTTTAGCTCATCAGACTTGAAACTGCTTAACCCCAGGCATCTATTTGGCAATTACTTATTTACCTAAACTTCTTTCTGTTATCTGTTTGCTGTGCTGTTGTGCTCTGTATATTTATATATATATTGGTTACATCTTGCTTCTGTAAATATTTCTACTGCACCCTTTTGACCTTTTAGTAATCAACCTTACTTTCTGAAAGTGTTGAACTGTTTCTATAGCTCTTGAATGTAACTTACGAATCCCTGCCGCTGAAGAGCGCTACTATGAGTGTTTAACCCTCTGTATAACCTGTCTGTGGAGATAGCGGTACACTGAGGATTAACCAATCATCCTAGTGTATTGCTGAGTTTCCTCTTTCTCTGTATAAAAAGGAGGTGGTGGCAGTGTGAAGGGTTAATTGCGTAATTAACCTGACCCAGTAGCAAACACTCCCAGGCTGCAGGTACGTCGATTGTGGTCCAATTAGGTGGAAAATCGGTGTGCAGGGTGCAGCTGGGCGTGGCATTGTTACGCACGTGACATCGCGGTGTTAGATTGGCTAGTCCTTCGGTCACGAGTTTGGTGAGAAGGTCAGGGGTCTGATGCCATGCCCGTCACACCAAGGGATTTCCTATTTGCTATAGGGAGACTGAGGTGTACACATTGCTACTCCTGTGTGCACATCAAATTGCTACAAGCCTGTGTATGTGTGCTGAGGACCAAAGGCAGGACCCCTGTTTCTGTATATCTGGGATTGGTGAGAGGTCACTTCTGCCACTAACCTGTTGCTGCTAGCAGAGACTGAGCACATAGGAACTGTTCATTTAACTAGCAGCATTATTTACTGCATGCAGACTTTACTGAGACTGTACTCATGTGCACCACTGTAAAGACTGGGCCCCAACGCTAGCCTGCTGAAGAACTAGGCCTAAAGACTGTCCACTCAGATAGCTGCTTCACAATAACTTTGCTTATTGTCCTTACTAAGAGGTACCTCTTTAGGGAGTCTTAAATTTCATTGCTTCCATTCATTTAGAGTGCCGTCCTAAGTGGATATAGCCAGCTTGTTACGAAAAAGTTATCGAAGTATTGATTATCCTTGATGTTACTGTTTTCTAATGCCATTATTTATTGCTGCTTTTGTGGATAGCCAGGTTTACTCTAACTTAGCTGCATAGAACTCCATTATATGCTGCTATAGCCTAGTGAACATATTGTCTAGTGAACAGGGGCTGAGGAGCTGAGGTTGTTCTTAGAGTCAAGGCATAAGAACAGAGAACCTAGTCTATCGAGCGGTTCCTGCAGGGTAGAGTTACAAGTAATTCTCAACTTCCTTCCCAGTTGTGCAAACCACTTTTTCCTTGACCTTTTGACAAGGGTAACTTCAAAACTCTCACTTTTAATGAGAAAAATAACTTCTGAAGCACTCTCCAACTGTGTCATTACCTCACTACCCCAATTTCAACAGTTAACAAGTTTTGAGACTTTGTGTTCTGACAGGGGTCTTCTCAGGCACTCTCTCTCAATACTATGTTCTTTTCTCACTACACCCACATCCAAACACCTTCTCCATTTTATGACCAAACAGAAATCTAGATTTAGATTACCCTCGAAGAAATTAATAAGGTATATCGCTTTTCCTTCAAATCTTCAACATGTAAGGAAATCCAGAAATCCAATTATTCTTGATGGTATAAAATCCCAACCAGAATTCAAAAGATCTCCTCAATCTACTCAAGGTGTTTTATATATACAGTAAATATATATAAAGATCAAATAGGCTGTTCACTTTTCCTTAGCTTAGTGAATGTCGTAAAATTCACTTTGCAAAGAATCCCCAATCATGTACAAGGTAAAAAAAAAATGTTTTTGATTGAGTAGGTTGGAGCATGATGATACCTCACATATACACTTAAGCTGGGTACACACAGTCCAAATATCAGTCCAAATATTCAGATCCCAATATCGGAAAACCAGCTTCCGACCAGTGCTCGCATTAAATGGCTGTGAGTACTGATTAGTGCGTTCTGGTGGGGGGGAGTCCCCCTGTCAGAATTACAAGATCATTAGTACTAAACATTAGACAGACAATTCATGTAATTTTGAATAGCAAGAGTAACGTGGCTACAAACTGGCTTTGTATATAAAGGAATCAAGCAAAGACACCCAATTAAATACTGTATACTGTATAAATACTGTATAATATAATTAGGGGCGGACTGACCATTTGGAAACTCGGGCACTGCCCTTGGGCCCAGGGTCAGTAGGGGGCCCCATGAGATGCCTATGGTACCTTTTTCATAGGCTTTTTTGAGTTTGGGCAGGGACACAGGGGCCCCATGATCCCCTATTGCCCGGGGGCCCCATGAGTTGTCAGTCCGCCCCTGCACCCAATCAACATTCTTAACACCGTCCAATGTTTCTTGATGCCCCAGTCTAAAACAGTGAATTGAGCTGAATAGATCAATACAAAGAAAGAAGCACCCAATGGAGGAACACCCAGAAGTCAATGTTGTTTTAGTAAATGTGAAACACAAATGATGGTCAGGCTGTAGTACCTACAGTACTATTCATGTGAAGATAAAGCTCACTATCTTGACATGTATTAACACTAAAGTTAAAATAGATGATAATAAGGTGTAGATTTGCATTTAATTTAGGGCATATTGTTTAGTGAAGGGTAAACATTTTAAGTTGACAGTAAACTTTTGACTGTCTTTCTGTGAATTTGGTAACACCACAGACAGGAACAACCCCTCCATTACCTTTTCAAATATTTCCTTTTCACTCTCCCTGTATCTTCAATCTCAGATAAGAACAGGATTTACAAAGTGTTAAAAATGCATTTGGATGACCAAACAGCCTTTAATGTCCCATTTGTTGCTCACTTTGTGTAATCTATTGTGGGATAAGTAATGTGATCTTACAAAAAAGTTACTAAAAGAGCCACACAATCTCTAAACATATAAATATGTGTGTGTGTGTGTGGGACAGCTATCATTATTATTATTATAATTATACAGGATTTATATAGCGCCAACAGTTTGTTCAGCGCTTTACAATATAATGGGAGACAATACAGCAACAATACAGTTCAATACAAGAGGGTTAGGAGGGCCCTGCTCCTTGGAGCTTACAATCTAAGAGGGAGGGGCTAGTGGTAGAAAAGGTAGTAACTGTGGGGGATGGACTGGTAGGAGATAGAAGATTCCAATATTAGCTGAGGGCAGGATAGGCTTTCCTGAAGAGTTAGGTTTTCAGAGATCGCCTAAAAGTGAGCAGAGTATGCGATAGTCTGATAAATTGGGGTACAGAGTTCCAGAGGATGGGGGAAGCTCTGGAGAAGTACTGGAGACAAGCATGGGAGGAGGAAACAAGGGAGCTAGAGAGCAGGAGGTCGTGCAAGGAGCGGAGAGTACAGTTTGGGTGATATTTGGAGACAAGATTGGTGATGTATTTTGGGGCAGAGTTATATGGTTTTATATGTTTTTGTTAATTAGAGAGCGCTATGCAAGAGCTTATTCAAACAAGCAGCAAAAGCCTACACCACTGGTGTTGTTTATGCAGCTTTTATCTCATATTCTGAGAACCTGCTAGGGGAAGCATTGCTATTTATTGAACAGCTGTGGCCCTAATGTTCATATCAGCAGCATTGAGATACGCTAAGTGCACGCATCGATCATTCCACTCACTTCCTTCTTTGGCACCTGGTACCATAGTAGTCAAAACCATATGCCAAGCTCTCTCTTTTACTGCCCTAAAGTTGCCCAGTCATATGCTGGTCAGCCTACAAAAGTTCCGTCTTGAGTGGCCCAATCTTTAGTGAAATAGCATGTGCATGTTGACATCTGAACATAAGGGATGACATATGAAATGGAAATAAAATGATCAGATTCCATGTATTCATAACCCCAGGCAAAGTATATAATATTTTTAGAAACAGATTTTTCTTTATCCAACAGTCAACTTTTTTATAAAGGTGCAAAACACATATTTTCTGGCATGTACTGTATATTGTTTTATATATTGTATAAAGTGGTTTTGGAGGCCTTTTTTATGAAGGTACAAAACACATGTTGTCTGGCATGTACTGTATATTTTTTATGTAATGTATAAAGTGGCTTTGGAGGCCATTTGACTTTTCAAACTAGAGATTTCACTGGCTGCCTGACATACTGCTGATAAGAGTGGATTAAATTATTTAAAAACTGAGTGCATTTACTTTCAAGTGTTTATTATTGGTCTATTACTATGAATATCATAGGATTTGTGAAAGGTTGTTGATTCAGGACTGCATTATTGCAGTGGACTCAAAATAGGGGGGTGGATTGTTGTGTGGAGCAAGCAACGCAAAACCTAAAGCCTACCTTCAGCCAGCATGTTTTTTTAATTCTGGATAGAGTGGGGAAGAGTTACAATTCCTGTTAGGTGTTTATAACTGTCAATAACTCCGTTGGGGGTATTTTGCTTTATTTTCTGTTCTTAGGACAGGGATGTGGTTGTCACTGGGGCAAGAAGGCAAAGAGAGCAAATAAAAAATTACCATCAGAAGTTATAACCCTTTCCAAATGATTTAAAATGTGCTTTGACCAATAGGGAAGATGAAATGATGATCGTTTATTGTGATTTTGAAGAATGGAATCGACTTTAATCCATCTTGGATCTGTTTTTAATAGGTAATGCAGGTGGAGCTTTCATTTTACTGTAAAATATTTCTACTTCATTTATTCATATAAAAACTTTATCCCAAAAGAAAAATAAACTGCAACTGTAACTGCTTGTGTAACTTCAGTATGAGCTAGTCCTTGGCTTCAATTTGATAATGTATCTGAATGTACTACATGCAGTCCTTTTTTTCAGCACACACCACCTGCACATCACTGCAACACAGTGGTATGAACCAGGTATGTAGGGAGACAAAGCATTTTGCCTTGTTACGTGGTGAGTCTGTGCTGGAATAGCCACCCAATGCAGAACCACTGCATCTGGTGAGAATATACTCTAAGGGGAATATACTGTATGTGGATGATATTTTTGGCCTGTAGATGTTACCATTACAGTTCTTACATGTAAAATACTTTCTATACTCTGTACAAATTATTTACCAGATTCTTTTCCAATTATAAGTGTAAAACCCTGCTTTAATGCCAGTTGCAGGATGTTAATAGAAACACAAGATGGCAGTGTCCTGCAATTTAGTGGCACTCTGTAGAACAGCCTCATGGACCTTGTATTCTGAACCGCAGGACTTTGCTGGGGAACAGTATATCAGAGGACTACATTTCCCAGAGGAGCTGATGTGTGCATGGGGGCATTTATATACAGAAACCAAGGAGACACGACAGGAAGTGAGTGGAGGAATATCTGGAGAGCAGGAGTGAGGAGAGGGTTGTGCTGATTGCCAGAGTACTGGACCAGGCCGCAGAGCTAGAGAGGAGAGAGGCAAAGATGAGTCACTGACCGCTAGCCTTGCCAACTTCAGCGAAACATTCTGCCAGCAGGTGACCCGGGAGCGATGGAATGCTTCAGGTGGAACCTGTGGGGATAGTACTTGTTCTTCCTTTTTTTCCCCTTGTATTAATCGTTTAAGGGACTGCCACCCTCATCTCTTCCCACTTAAAAGGTCTGCATCGTTGCAGTACACCAACTGGACCCCAACGAGCGTGCAGAAGATTCCTCACTGTATTTAAAGGGACGGGGCTACCCTAGTTAAAGAGCTCTTTTCTATCTCAGATTTAAACCTTGCCATCCGACCCTGAGGGCCCAAAGTGAGCTAGTTCAACCTTTGTTAGTTCTCCTTGCTCACTGGGGACTAGAAACACCTCAGGTTTAAGGTTCTGGGTTAACGTCTGAATAGCAGGCCTGCCAGCACTGATTGAGATTTTGCTGTATGCATTGTATTATTTGCCTAGAGTTGGTAAGAGTGGTAATTGCCATTACGTACACATATATCACTTTATGCTGTTTTACAGAGTTTACAGCCTGCATCCCATCATACTACTGTAATACTGTCCCAGCTGAAAGGTGAGGCGTTACCACAGCTCACCACTAAAAATATGCAGTGAGGCATACTACTGTAATATGTCCCAGCTGAAAGGTGAGGAGTTACCACAGCTCACCACTAAAGATATGCAGTGAGGCTCAGGATCAAGATCCACTCTGTCGATTAACAATATGAGCCCTCATGGAGGAGCAACCTGACCTACTTTGGGTGGAAGATCCCCCTGATGCCAAGGTTATCCTTAGGAAGTGGGATAGATTGGAACTGAAGAACAGGTGCTCTACTGAAGGGGCCCCTCAAACCAAACTGATGATCTATGGAAACTCTTCTTGCCCACCCAGTTCAGAAGGATGGCGTTGAGGTCACTGCATGATGAACATAGGTACCTAGGACAGGAGAGGAACTGGAGGAGTTCTGTTGCACCTTCCTAAGCTGCATACAGAGAAACACCCTACATAAACAAGCGGCTTCCTTGTGCCGCCTTCAAAGCCAGGGACCAATGGAGCTAGTGTGTATTAATTTCTTGTGTCTGAAACCAGATTCTAGTGGATAGGGGAATGTCTTAGTAGTGACAGATTATTTCACTCAATATGCTCAGGCATTCCTCGCAAAGAACCAGCAGGTGTCCACAGTAGCCAAATTCCTGCTAGAAAAATTTTTTGTTCAGTACGGACTTCCACAGAGAGAATTCTCTCATATAAGGGCAGAGACTTTGAAAGCAAGCTGATCAAGGAACTGTTTGCTTTGTTAGGAATAAAGAAGTCTAGAACTATTCCTTATTACCCTCAAGGTGATCCTCAACCAGATTGGTTCAATAGAACACTCTGGAACATGCTTGGCACCCTAAAATCTAATGTTTGAATGGGAGGCTAAGTTACCTGTCGATTTAGCCTTTGGCTCAGTTCCTGATCACCTTATCCCCACATCACATCAGGGGTATGTAGAAAGACTGAAACATTAATTAGAGACTGCTTATAAGAAAGCTAAACAGGCTTCTCAATCCATAGGGGAGAGGAACAACTGACGTCATTATTCCAAGGTGAAACTGCAGGATTTGCAGCCAAGGGACCTAGTGCTGTTAATGAAACCTCAGAGTTCCAGGGAAACATAAAATTGCAATCTGCTGGAAGTGTCAACCATATGTCATCTATCAGAAGCTGCCAGACCTGCTTATTTATCATATCTGCCCAGAAGGGAAGAAAGGTCTAGTGAAATCTTGGTACCAGAATCAACTTTTGCCCTTGTCTGACACTGTTCAAGCCGAAATACTGACAAGCAATCCTCCCACTGTGGGGACTTGGCCACGCAAGCCTCCCAATCCCCTCCTCAGCTCACTGCAGCCCCAGAGGAGAAGGGGACCGATGAGGAAGAGGGGGTGGAAATAGGAATAGATTGGCGACCACTTCTACAGTATCTGACATAAAAGACAGCATTTTGGCACCTACCCCTGCTTCAGGATTGACCACCCCTTCAACAGGTTCCCATCCAGAGACTCCTTCCTCTGCAGAGGTAGGCCCTGCAGGACTTGTTGAACCTACTCTTCAGCTAGATCCAACTTTTGAAGACTTCCTCATTCCTGAGCCTGTGATTGACTCCCCAAAGGGTCTGTGATAGAAGAAGCTTTTGAGTTCATGAGAGTGGAGGAGGAGAACATCTTAGAGGAAGGAGATAGTGCCACCACTCAGGAGGAGCCCAGGGAATAGAGGGAGAGAAGAGCACCTAAGAGACTGACTTATGAGGTTTTGGGTGAGAGTTCTGAAGAAGCCTTCCATGCTCCCATTTACAGTATATTGGAGCACATCTAAGAATCTGTAAGCCCATCTGCTGACACCATCCCTGAGAAGGTCTTCAAACCAATGACCTTACCTCTTTATCAAGAAGAGTCTCCTTATCCTTGGTGGGAGTCATTTCTCCAGAAGTTGAATAATAATGAACACCTTCCATTTGTTTTTTTTCCTGATTAAGGTGATTACTTTTCTGCTGAATGTATATATGTTAAGTCAAATGTTATCAGTTTGTCTGTTTCTTGTTTGGGGGACCAAAGACTTTAAGTGGGGGGGAGTTTGTAACGCCTTGCTATAATGCAAGTTGCAGGATGTTAAGAGAAACACAAGATGGCAGTGTCCTGCAATTCAATGGCACTCACACTCTGTAGAACAGCCTCATGGACCTTGTATGCTGAACTGCAGGACTTTGTTGGGGAGTAGTAAATCAGAGGATTACATTTCCCAGAGGAGCTGGCGTGTGGGCAGGGGCATTTATATACAGAAGCCAGGTAGACTGGACAGGAAGTAAGTGGAGGAAGAGCTGGAGAGCAGGAGTGAGGAGACAGTTGTGCCAAGTGCCAGAGTACCAGACCAGGCCGCATAGCTAAAGAGGAGAGAAGTAAGGAGGGGTTGCTGATCACTATCCGAAAATAACTCAGCGACTCCTAAGGGGGTAGTGCTACATAAGATACTCACATGTATTGATGTCTGAACTTGTTAATCCAACTCTATAACCACTCAACTTCCCAGACAGCAGGATCCAACATCTTCTATATGTAATGTATGCTATTATCACTTTATTTGTTGGGAACTTGACAAACAAATGAAATTGGGGGATATACATTCATGGACCATCCACAGTATCTGTACCTTCCTTGCTGTGTCCTTAGAGCAGGGGTGTCCAAACTTTTTTCAAAGAGGGCCAGATTGGATGAAGTGAACATGGTGGAGGGCCGAACATTTTTCCGAACATTCTTTGAACCATTACAATTAAATGCAAATAAATTATTTTATGCCAAGTTAATTGCAAACGACATACTTTTCATTTCATAACATTAAGATCAACTGACAGCTAAGTTTTCACAATGTATTGAAAATAAATTTAAAAAAAACTTACCTGCACTAATGTGAAGGGTGAAAAAGGTAGCTGGAGCTGAAGTCTCTGCTCGGCAGCCGGGAGGGGAAGAGAAACACACTTCACTCTGGAAGCCCTGACGTCACCGCCCTCTGTCGCTCCCAGCACGGTGCAGTCACGCATGCGCACTGCTCTCAAGCAGAAGACTGTCTGCCACAGAAAGGAGGGCCGTGCGACAGCCGCATTTACACAGACCAGGGAGAACGCGCCGCAGTCAGGCATGCGCACTGCCCTCTGCTCTCAAGCAGAAGACTGTCTGCCATAGAAGGGAGGGCCGTGGGAGGGCCACATTACACAGAGCAGGGAGGGCTGTTGGAGGGCCGTATTAAACTGACCCCCGGGCCGTAAATGGCCCGTGGGCCGGACTTTGGACATGCCTGCCTTAGAGCTTTTATTCAGCTTTTATGAATATTTTTCACAATATTTTTGCCATGCAGACAGGAATGAAATGAATAGCCACCTATGTAGATGACCAGAAAATATAATATATATGGAGAGGATCAATCAATATAACTATTTTAGTTACAGTATATTGAATATCCACATTTTTAATGGGTATCCTTAAAATTCCCAAATGCCCAGTGCTTTTTTTGGAGAGAGAGAGAGAGAGAAAGAGAGAGAAAGAGAGAGAGAGAGCAGGATCTCCTGGTTCAAATACAGGTGAAATTTTAAACAATGTCCAGCAAGCACAAAAGCAGATTGACATGGAGGATGACCATGTCCATTTTCCCTAGGTGCAATATCAGTAAAAGTTTCTAGATAATTTTCAGCATGTACAATTAATGCCAGCAGACATTTGTAGCACCCTCATACAATCTGCTTTCCCCTGGTACAGCTATAAAAAATAATATTTCCAGAACTCAGAATGACAGACAGAATGACAGCAGCACTTCTACATGACCAAATTATTTTAAAATTGTATACATAATTTCAGTACGGAGAAGGGTGGGACATTGTATGATAAAGCAGGAGAGGTGAACCTTCATCCCAAATGTATTTAGGCATGATTCCCTAGCCTGATCTTTGTAGCTGCTTTGCTAATATTGAGATTGATTGCTGGTTGCTGCATGCAATTCAAGACAGTGAAGTGGTGGCCTGCATCACCTATTCCACCACTTTCTGAGCCTGCATAGAATTATTGGGCCTAGAACCATATATTCTAAATATGGCAGGCATACTACTGCTGCTGTCTCTGTGCTTTCCAGTATGCCCACATGGGTGAACAGACCTTGCATTATATCCATGTGTGAACAAGACTGGGTTAAAATGTGTTGAGGGCTCACTTTTGGCTAGTCTTGCTTTCCTTGTTCCACAGCTACAGCAAGCCCTTACATTTCTTGGTTTACATTGACCTTTCATTTTTATAAGTATAGGGTTAGTCATTTCTGTAAATTCTATTTTTTTCTAAATTCCCTTTCTGTAGGAAGCAAGGAGCTATAGGCCAGCTTGTCTGTATGTTCTCTAAGCACAATATGTATTCAGTCGCTTGCTTTTCGACCTGGCTCAAGCAGGTTGTGCCAGAGAGGTGGCATTCTATGTTATGCATGTTCGGTGACTTCTTGGTACATGGTCTTTCCTCCTGGGCATCACTTGGTAAGAATAAAACTCTGAGAATTATCTTTCACCAAGGTCTTCAGGCCTAGGGATTGGAGTGGGCATTAATCTTGCAACATGGGAGCAAACCTTGAAGATGCTACCTGCAAGTGATGCCCTGTTGGGCCTAAAGGAATCAAGCTGCAACAGTATCCAACAAAACAGGTGATGAGTGACTGGTTAAATGAAAAGTATACAAAGGAACCTTTCCATGCTGTTCTTCCTTGAAACATAAAGATTAAGATGCCACTTGAACAAGGACAGTATCCAGTCAGTATAGTCCTGAGAGAGGGACACAGAGAATTTAAAAAGACGTGTAAAAGACCAGAGACTGTGTTCTGTGTAGAAAAACTTTAGATAACCTTCATGCTCCCTCCTATTTGCCATGCACTAGTGCAATAAATGTGTTCAAGTTTAATTTTAAAGTGGCTGACATCCATCTTTATTCTATTCTGAGAAAAAAAAAATCACTCCCTGAGATTAATGTTCCTGGGACCCTATTGCCAAGTAAGTGGACTTTGTCAACTCCCAAGAAAACTGTTGGTCAGCTGAAGATTAAATATTGATTGTCAAATTGTCGTGACTTAGGAATCTTCTCCCACCTGGGTAGAGTGGCTAACCAGAACTTGGGCTGGATGGATGGCGGCAAAAATGGCTGCTCGCTTTGTGAAAGTAAGAGTGCTGGGAAGGGCTGAGGCACAGAGTCTAAAATGCCACCTCATCTTTTCCAGAACTCTTAGTGGTGGAGATGTTGCATTGCAGGCAATACCTAGGCTGCGATCCTCTGACTCGCTCAAAAAACGTTCTTTCTTTCTGACTCACCAGACGAGAGTGTCCACAGAGGAATAGAAGAATAAATATAGGTGGTGCCAGACAACAAAATTTAGTAAATAATAATATAGACCCAATTTAATCAATAAACCAGCTGCAAAATCTATCCTTTGTAAAAGTGAATACAAATGTGAAAAAATAAGACTGTGCTAGTAACAGATCCAGTATATACCATAGCATTGACACATGAAAATTTTAAATCATATCAATAAACAAAAATAAAAGTCCCAAAATATAAATCAATATTGAAAGTCCCCAAAAATATATATACAGTATATATGTGATAGTGAAAAAATGAAGATGCAAAAAAATCCTTTTTTGAAATAAAATCCACCAAGTGAATCCACCATCAAATGAACTGAATAAACTCACCAGAGCAATATGCTGATTATGTTAGAAACCAGCATAAGCGCTTTTATGCTCTGGGAGAAATGATCTGCAAACAGTTGAGACACAGCTTAGGCTTGGAAGAGATGATTTCCTAGAGCAATACTCTGCAGGAGACTGTGAAGATCCACTTTATTCACATCCCATCTTGTTTTAGGAGGTATTGGAACGGCCACTCAGAATATAAAAAAAGAAGCTCATGGTGCAGTACTTCTTAAAAACACTCTTTTAATAATGACAAAAGCGCACTTACAAAAAACGGTGTCCAACAGACACCAGCATATTCAGCATAGACAGAAGCCAAGGAATAGACCCAGCCACAATACATATGCGCTCTTGTGATGTTAGGAGCGTGCTGACGTCACACACTCAAACCACGCCCTACGCGTTTCATCGTTCGACGTCCTTTTGCATCTTCATTTTTTCACTATCACATATATTTTTTTTTTTGGGGACTTTTAATATTTTTTTCTATTTAGGGACTTTTATATTTGTTTATTGATATGATTTAAAATTTTAATGTGTCGATGCTATGGTATATGCTGTATCTGTTACTAGCGCAGTCTTATTTTTTCACATTTCCACAGGGGAATAACCAAAGAGCCAGGAGAGACACTCATGCCCTGTACACACGATAAGAAAATTGTCCGAACAACTTTGCGGAACCACTGATCGAATGGTTTTCTCTTCGTTGATGAGCAGGATGTTTTAACCGATAACGACATTGTGAATGAAAAAATCCGGTTGAACAACAGTGAAAAATTTTGTTGTTTTGCATATGAATGACTGATTTTCTATGCAGTGGTATGACGATGGAACGAAAAAAATTTATCAATCGTTATCACACATGAGCGGAAACAGAAAATGACTCGAATGTTTATGTCCAAGGAATCTTCACAAACACAAACGAAAAATCCAAATGTTAAAAGTAGATTGGCCTAATGAGATAATGAAACCAGAATTTTGCATATTATATATTTATGTATCACTATTTATGTATATAGATAATGTAATAAACTATATTATACTCATTGCTGTTAATTGTTGTGTATATTGCTCATTCTGGCCGGAAGGGCGTGGGTACAAGGTCACATGCACACCGCATCACTTCCACTTGTACGGAAGATGTCAACACTACGTATTGCCCAACTTTTTTAGATTGGTTAATGTGGCCACGATTTCGACCAACGAACGAACACCTCTCAGTCAACCGATTGGTTGATTTTCTAATCGTGTATTCCCACCTTAAGAAACAAATGAGAAACACAGGTTGGGAGTGCACAGATGCTGATAGCAGGGAGTGCACAGGTACAGATAATCAGGAATACTGGAACTCACAGGGGAAACCAACTGATAAAGAGAAACAAGTAACAAACTGAGAAGCAAAAAAAGACAGGAGGTAAAGGAGGATAGGATTCAGGTAGGAGTGCACAGAGTGAAAAGAGGATACAGACAGAGGGACACATTGGGGGCAAGGCTGGGACACACTGGGGGCAAGGCTGGGACACACTGGGGGCAAGGCTGGGACACACTGGGGGCAAGGCTGGGACACACTGGGAGCAAGGTTGGAACACACTGGGAGCAAGGTCGGAACACACTGGGGGCAAAGCTGGGACACACTGGGGGCAAGGCTGGGACACACTGGGGGCAAGGCTGGGACACACTGGGGGCAAGGCTGGGACACACTGGGAGCAAGGCTGGGACACACTGGGGGCAAGGCTGGAACACACTGGGGGCAAGGCTGGAACACACTGGGAGCAAGGCTGGAACACACTGGGGGCAAGGCTGGGACACACTGGGGGCAAGGCTGGGACACACTGGAGGCAAGGCTGGGACACACTGGGGGCAAGACTGGGACACACTGGGAGCAAGGCTGGGACACACTGGGAGCAAGGCTGGGACACACTGGGGCAAGGCTGGGACACACTGGGGGCAAGGCTGGGACACACTGGGAGCATGGCTGGGACACACTGGGAGCAAGACTGGAACACACTGGGAGCAAGGCTGGGACACACTGGGAGCAAGGCTGCGACACACTGGGGGCTAGGCTGGAACACACTGGGAGCAAGGCTGGGGCACACTGGGAGCAAGGTTGGGACACACTGGGAGCAAGGCTGGGACACACTGGGGGCAAGGCTGGGACACACTGGGAGCAAGGCTGGGACACACTGGGAGCAAGGCTGGGACACACTGGGGGCAAGGCTGGGACATACTGGGGGCAAGGCTGGGACACACTGGGAGCAAGGCTGGGACACACTGGGAGCAAGGTTGAGAGCAAGCTGGGGCACACTGGGAGCAAGGCTGGAACACACTGGGAGCAAGGCTGGGACACACTGGGGGCAAAGCTGGAACACACTGGGAGCAAGGCTGGGACACACTGGTGGCATGCTGGAACACACTGGGAGCAAGGTTGAGAGCAAGCTGGGGCACACTGGGAGAAACAGGCTAGAAACAAGCTGGAACACACATGGAGTAATAAGAACACAGTGTATAACAGAGACACAGGAAAAGACGAGATGAGTACACAGGGGGTACGGCTGCTAGTGTGTGGATGTGTTGCTTGAACACTGAGAAATCCACATGCTCTCCTTCTAAAACAATACCCCCTCTGTGACTGGCCAGAAGCCAGCAGCTGCACACAGAGGGACACAGTGCTGGAACATAGAACAGGAGAATGTGAAACAAATAATGAAAGTGCTTGGCAACAGCATTACATAGGTATATACTGTACATTGTATTTACGTAGATATTGATTTAGATCTCTCTCTCTTTCCCTTATTTGTGTTTATATAGGAAACAAGCAAAGTATACTATCTGGAACCTCTCAGCCCTCACCACACTTTTACCCCTCTGACTATTACACCTGAGCTGCTATTCAGCTCCTGTCTAACCATTAGGATCTAGCTTTCTCTATCTAAACTAGGAGGGTGCTACACTTCTTTCAGCAATTTAGTGATTGTTTACCAGGGGTAATCAGTCCCATTTCTCTTTTCCCACAGAAAAGAATTACTTTTTTATTTAACCTGTTTACAGTTTCGAATCCCGAAGGAGGCATTCTTCCTGTCCAGGATTTTAAGGATTTAAATCCGCTCAAGCGTAGTGATACAAAGCACACAGTGCATTCACCAAATTTTCATTTTAGGGCAATTTTGCCAACTTTTATTTAAGAGAAATTTTGCAGAAATACAAAAGATTGCTCAGCATCTCTCTGCAGTCCTTCTGGCTTTCACTTTGCAGGTGCTTTGATCTGGCCCACAGGCTTAAGCTGACAATACATAGAATTAAATTTGGCCAGTTCCTTCTTGTTCTATCAGCTGTCTTCTCATGAATGGTCCTGCTGGAAAATTTCCACTCGATCAGTGCTTGCAGCCTTTTCTCTGAGTCCATTGAGGGACTACTTACTAAATCTGAGCAGATGCAAGGTGAGAGGGGTTTAACAATAAAGAAGAAGACCTTCATTTTTGTGCTGTACATACTGTAGTATCTACAGTATTTCTCATACAGTCAATAGACTCAAAGGAAAGAATTATACGGTGAGCAGAAAAAGGACAGGATATGAAAGAACAGAATGAAAGAAAAAGTACAAAAGAAAGAAAAGTAAATGAAATAAAATAAACTAGCTTAATTATACTGTTGGTTCACTGGATTCTGTATACAGTTTGTGATGCTTTGTGACCAGGATGCTGCAATGATAATCATGGCACAGCTTCAGCCAATAAAACACTTTCAATCAATTCAATTTCTAACTGCTACACCAATCCCCTGATCAGTGACCATCACCTTCAGACACTGGTAAAAAAAACTGTATGGGAGAGGTTATTGTTTGTTCCTGTCAGTTTATATGAACCTATAGGTGGTGCATAACCCAAGAAATCATGATTGATAACCTACTCTGTGTCCCAAGAGGTACAAAAAAGAAACATGATTAATAAGGGGGTAGAAATTCACTGATTGCTTGCTAGGGGTGGTTTGAGGTGCATCACATTTCTTGCTAAGGTAAAAAGCAGACATGGTGAAATTAGAGTCAGTTTAGTGAAATTCTATGCTCATCCCTAATTCAGCAATTTATCCATTTATTGTGTTAGGGATAATGTTTTGTTGTCCTTTACAAGCTCTGATTTATTTATTTTTAATGTGTTGCAACAAATAAATAAATAATAAAAAAAATAGATTAGGAAATAAAATTACTTAAAAATACATTAACGTTTCATACAGGTATCCTGGGAGTAGGACAACAATGGGGAGTTCTGTTCTGCTCATCTTTGGCTCCCTTGTTGAAAGTACACATTCAATATAAGTATTGTGTTTCTGAAGCAGGTAATACCTGCTAACCAAAGGCTACACTACTAATTCTTGAATTATACAGCTCTTTTAGCATTACAGTCACAGCCTTTGTCTGGAGTTTTAATTAGACTGGATTATTTCCTCTAATTGATCAATGTCAGAGCACTCTTCCATTACAAAGCCCAAGAACGCATATAACTACTATCTGAGGCAGCAACAAGTAACATATTCACAGTAACTGTGTCTGTAAAAAATACAGCTTCCTAGCATTATTACAATACTGCAAGAAACATTCATTAAAGCTGAACTCCAGAAAAATAGCTATAAATAAAGGTGAAACACATATCTGTGACACCTGCCAAAAGAATTGTAATTCTGTTCAGCCATTTTTTAAGATGAGATTGGGTATCCTCTAAACTCACCTCTGACCCGATCCTGAATTCCTGCTTTTTTATACTCCAATGAGCTGTGGGCTGGGTCACATGAGCTGTCTCTGCTTTCTTTGACTCATAAGTGGTCTCCAGCATTTTAGGACTGACCTCGTTGGTAGGAAGCAAATGAAGGAGCAGAGTTCTGCATCTTCACTCTCCATGTCTAAGAAAGGAGCTTTGCCCCGGATAGATGAAATCTGTATATGGAGATCGTAGAGAGTCCATTCTGCAGGAAGGTGAGTTGGAAGCAGGGGCGGACTGACAACTCATAGGGCCCCCGGGCAATAGGGGATCATGGGGCCCCTGTGTCCTTGCCCAAACTCAAAAAAGCCTATAAAAAAGGTACCAGGGGCATTTCATGAGGCCCCCTACTGACCCCGGGCCCTCGGGCAGTGCCTGAGTTTCCAAATGGTCAGTCCGCCCCTGGTTTGAAGTTGCAGCCTGTAATAAATCCAACTTTGGTACCATATTGGAAAGATCGGCATGGGAGCTGTTTCGTTTCAATCCAATGTTAACCAGAGGAGGGACATTTTCCGCAAATAAGTCCTTGCAATTTTCTTGAAGCAAACTACAAACACACTTAACAGGGGACAACTAAGACACAACTGGACCTTACATTAGTAAATAGTTAGGAAAGTATATCATATTTACTAGGAGGTGTTTTTAAAGTGATTTCTCAGCAAAATAAAGCACGTAGACATGGATGGATGGGTGAGTTTGCTTTGAATATTAAAAATGAATGAAATAGCATTTTTGGTTTGTGGTTTTCAGATGCTTTGTAGTTCCCCTTTAAACTAAAACACAAAAATAGAGTGAACCAGATTGTACAAAAAAGTTACTTTAATGAATAAAAGAAAAAAAAGAAATGTACTTACAAATCAATGTGTTTCACAACTTTATGTCATTCTTTATACTAGCTTCCTTCTTTGTCACTAATGGAAGAGTAGTGCATTAACATTTAGTTAGAGACTGTGTGAGGACTTTCTCTTTTCCTTACACCTTGACAGGTCCATTCAATAGGTTGAGGTAAACTTTGGGCAATTTTACCTGTTAAATGCTTTAGAAGGATATATAGGTATAACCTAACAAAGATCTATTTGACTTATACGTTCACAACCATAAGAGGAAACAATGGACATCAAACATCCATCTAGACAAAATAAGATAGACAAAAATCAGAAACTATTTACCGTTTACCTCAACCTATTGAATTAAGATCTCTTCATATCTTCCGTTAAATTTAATGAATCTTTTTTTGTCTATCCCATTGTGCTAGATGATATCTGATGCCCGTTATATCCTCTACAACTGTTTTTGACGTGTAGGCCAATTAAGATCTTTTTTAGGTCATTTTCTCCTAGCTCCATGAGCTTTCACATCCAGGGTGAGCCATTGAGTCCCATATATATGTATATATATTTGATTAAATACCTTGTATTGGATATATTAAAGTTGTTTGGTAATTGAACAATTTTCTTTTGATATACCTTTAGACTGCTTTGGCGGTAGAAATTTCCTAAGAAACTCTCCCCTGAAGAAGCCCATGAGGGTGAAACATGTAGGGAGTAACTACTTTTACCTAACCAAGTTTGAATCTCAGTTCGTATTCTTAGAACTGAAATTGTTTTTATGTTTCTGTATTTTTTCCTTTCTTGTGTTTTTTTACAAAATTAAGAAATAAAAATTATATAACTTTTAATGTGTGGTATTCATGTCCATGCACCCTGAAAGTCCCATCTTCTCTATTGAATATTTTGAAACCTGGTACTTCATGTCTGCAAAGAATGGGCTATTACTTGTTTGGCTTCTGTGAGTATATGGGGACCAGCTTATATTGGTTTACAAACAAACTTCACTGGAAGCCTTATGAAAAATTTACAAAACACCATTTTTATATACACTGTACATTCCCTCTGTAAATGCACAAATCTAAAATCATTTAAAATGACCTAACCACACATGAGACAAAAATAAACTATGTCCTATAGGAATACCCCATGTCTAACAATTAATTCAGCACCATGGTCCACTTTGTGTGGTATACTTTAACCCACAGAAAACCACCATGAAAAGTCTGGTTGGTTTTAGCTGATTGTGGTTGCTTAAAGGCAATGTCCACAGTCCTCCCCTGCAGTGTGGTGTTAGTCTGGTAGGGGACTTCTATTTAAATCACGGTTTTTCAGAGAAGAATGAGAGGGGCATAAATGTATTATTTATTACAGGTACTTATATAGCGCCGTCAATTTACGCAGCCCTTATATATTGTACATTCACATCAGTCCATAACCCTCAAGGGGCAAACAATCTAAGGCCCCTAACATAAAGAATGTTATTTATTTATTTTGTGTCCTTGTTAGGGAGATTAATGGTCTGTATTTGTCCTGGTGACTGATATCACTGAAAGTGAAGAAAATCACAAATTTTGAGGGGTCACCAGAATAGGAATAGAAAGGAAATCCTCTAATATGTACAATTAGTTGGTGACACAAAAGAAGGGAAATCTTCCCAATGGAACAAAGATGGTAAAAAGGAAACCTTACAGAGATTATAACCCTCCCTTACTCTATCCAAAATGAAAAAAAGATTGCCTTCAGTTTTGCTTTAATAAAGCTTCCCATAAAAAAACATACCATACAGTTCTGGCCAACCCATTTTGGTTGCCTAGTGTATCTTTTATAGAAAATGTTTTAAAAATTGAGATTATATTTAAATACATTTTTGTGTATGAGTTCTTTGACATAACTTAAATTAGTTCTTGGCAGAGTAAAAATGCACCTTTTCCAGAGACATGTTATGGAAGGACAACCCTATAAATTATTGTAAACTAGTTAAATTACACTTCTATTGAATACATCTAGTTTTCACAATGTATACCTCCATGTCCTATTGCTTGAATACGGCTGGGACACACTGTCATTTCATCTGCTGGATCTCAGGTAGCCTCTTCTTACACTAATCAGACTTGTTATAAATTTAAAATCTTTTCTTTGCATCAAGGTTTTTGTTGTACTAACCAGACCAATGGTTAAGGAGCTATTTGGGTACAGTCTTGTATAAAAACTGGATTCAAGTATATCCATGTAACTGCTGATTATTCCTGTATTACGTGTCACTGTCATATTGCATGACTCAAGTTTTTTTGCGTTTTAGATCACAGAATGATGCCCTGACATTGCACTGTAGAATTTCCTGATACAATTTGGAATTCATCTGCTTAGGATCTGAGGTAACAAAGCAGCTCCATATCATTACATTCCCTGCATGTGCTACACAGCTGGGATGATGTTCTGATGTTGGTATTCAGTGTTATGTTTGATCCCCAAATATTTCTTTATATGTTTATGAAATATATTAGCTTTTTTTCCCTTTGTCTCAAAGACATTGTTCTAGAAATTCTGAGGAAACATTCACAATTCCATGTACTTGCATTGAATGAAGACAGAAGCCACTTCAAACTGTGGTGGTAAAATACAGGTAAGTATACAACTACATTTAAAGCAGGCTATTCAGATGGGGTTGCATACTAGATTGCTTGTTTAATAAATGGTGTAGGTGTAGCGCCACGTTCACGAAGGCTGCTTGTATTTTCGTCCCGGTTTCCCTTTGCTTCACCCCGCAGCCAGGCACACCCACGCTGACTATCAAGCACCAGAGGGGTAGCAAATCACACAGAGTTCCCAAGATCTCTCAGACTCTGTACTCACCATTCCAAGGACAGCATGGTTGCCTCTTTCCAATTTTCCAAGAGACTCTCTCTTTAGTGATACCAGACAGATCTTTGGCAGACAGCTCCCCCCAGTCAGCTTACTGTAGAACCAGAGTCACTCTCTCTAACTTCAGGCCCTCAGGTCAACCCACCTGAGGCCACATGACAGCCAGTGCCAGACGAGGCAGCATGTCTCCAGCCTGGCTTGGTGCAATCCACTCCCGGGTAAAGACGCTGATCCCATGTGCTCCCAGAACATAAATACCACTCCCAGCATGCAATGGGACCACCCTTCCCTGCAACTGGCTAGGGCTGTATCCATATTTATGCTGTTCATTTGCCTAGCCCCTACCCATGTTCTGGAAGACTCTCATAGCTTCCTGAAGGTGGGCAGAACTCAAGACAAACCCAAACAACTCCAGAGCATCATGAGCAGACCTAACTAATCAATCACAGCACTCTGGTAAGCAGAATACTGCACTGAATTTACCTGACAGCCTCTCTGATAATCAGAGAAACACAGCTATGCCTGACCTAACTATATAAATATTAGCACCTGACTGCATTGTGCATCCAAAATTGAATTCCCTGTTTTTTTGTACTTTACTATGTTGCTGTTAGTAAATGAAGTGTTACCTGGGTGGTTCCCACAAAATGAAAATCATCCAAGTAAACCAATACATAGTAAAAGCCAGAGAGTATAGTTCTGACAACATAGACCTGATCATGCTTTGTGGCTTGGAACATGGAAGATTTGGATCCTGGGTCCAAATCTTGCTCAGGGTGCTATTTGCATAAAGTATGTCTGTTCTTCCTTTGTATGAATGGTTGTTGACCCACAATCCAAAATATATTGGTAGGTTAATTGGCTTTCACCCAAGTGGACCCTAGAGCGTGTGAGAGCATAACAGGGACATAATATTGTGAGCTCATTCTGTTGTAATTCTGATGTCACTGAATCCGTGTACTTTGCAAAATTCAGCATATAAGCACTTCTGAAGTCTGAAAAGGTTGGGAACAATAAGAACAGTGAAATAAATGATGAAATACTTTAAGATAAGTACTTCAGTTCTACAGGAAATCTGATGATTAGATGGAAAAAGAAGGGGTAATGAAATCATGTGAATATGCAATATTGTACAATGAAGCCGAGAAGGAAACTTTGGGGCAGGTGTTTATAGTTAAGGAGGATTGTAAATCTCCAGATTTCACTTCAACCCCATCCATAAGTGAGAAGATGTACACTCAGAATGAAAAGAAAGTTTTTATGTAAAAAAAACAGTGTGCATCCATAATAGGCGAAAAAGATGAAATAAAGTACACGGTTTGTGGAAAATTGTAAGACACATATAATAAAGCTCCTAAAAATATGGAAGTATTCACGAGTATTAGCATTACAATTCAGTCATTGGACAGGTAGCTATATATATACACATATCATATGCAAGTACACAAAGCTTCCATGAAAAAGAAATGACAATAGCCAAAAGCCAATTATGTTTGCCATTAAAATGTGAATGAAAATAACTGACAATTATTCTGGAATAAAGAACTCATATAAGAGTACATGAATCACTTGGACAAAAGGAATATAAACTAAATAGATTAGTTAAATATTAAATGAGAACATGTAAAATGTATGATGGAACAATATAGGCATAAAGTTAAACACAGGCCAGGGTAAGAAGGGTCAGATGTGGAATGTGGAAAAGCAACTGAAGCAAATGAAGAAAGCAATTTTAAATCCTGAATCCCAATTGGCTTCAGTTTTAAAGAAAGATAGAAAGGTAGAACTAGTATGATGAAGAACATTATATGGTTATGGAAAATAAACAAGAAAACAGAATGAAAATTCTGAAGTCCATGTAGGAATCAGGTAGGTCAGTTTTCCGTACTGCTCCTGTGTGAACCCAGGCTTGTCATAGTGACTACAGCCTGGTTTCACACAGGAGCAGTGCGGGAAACTGCACAAGACTCAGACAGGAATTGCACCCCATTTCTGTTCAAATCACATGCGATTCTTTGCAGTGCAATTTGAGCTCTTTGTATGGGCTCAAATCGCACCGCACTGCACGAAAAATAGGTATCGGCAGTTGGTATTGGCGAGTACCTGATGAAAGGCATTGATACTCGCACTTGTTATTAAAAAACTGGTATAGATGCAACCCTTCTTTTTAAATATAGGCACCACATTAGCCTTACGCCAATCCAGTGGTACCATGACATTCTTTAAAAAGTCTGTGGAAATTAGAACAATGGCTTAGATATAACTGAGGCTAACTCTTTGAGGGTCCTTGGGTGTAAGTACTTTATTCACCTTTATCTTGTCTAAATGTCTCTGAACCATGTCAAGTTTGAACCATTGTGGATCATTTGGGGCTATGTCAATACTATCCCTATTAAGGATTTGGGCTCCCCCATGCTCCTTTGTATACATAGAGTTAAGAAGGTATTTAATACATTTGCCTACTCTTTGTCCCCAGTCACCCATTCTAGATTATTTTGTAAATGGTCTACATACTAAGTCCTGACCTTTTTACTGTTAATATATTTGAAGGATTTTTGGGGGTTTGTCCTACTCTCTCTGGCAACCTGACGTTTGTTTTAAATTTTTGCAGCCTCGATTTCCTTTTTATATACTCTTTTTTTTCCCAATAATGTTTATTGAAAACAGATATTTTAAGACTGTGTGGTACAAGGCAAAAAAAAATAAACGTCATATAGCCACTACACATCAATAACCGGCAGGACAGGATCCTTCCCCCTGCTCCTCAGAACACAGCAGGTCATTGCCAGGGAGATGACAACCGGCATTAATTGCGCCCTAAGGAGTAGGGTGATTCCCACTAACGCTACAGAAAGGTCCCACCCACGCCTGAATAATAGGCATAGGGATTCAATATTACCGAACATCCACTAGATACACATTGTATATTATGGTACAGATGAACATAAAGGCAAAGTAAGCTATAACTAAACAACCTCAAGAAATTCCCAGCTACCAACTAAAATCATGTTGGGTTGTGAAATCCTTTAGACTTGTACCAATATAAAATCAGTACAAAATTAAGATACAAAAGAAAAGAGGAAACAAAGTCACAGAAAGAGAGAAAAGAAGAGGAAGAGGAAGAAGGAGAGTGATTCCCTCGTCCCTGACCACTGACCCCCGCTCGCTAGGGAGATTGGAGGTACCTTATCCAGGGGGTCCAAATGTTTTCAAATCGGAGCTGTTTATTTTGGAGGATACTGACCAATTTTTCATTAATCTTAATCCAGGAGATTTTGTGTATATCTAACACAATGTTGACCACAGGTGTTTTCCTTGCTTGAGCCACAGTGATTTTGGCCGCTGAAAAGATATAGAAGGCAAGGATTCAAAGGTATTTGGGCAACTCGCTGGACAGGTCAGAGAAAAATGCCATCTTGGCATTTTGGGGGATATTCAGTCTCCTTTTTATATATTCTATTGTAATCTTTGTAATTTAATGATACTGTTACTTCATTTTTCTATATTTTTAAATGCTCTCTTCTGTTTATTTATAGCTATTTTAGCTTTGGACTTGAGCCACATAGTTTTTAGCTTTATCCTTTTAAACTTATTGCCATGGGAATATATTTTGCACACAGTTGATTTGAAACATTCCAATTTCTGTTCTGTGTTCTTCAATGATAACAATCTCTCCCAGTCTAAGCCTTGGAGAGCAGCCCTCAGCTTTGGAAAATTTGCTCTTTTAATATTAGGTGTTTTTACCTTTCCAGTAAGTACTTGTTGTTTACAGCTAACATTGAATTAAATCATGTTATGGTAACTGCTACCCAGATGCCCCTTTATTTACATTAGTAATAAGATCCACATGGTTTGAATACAGCACTGCATAATTTCTAATCTGGGTCGCTTTGAACTGTACTATAACATTGTTATGTAATAGGTTTATGCATTTCCACCCTCTTACAGTTCCACCAGCGGCATTACTCCAGTCAATTTCAGAGTAGTTAAAATCCCCATTAATATCACTGTTGTAGCCTTTGCAGCCATTTCTATGTGTGCAAGGAGCTGAGTCTCCACTTCCTCATTAACACTTGGTAGCCTGTAACAAACTCCAATGATCAACTTTGAACTGCGCACACCCTTATGCAACTCTACCCACAATTCTTCAGCCTTATCACACTCTCCATCAACTAGGTCCTTTTTCACACTCACTTTGAGATCACATCTCACCTAGAGATAGACACTGCCACCTTTTAGTTTTACCCTGTGTCTCCAGAAGAAAGCAAATCTGGGAATATTAATAGCTCAATCATGTGAAGAATGTAGCCAAGATTCAGCAATACCAACTAAATCATAGTTCTCTTCATGCACCATAACTTCCAACTCTCCTATGTTGCTTGGCAGACGTCTGGCATTGGCAAACAAACATTTTAATTCATTGTCACATTTTGCTTTTGTGTTGTGCATAGCTTTTTAGTAGTACAAATAGTACCATTTCCACAGGTTGTTTCTAACATGGGAACTTTGTTATCACCTGTCATAACTCTCCACCCCATATTACCCCATTCCACCCTCCATTAATGTTTGACCTTTGACTGACCTGTCTGCCCCACTGGATTCTAGCTCACTCGCCCCCCCTAAATTCTAGTTTAAATATTCCTGAAAACTTCCCATATACCTCTCCCCAAGCACAGCAGACCCCCTTCCATTTAGGTGCAAGCCATCTTTAGTATAAAGGTTATACCCCAAGTGAAAAGTCAACCCAGTGCTCTAGAAACCTAAATCCTTCCCTCTTATAGCAGGTCTTTAGCCATGCATTCAGTTCTCTCACCCTGCCTTTCTTGTGTGGCGTATAGCACAGGCACTATTCCAGACAATATGATCTTGGTGGTCCTTCCCTGCACCTTGCAGCTTAGTTCTTTCAATTGATTGTTAAGGATCCTCCATCTTCCATGGATTCTGTCATTGGTTCTAACATGGACCTAGACAGCTGGGTCATGCCCAGTCCCTCCCAGTAATTTATCAAGCTTGTCCACCACATGCTGGACCCTGGCACCAGGAAGACAACAAACTATTTTGTTGAGGTAATCCTTGTGACAAATTATTCTATCAGTCCTTCTGATTATAGAATCCCCTATTACTTAAACTGGTGTTGGTGTGTTCTGGGTGCCATTCAGTGTGTAACCACTGGTGGAAGGTCAGAGGACTCTGCAATCAAATTCAGTTGCTCTCATGAGGGTGAGCTGCACTTGGTGCTAATTCTGGGCCTAGCCCCTTCAGCTTTGAACAGACCATGTAGAGTCAGCAGATTTGTTCAGATTTGTTCAACCAACTGGGTCAGACAAAAAAAACACATTGCTTGTGTTATGGACAAGGTGAATGTTTTGTGGACACCCAAGTGTCCCACTTCTACATGGATTCTTTCTAACACCATAAGAGAACCCAGGCCCTTGAAAGTAGGACCTGGTAGGTCAAGAATGAGTCATGGGGGAACAATGTTCTGCGTTATAGTCAGTACACAGGATGGGATGGGACCAATTACTCAGCAGTTTATTGGTTTCTGGTAGTAGCTTCAGTCTTCCTCTGACACTGGGCAACCACTGTAACCATATTGCCTTTGTTGGGGTTGACCACTGAATCCTCTCTCTTTGTCTTTGCCCAGTTATACTGTACATGGATACATGGTGAAAGTTCACCTATTTTAGGCCTTCCTCTAGGAAAGTCAGAGATTTCTACAGTTGTAGTCACAGGTTTGCATACCCTGTCAGGAATCGTGAAATTTTGGCATTGATATTGAAAATATGACTAATCATGCCAAAAAATGTTCTTCTGTTTAAGGATAATGAGCATATGAATCAATTTATTATCACAAAGTTGTTTGGTTCCTTTTTAAATCATAATGAAAACAGAAATCACTCATATGGCCCTGATTAAAAGTTTACATACTCTGGAATGTTTGGCCTTGGTACAGACACACAAGGTGACACACACAGATTAAAATGGCAATTAAAGGTTAATTTCCCACATCTATGGCTATTTTTTTTTTTTAATACACAATCAATGAGTTTGTTAGCTCAGAAGAATGACAATAGCAATGCACAATGAGGCCAAAAAATATGACCATGCTATTAAATGGTCATAAGGCAGTGTGCATCAAAAGGCCATGTGACATAAACCGACTAACAAGTGACCATATAAATACCATAAATAAATGTGGCACACATATATAGAGTGCAACTAGTATAAAACAGCAAATGGTGATACAAACACAGTGAAACCAAATGAATGTATCACTGTGCACCGTAAAATACAATAACACAATGAAGAAATAAATAACATGTGACTAAAAAAATAACATAAATGTGACATACAGTCCATGTGCAAAAACATTCAACAAAAACGCACCCAAAAAAAAAAAAGCCAGCACACAGAACTCCTGCCAGGGGTTCGTTGGACCAGAAAAAATAGCCAGCTCACAGCACTCCCAGGGAGACAAGAAAAAGAGCTTCCATAGTGTAATATTGTAAATGAATCAAATTTATTGTAAAGACAAATGCACACTTACATGGGAAAAGATCAAACAAGGCATCAATCACATGTGCTGATATGGGTGTACTGGGTTTACCAATATGGCTGCGGCTGTTCATGTTGGAAATGATGTCACCACATTCCGCTCTCTGACCTACGCGTTACATCACTGTCACATGACCCTGATGAAGTCACATGACAGTGATGTAAAATTGGTATATTGGCTGTTTTTTATGGTCAAACAGACCCCTGGCAGGAGTTCTGTGCGCTGGCTGATTTCCGTGTCCAAAGGTGAAAGATATATTACTACCGCTGAACAGTATGGTCCACCAGTGACGGGGATATCATTCCTACATCATATAAATAATATCTTTTCGATGCTTCCTCTACCACAACAGTGCAACAACATATATCAACAAATGTCCACATATGAGTCCATATATAGTGCTTTTTCAATATATAGTGCTTTTTCAAACGTTGGGGACTAATCCACTTTGCTGATTTTCGATCCAGGAACCTCAAATCAGGATACCTCAAAAAAATATAAACTCAATATAGTGCATTATCATTAAAACAGAAAAAAACACTCGTGAAACTAAAAGTGATTCCTCCTAAACTCCCACCCGTGACAAATCAACACTCCAAAATGTGATTTAGTGCAACACTCCACAACCAGTGTCACCATCCAAATGTACTAAATACCATTACCCTCTCATGGAAGATCACATGCATCAAAATAAAATAGTGCCATCTCTCTTGTGATATAAAATACCATTACCCTCTTCCAATGCAGACCAAGCAAAAAAAACTCCTTCAAGGCAATCCAAAATTTCCCCCTCTCCGGAAGCTTCCTGCTGCTTCCAATCCACCTTCCCCGTTCCTCAAAGGGGCAGATAATACAAGACTCAGTGGAGTATATAAGAAGGAATACACAAATTTATTCACAGCTTACATAGAGAACGCCAGCGTCCATCCTCTCCCACAGTCCATACAGCTGAACTCCAGTATCCAAGATGGCCGTGCCGCTCCTTCCGGTTTGAAGTTGTAGTGTTACGTCCTTACGTGCCTGACGCGTTTCGTCACTTCCGACTTTTTCCCAACGTTTGAAAAAGCACTATATATTGAAAAAGCACTATATATGGACTCATATGTGGACATTTGTTGATATATGTTGTTGCACTGTTGTGGTAGAGGAAGCATCGAAAAGATATTATTTATATTTTGTTTACACTTTCAAGGGTGAGAGTCATTCCTACATCGCCGTTTGGGATTCCACTTAAAGGGCCCCTGTAGTGAGTGTCCTGAAAGCCTTTTGGCCCCTTGGGGTCTGGGCACAGAGGTGAGGAGGCATTTTAGCTGGTGTGGGATTCACTAATCATTTACCTATCCACATTTTTTTTTCAGATGCATTTTTGTTGGACGTTTTTGCACATGGACTTTATGTTGCATTTATGCTATTTTTTTAGTCACGTTATTTATTTCTTCATTGTGTACATTGTGTTATGACCCTTTGGTCGCATGGTCATATTTTTTGGCCTCACTGTGCGTTGTTATTGTCATTCTTCTGTGATAAGTTGTTTGTCCACTTTTAATATTTAAGCACTTAATTTTGTATTTTTCACATTTTGCTCCACTTTCTCATTAGTTGTATTCACATTATTTTATTTATGTTATGACGGACTCCTATGTCCCACTATTACTGTGATTTAGTTAATATTTTATTTTTCCCTGATCATTTCTGTGCGTTTTGCCCACGGTCACGGTTTATTGTCTGTTACACCTTTTGGTCCTCATTTTGGACCTTTATTATTTCACCTTTCCCTTCACTCCCATATTCCTTCCATTTACTGATTATGTTATGGTGTATTATCTATTGTCTTCTCATGTCATTATTTGTTTTGGAATGTCTGTGGCATTATTGTGATTAGCGCAACATCAATTTTCTGTTTGTTGTTTTTTGCTAGTGATATATCCAGGTGTGTGCTGCTGTCCCAATAGTCCCATCTTTTCTAGTAGAGGCATGAAAAGAACAGTCGTGTGACTTCTATCAGTGTTCAGCAGAGCACTGGTTAAAGCTTTAAGGAAGAGTTTTCATTTTGCTCTAGGAGGATGCAAAACCCCTGACCTCTGTCTGGACAGTGCTGATTGGCCCTATGCTAATCACATGCACTCTCCCAAGAAAAAAAATATTTCTACCAATACACATTAAACTGAGCATGAGCAGAATGGCTATGGTTCACTCTGTCTTATCAGGAGATAAGACGTGGACATTTGAACAAGAGTAGGAGCAGAGAAGACAGGATCAAACGGCCTTTTTGCACAATGCAGAGAATTAACCCCTTCGGTTCCACAATGAGGATAACAAGCATGATTTACTGCATATACAGACTGATTTACTGTTGTGGGTTTAGTAACACTTTAGCCCTTGCTGTATTTCTTAGAAAGTTTCATCACTTGTTGGTATGTAGATTTAGGGAAAAAGAAGCCAGTAAGACACAGGAAGGAGATTACCAGCTGACCTCGTTAGTACACACACCCTGCATTGACCTCATTAAAACACACACACTTCACCCATCAACTATTTTTTTCACAGCATCCCCGACATCTCTCCATGCATGCTTTTCCCTGGCTTCCCCAGCGTCCTTTCAAACGGGCTCAGGCAGAGTGCTAAACTCCCTGGGCCACATGAGGCCTGCAGGACACCCCTGATGTAGTGCAAGGGCCTGCCTGATTGGATACAGAGTGATTGGATATTGGTGTGTCCTCCTATTATATAGTTTTGGTAAATATAAATGTAAATGGATAGAAAACTGGCTAAAAGATCATATTCAGAGAGTATTGGTTAATGATTCATACTCTGAATGGTCTAGGGTTGTCAGTGGTGTACCCCAAGGTTCAGTGTTGGGACCCTAACTTTTTAATATATTTATAAGTGATATATGGTCTGGGATTAATAATACCATTTCAGTCTTTGCAGATGACACCAAGCTGTGCAGTGGAATAACGTCCTTACAGGATGTCTTCAACTTACAAGCCAACCTCAATGCACTGTTTAATTGGGCAACTATGTGGCAAATGAGGTTTAATGTTGATAAATGTAAGGTTATGCACTTGGGGGCTAAGAATATGCATGCATCATACATACTAGGGGAAGTACAACTGGGGAATCAATGGTGAAGGATCTGGGAGTTCTGATAGATCACAAGCTTAATAATGGCATCCAATGCCAAGCTGCGGTTTCTAAAGCGAGCAAAATCCTCTCTTGTATTAAAAGAGGTATAGACTCCAGAGAGAGAGATATCATATTACCCCTGTACAAATCATTAGTAACACCTCATCTGGAATATGCAGTTCCGTTTTGGGCACCAATTCACAAAAAGAACATTGGGGAACTGGAGAAAGTACAAGAAGGACAACCAAACTGATAAGAGGCATGGAGGAGCTCAGCTATGAGGAATGATTAGAGGAGCTGAATTTATTCTCTCTTCAGAAGAGGAGATTAAGGGGGAATATGTCCTGAACTCAGCGGCCAGACTCATCCACCTTACCACCTTACCTGCTTCTGCCACCCCCCTCTGTCATTCCCTCCACTGGCTCCCGATTGCCCAACTCATTAAATTCAAACTACTAACACAGACATACAAAGCCATTCACAACGCTGCCCCAAACTACCTCACCGACCTGATACCCAAATACCACCCAATCCGTAATCTTCGCTCCTCACAAGACCTCCTACTTTCTAGCTCCCTGGTCTCCACCTCTTACGCCCGACTGCAGGACTTCTCCAGGACTTCCCCCATCCTCTGGAACTCACTACCCCAATCCATCAGATTGTCTCCTACCCTTCTCACCTTTAGGCACACCCTGAAAACCCATCTCTTCAGGGAAGCCTACCCCACCCTCACCTAACAGCCGATCTCCTCCAATCCTCCTACCACTCCATCCCCCACAGACCATTTCCTCCTGTACCACTTTCCCCTCCCTCCTAGATTGTAAGCTCGAAAGAGCAGGGCCCTCGAACCCCTCATGTATTGTTTTGTTACTGTATTGTCTCATGTTCTGTCCCCCACTATAATGTACAGCGCTGAGCAAACCTTTCTGGCACTATATAAATACTGTATAATAGATAATAATAATAATCAACATGTATAAATACATCAGTGGTTCATATAGTGAACTCAGTGTAGAGCTATTCACCCTGAGGTCATCACAGAGGACAAGGGGGCACTCTTTATATCTGGAGGAAAAGAAATGTAATCTCCAAACACGGAAAGGTTTCTTCACAGTAAGAACTATGAAAATGTGGAATAGACTCCCTCAAGAGTTGGTTCTGGCCAGCTCAGTGGATTGCTTCAAAAAAGGCTTGGATTCTTTCTTAGATACACAGAATATAATTGGATACTAACATTTATAGGTAAAGTTGATCCAGGGAATATTCGATTGTCAATTTACAAGAGATTGTACAGAGATTGTACAATCAGATTGTATAGTGTATGCCACTTTTATACACCTAAAATTACGTAGTTGCACTTTCAGTGACATTAATTGTTAACGGCACCCCAAACACAGAAGCAAACACACATTTTGCCACATGAAAAAATGGGTGACAAATGCAGGAAAAGCACAGGAAAAAATGCAACTTCCACTACGCCAAAATGTGCCATGAGCTATTTTGCCATCTTTAGCGCAGCCCATTGAAATCAATGAGTTGCCCTATGCTTGCCACTGAAAAAACGGACCAAAAAGCATGTGCCCCCTCTATTCTAGGTGTGAATGGAGCCTGATAGTGAGATTGGTTTGTTTACACAGAACAATGATGCTCCATTCACATCTGTGTGTTTTTAAACACATGGCAAACTGCACAGAAAATGCATGCTTTGCAGAAAAAACGTTGCAAATGTGCATCATGTTTATGTTGTTATTACATGTTGAAGACATCCCAAGTGCGGCAAACTCACCAAAAACTGCAGTAACGCACTGTGCTCTGCTCCAAAGAGTTCTGGATTGCTGCGTGTAGTGTGAATGGGCTGCCCTATGCATGATGAATGAAAATGCTTCAAAACACCCAAAACAAATACATGCGGGAATGCGAGTTCTTGCTACGTGGAGATGTGAACGGGTCCTGACAACTGACTGTCTATGTCTACTCCCTGCTATGTACTTGTATAGAGACAGTCATACAGTTGGCATGACCTTAAGAGAGCGATTCACACCAGACATCCCAAGAATATTGCTACACTGAAACAGTTTTGTGAAGAGGAGTGGTCCAAAATTACTCCAGATCGTTGTGCAGGTCTGATCTGCAACTACAGGAAACATTTGGTTATTGCTGCCAAAGGAGGGTCAACCGGTTATTACGTCCAAAGGTTCACATACTTTTTCCTCCCTGCACTGTGAATGTTTACATGTTATGTGCAATTAAACCATGGCAACATCTAATGTTTGTGTAGTATTATGTTCAGCAGTCTGTGTTCTTCTATTGTTGTGACTTAGATGATGTTCAGAGCACATTTTATGCCCAATTCATGCAAAACTCCACATAATCCTAAGGAGTTCACATACTTTTTCTTGCAACTGTACACTATGCAATCTGATTGTACAATTTTGGTACAGTTTCCTTTAGATTTACAAGAACTATGGAATAGGAAGACATACCTGAACAATCTATTCAATTTGTATCAAATCAGACAGGCCCTTGTACTACATAGCTGATGGGAGATCTAAAGGAGATTGTACAATCAGACTGTATAGAAAGTGGAAGGTAGTATTGTAATGAGGGTGGTGTGGTCCAGAGTGGTGAACACACCCTATCACACCCTCTTCTGTGATGCAACAAGGAAGTGGCCTACAGGAAGTGAATGCTGAGAGATGATCTACAAGAAGTGATGGAATCTGAAAATAATTTAAAAAATTCAAATAAACTGACAAGATTGTAAACCTCCTGTGGATAAAGTAAGTGAGAGAAAAGCACATTAGGATGGCTGGACCAGAAATGGCATTGGAAAATGCTTCTATTTATTATGAAACGTGAAATTTTTGCCCGAAAAGGTGAACTTATCCTTTAATGCAGGGCGGCAAGCCAACTTCAATGTGAACCAGGGAATTAAAGAGAGGTTGTGGTGAGTTGCAAAAGGGAAAGTGAACTCCAAGTTACCGTATGAGTGCAATTTTATATTTAAAAAAAAAGTTATTTTACACTTGTGCGATTCTTTTTTACTTTTGGTGAGGATGAGCCAAAATAAGGACCCTGCTACCTGGGATCTTGCCTTGCTAGGGATCTTGTCTGGAAAGCAGGGGTGGACTGACAACTCTTGGGGCCCCCGGCAATAGGGGATCATGGGGCCCCCTACTGACCCCGGACCCTCGGGCAGTGCCCAAGTTTCCAAATGGTCAGTCCGCTCCTGCTTGAAAGAGAGAGGCAAATGAAAGGAGTGATATCCCTGTCATTGGTGTAGCTGTTCATGTGTACTGGGTGTGCTAAGGAGGAATAATGGACACTTTTGGACTTTAGTTTTTTTGTAACATTGTTTTGCTTGCATGGTACTTTCTTCTTGCACTCTCATTTTATTTTGATATTTATATGAGACCTGCATCATTGAGGTAAATTTTCATATACCCCTTTATACATTATTGTTCACTGGGTTGGGGTATTTTTGTGGGGAATTACGTTTGGTTGAGAGTGGGAATAAATATTCAGATTTGAAAATAATGTCTTGTGGCTGTTCTTTCCCACAAGATAATCAATTCTCCCTGTGCCAAAAAAACCAAAAACATTGGCCAGAATGATGAGAGGATGCCGGATCATGCCCACATTCTCTTAAATGTCTGGCCACCTTGGCTAACTATAACTAAAATATAATTTTTGGAAGCTCCAAATGAATTATTATTTATTGTAATGCCTGTTTTGTTAACAGTGTTACAGTTTTGGTTTGATATGTAACAGTGGTGATTTTAAGCCTGACAGTACATTGATTCTTCCATGTTGCAAAAGTGTACAGACACAAGAGAAAATAGAAAATATATAGGGCAGTCACTTAAAAGAGAGTGGTGGTATGGAAACAGTAATCTTGTTCAGGAGATTTGCTACAGCTGACCAGAATAATGGGACAGTTCAATAGACTAAAATTGTCTTTCCAGAAATGGGACAGCTAAACCTGGCAGATTTATGAATTTGTGATTATCATTGGAATTCAACACATCTGGCCTTATTTAGTAATGCAGTACAAAGAGCAAGGACAACATGCAAAATGTGATAACCTGTAGAGCCCAATAAAAATCTAGATTACTGTGACCAGACTAGAGAAGCAGAATTTCTTGTGGTATGCTCTGGATATTACGCATTCTTTCATTATCACCACTCTATACAAATACAAAAACTGAACTTGATAACCAGTGAAAATAATCAAAAGACCATATAAATTGGGAGATGGGGTTACAGACAAGAAAATAGCTTGCTGCAGGTTTAACTGCCTAAGCTTCAGGAACGCGATGAGTCAATGTGTTTTGATGTGTGGGCAAACAAGTCATTGATGATGGTAATGTGGACTTTTCCCGTAGCATATGGTCGCATACATACAATATGGACTGCTATAAACATATATATAGCTCCCAGAGAAGGTCATTTCTTTTTTAGGACATTGCACCCTGATCGAAATGAACAAGAGCACAAAGTTTAATACATGTCTAATCTCACGCTTAAATCTTCTGTTATGTTTTTTAGTGATAGATCCAAAATACGAGTGATTAACATAACTTTGAAATTAAATTACAACAAACAGAATAATAGTGCCGGTCTTTCCTCACAGTATAAATCACCCATCAATCATTGGTTGAACTAGATGGGTTTTTGTCTTTTTTCAGCCAGACTAACTGTAATCATATCCTCAAAACAATAAATAGCCAAACGCTTGAAAATGTAACATAAATAGTCCCAATAATACAGTGAGTCTCTCTTAGTGTCTCTTCTTAACAATCATCAAATGATTAATTGCATTCCCATAATCACTCCATATCTTCTTACTCCTACTTTGTGCTCCTCCACCACCAAAACACCAGATGTGCCCTTACCTGGAGTTTTTGACCTCACATAAAGTTTGGTCAAAAAACACTTGCATCCCTTTAAGTGGATATAGGGTTAAGATGTCTCTTGAATCAGAGTCTTCCCTTCAATGGTTAACAGCCTCCCTCTTACCTCCTCCTCCACTCAGCATGCGTATACCAAAAATCTGGAGCTTTTAACCTCCCATAACGTTTGGTCAAGGAGGCTAGATGGGAGGGATGAAATCTCCAATCCAGGGTCTGTGTTTTCAGAACCCCCAGGACACTGAGTGCATAGGTGTGTGCAGGCCTTTTTATAGAGGCCTAGCCATGATTCTGGGCTCTACCCCGGCAGACAGGAGGTCACTGCCTTGGAGTCAGGTGGGCTTCACCTAGTAGAGGTGGAAGCCAGAGTAGCTGTGTTCTAGTGGCTAGCTATGTGCGAAACAGCCATTTTGGAAAGAGTCTGCAGGAGACAGACGTAAATCTGTGTACAAGCCAGGGGGCTGAATATTTGTTGCATTTGTTTGATGGTGGATACCCCTGCATGGGAAACATTTTATTGAATTTCTTTTTAAATAAAATTTGGCAAGAAGGCCCTTAAAAAGAAGAAGCGAGTTGCTGTGTGCTTTAAAAAGCTCTACCATTTGATGCTAGTTCTCACAGTATTCATACGGTGTCAGATATTGATATATTATGCATGTGATATTTGGTTTGATGAAGTACCTACACAATGTGAGTTGCCAACTTTAATCTTTTAATAAACAAGTGGTTTTAAAGATAAAGCAGTATTGTTTATTCGTCTATATATTTTTGGTATATGCATGCTGAGTGGAGGATCTAAGAAGGAGGCCGTTAACCATTGAAGCAAGACTCTCATTCAAGAGACTTCTTAACCCTATGTCCACTTCAAGAGACTTCTTAACCCTATGTCCACTTCAAGGGATTCAAGCATTTTTTGACCAAACTTTATGTAAGGTCAAAAGCTCCAGACCTTTGGTATATGCATGCTGAGTGGAGGAGGAGGTAGGAAGGAGGCTGTTAACCATTGAAGGAAGAATCTCATTCAAGAAACTTCTTAACTCCATGTCCACTTCAAGGGATGCAAGCGTTTTTTGACCAAACTTTATGTGAGGTCAATAGCTCCAGGTGAGGGCACATCTGGTGGTTTGGTGGTGGAGGAGCACAAAGTAGGATTAAGAAGATATGGAGTGATTATGGGAATTCAATTAATCATTTGGTGATTGTTCAGAAGAGACACTAAGAGAGACTCACTGTATTACTAGGACTATTTATGTTACATTTTGAAGCGTTTGGCTATTTATTGTTTTGAGGATATGATTGATGGGTGATTCATACTGCGAGGAAAGCGCGGCACTATTATTCTGTTTATTGTGGTTTTGAGCACATTTATATGGGTAGGTGTGGGCAGCTTTCTAGTTAATTAATTTTTTTATATACTGTATATATATATATATATACAGTCATGGCCGAAATTGTTGGCACCCTTGATATTTCTCCAGGAAATCATGTATTTCTCACGAAACGTATTGCATTAACACATGTTTTGCTATACACATGTTTATTCCCTTTGTGTGTATTGGGACAAAACAAAAAAAGGGAGGAAAGAAAGCAAATTCGACATAATGTCACACAAACCTCCAAAAATGGGCTGGACAAAAGTATTGGCACCCTTTCACAACTGCGGATAAATAAGAATGTTACAAGCATGTGATGCTCCTGTAAACTCACCTGGGGCAAGTAACAGGTGTGGGCAATATAGAAATCACACCTGAAAGCAGATAAAAAGGAGAGACGTTCACTTAACCTTTGCATTGTGTGTCTGTCTGTGCCACACTAAGCATGGACAACAGAAAGAGGAGACGAGAACTGTCTGAGGACCTGAGAACCAAAATTGTGGCAAAATATCAACAATCTCAAGGTTACAAGTCCATCTCCAGAGAACTAGATTTGCCTTTGTCCACAGTGCGCAACATTATCAAGAAGTTTGCAACCCATGGCACTGTAGCTAATCTCCCTGGTCGTGGACGGATGAGGAAAATTGATGAAAGATTGCAACGCAGAATAGTCCGGATGGTGGATAAGCAGCCCCAAACATGTTCCAAAGACATTCAAGCTGTCCTGCAGGCTCAGGGAGCATCAGTGTCAGCGCGAACTATCCGTCGACATTTAAATGAAATGAAACGCTATGGCAGGAGACCCAGGAGGACCCCACTGCTGACACAGAGACATAAAAAAGCAAGACTACAGTTTGCCAAAATGTACTTGAGTAAGCCAAAAGCCTTCTGGGAAAACGTCTTGTGGACAGATGAGACCAAGATAGAGCTTTTCGGTAAAGCACATCATTCTACTGTTTACCGAAAACGGAATGAGGCCTACAAAGAACAAAACACAGTACCTACGGTAAAATATGGTGGAGGTTCAATGATGTTTTGGGGTTGTTTTGCTGCCTCTGGCACTGGGTGCCTTGACTGTGTGCAAGGCATCATGAAATCTGAGGATTACCAAAGGATTTTGGGTCGCACTGTAGGGCCCAGTGTCAGAAAGCTGGGTTTGCGTCCAAGATCCTGGGTCTTCCAGCAGGACAATGACCCCAAACATACGTCAAAAAGCACTCAGAAATGGATGGCAAAGAAGCGCTGGAGAGTTCTGAAGTGGCCAGCAATGAGCCCAGATCTAAATCCCATTGAACACCTGTGGAGAGATCTTAAAATTGCTGTTGGGAAAAGGTGTCCTTCCAATAAGAGAGACCTGGAGCTGTTTGCAAAGGAAGAGTGGTCCAAAATTCCGGGTGAGAGGTGTCAGAAGCTTATTGATGGTTATAGGAAGCGACTGATTTCAGTTATGTTTTCCAAAGGGTGTGCAACCAAATATTAAGTTAAGGGTGCCAATACTTTTGTCCAGCCCATTTTTGGGGTTTTGTGTGACATTATGTCATATTTGCTTTTCTGCCTCTGTTTTATATTTGTTCCAATACATACAAAGGGAATAAACATGTGTATAGCAAAACATGTGTTAATGCAATACCTTTTTTGTGTGAAATACTTGATTTTCAGGAAAAATATCAAGGGTGCCAACAATTTCGGCCATGACTGTATATATATATATACAGTGAGGAACAGATGTATTTGAACACCCTGCAATTTTGCAAGTTCTAGCACTTAGAAATCATGGAGGGGTCTGAAATTCACATTGTAGGTGCATTCCCACTCTGAGGGACAGAATTAAAAAAAAATTAAGGAAATCACATTGTATGATTTTTAAAGAATGTATTTATTCTCAAAAAACTAGCAATCTATTACCGAGAGCAAGAGTAGCTGCCTTGTGTAAGACACTACACTGATGGGAAGGGGAAGTTGTGCTGTTCCTCCTCCTCCTCCACCCTATCATACATGGCACATGTGTGTGATCAGCACAGGGCCAATCAGCACTGTCCAGACAGAGGGTCATGGGTTATGGAGCCTCATAGGACAGTTAGAGCAGAATGAAAACTCCTTCTACAAGCTTTAACCAGTGCTTGGCCAGACATTGATAGAAGTCACAAGACAGCTATATACTGCTGATGAGAAAAGGTATTTAGCAGTTTATATTTACTACAATAATTGCATTTCCATGTTCTGTGTATTGTGGGAGACCAGATATAGTGAATGCAGGGTCCTGGGTTTAGCAACACTTTAACCACCTTCCGCCCGCCCTATAGTACAATGACGGGCGCAAGGTGGTTCTCTCGTTCTGATAGGACGTCATATGACGTCCTACCATTCTTACTGTGCATGCGCGGCTCAGGGAGTACACAGCGCGGCGATCGCCGGTCCGCTGTGTCCCTCGGACACAGCGGATCACAGAAAGAGCCGAAGATGTCGGCTCGGTCATGTGATCAGCTGTGTCCAATCACAGCTGATCACATGTAAACACAGAAATGCCCGTTATCGGCATTTCTCTCCTCTCAAGCTGTCACGCTGACAGCTTGAGAGGAGAGCCGGTAATCGGCTTTCCGTGGAGGGGACATGTACACTGATCATCAGGGCACTGATGATCAGTGTGCCCTCATGATCAGTGTGGCCCCAGAAGTGCCACCTGTCAGTGCTCTTCAGTGCCAGTGCCTATCAGTGCCACGTGCCAGTGCCCATCAGTGCCACATCAATGCCACATATCAGTGCATACCAGTGCACATCAATGCCACATATCAGTGCCCATCTGAGCTGCCTTTCAATGTCACCCATCAGTGCCAGTCAGTGCCACCTATCAATGCCAATCAGTGCCACCTATCAGTGCTGCCAATCAGTGCCAGTCAGTGTCGCCTATCAGTGCCAGTCAGTGCCAGCCGGTGTCACCTGTCAGTGCCAGTCAGTGCCGCCTATCAGTGCCAGTCAGTGCCGTCTAACAGTGCCAGTCAGTGCTGCCTAACAGTGCCAGTCAGTGCTGCCTATCAGTGCCATATATCAGTGTCATGTATCAGTGTCATGTATCAGTGCTGCCTTTCAGTGCCCATCAGTGCTGCTTGTCAATGCTCATCAGTGCAACCTACCAGTGCCTCCTAATCAGTGCCCATCAGTGCCACCTATCAGTGTCCATCAGTGCAGCCTATCAGTGCCCATCACTGCAGCCTCATTAGCGCATATCAGTGAAGGAGAAAAATCACTTATTTACAAAATTGTATAACAAAAACTATGAAAAAACGTTTTTTTTCTTTTCAAAATTTTCAGTGGTTTTTGGTTTGTTTAAGAAAAAATAAAAATCCCAGAGGTGATTAAATACCACCAAAATAAAGCTCTATCTGTCTCAAACAAATTCAAATTTCATATGGGTACAGTGTTGCATGACCACGCAATTGTTATTCAAATTGTGACAGCGCTGAAAGCTGGAAATTGGCCTGGGCAGGAAGGGGGTATAAGTGCCCTGTAGGCTAGTGGTTAAGATGCTGGCACCGGGGACTGAAGATCAGTGAAGAAACCGGCTTGGGTAAGGACAGAGCTGGACCCTGGGACAGGTAAGTGGCTGTTTATTTAAAGTCCGCAGCTACAGTTTTTGCCCCTGCTGACTAATAATTTTTACACAGGTGGCAGCAGTACTGTAGAGTATATTTAAGGACAGCATTCAGAAGGTATCTATAACAGATCCATGAGATCAGGGTTGTCAACTTGATTACTAATCACATTTATTTATCAGCTGAGAACTCATATTACTCATTAGGACTGAAATATAGATGACATTTTATCAAAAAATAGTAGGCCAATGGCCTTTTAGTAATGCCACTGATGTTGTGCATTAAGTTATCCATATACCTGCATTCATACAGTTCTCTAATAAAAACATCTACCAGCCAACTTAACACCAAATGACCAAATGACCATCATAATATGTCTAAAATGATATAATCTACCCAGTCATTGAACCGTACAGTATATTGGTACCTGAGTAGTATAGCCGTTCTGTTGAGATCTGCCAGTAAAATGGATTAATAAAAATTCCATTATTCAACATGTGTTTGCTTTATTTATTTCGGTGGAAATGCTGTTATCTTTACTTTTCTATTTTAGGTCTCAAGTGGTTCCCTGATGGGATCCTCAAAAGGCTTATTGACAGGCTGGTGCACAAAGAAAAATGCTTACTCCATGAATCATAGGGTTTACGCGAAACCAGTGATCACTGACCTTTGTCAGCTCACAATACACTTTTAAATATAACATATGACATTAATATGCCCTATTTAGGTCCTTGAAGGGAATAAAAGCCTTCTTTTAATCCATTCTGGCTGATTTTTCTATTTGAAAATGCAGAAAGGTTTTGCACCTTTTCTAATACAACAAATTAATTGTTATGTCAATGTTTTTTTCTATCAAGGTCACAAATGAAACGTAATATTAATGTTCTTCTTTGGTTCTTTATTTTTTAAATCTAGAACTTGATTTCAAATAATAAAATATCATTTTATGGCCCTGGCATACCAATATATGCTGATAAAAAGCAACACTAAAAAAACTTTAAAACATGTCTAAAACTTTTTACTGGCGTATAGAGTGAACAGTGACTAGAGTGGGGAAGAGTTATAATTGCTGTCAGTGCCCACCCTGGTGAGTTCCCCCATTGCTCTCTATTTGTTCTAGTGTTCTTTTATGAGATTTCTAGTCATGATGTAATCTGTGTTTTCAAAATTTTAGCTCCTCACTGTATCATCTTTCACCAAATATGTTGTAATTAAGATTTCTTATGGATGGTAATTGGAGAAGAGATCTTGTTTTACCTGTTCCAAACTTTTTCTTACTATAGGTATAGCTGCACAGTAAGCAGTTCTATATTCTTTACATGATAGTGCACTATGGTCTCTTTGAAAGGCCATAAGGGCATGTGTTTGCAGCAGAACTGCTTCTCTCCCCATTCAAGTCAAAGGGAGCACAAAAGCAGCATGAAGCATGTTGATGTAGCTTATCTACTTCACCTCTTTGGATGTACGTAGTGGGTAGGATTTGCTAAAACTTGAGTACACAGAATCTGATGCCGCTGTGCATAGTAACCAATCGTTCCCAAGTGCCGTTCTGTGTATCCTTAAGGCTCCATGCACACTGGGCATTTTAATAACGCTGGTAGCATTAGCTATGTAAAGTCACATTACAATTTTGAGTTTTTCAGCTTTTTTAGCGCTTTTGCATTAGTGTTCAGCCGTGTTTTGCTGTGTTTTGCCATGTTTTTCTGCATTTAGCATTTTTTTTAACGTAAAAAAAAAAATTTTGCTCAAAAAGAATCCAAAAACGCTGGTTTACAGCGGTTTACCACGTTTTGCTGCATTTTACCACATTTTACTTCGTTTTTCAGCATTAGAGCATTTTTACAACTAAAAAACTCCTCTAGAAACCCACTAGTTCTGGAGTTTTTTTCTAGCCAAAAAACACTGATGTGCATGGACACATAGGATAACATGCTGGGGAGTTTACTGGCTGTAGAAAAAAATGCCAAAAGCCAAAAACAGCAGCTGTAAAAACATCCAGTGTGCATGAGGACTAATACACACAGAGCACAGCTTGGCCCCGCTTCCTGTTCCCTCCTCACTGGCATTGATTGACATCAGCAGGAGCCAATGGCTCTTGCTGCTGTACCTGAACCAATAAGGAGGGAGAGAGCAGAGAGAGCCTCTGCTTTCATGCACATCACTGGATTGAGATCGGGCTCAGGTATGTATAAGGGGGGACTGGACGGGAGCTACATACTGAAGGTTTTTTTTACCTTAATACGTAGAAAACGTTACGGTAAAAAACTTTCTCCCTTTACAACCACTGTAAGCTGTGACAACAAAACAAAAAACAGATTGGTTACTATGTACAGCTGCACCAGATTCCATGTGCTCCAGTTTTAGTAAATCTCCCCAGTATGTGAAGAGAGTATAGGGTTTAAAACAAGCCCCCTTGTGATAGAAATAAAGTTAAATTAATAAAGTAAAACAAAAAAAGTAAAATTATAACATTTTTAAATACAAAAAAAAGGAACCCTATTCCCCTGACAACTGCAAATGCAATCATGTGCACAGGGTGCACATTTTTATGTAGACTGCGACTGCACCACATTTGAAGGATTGATGAGAACAGTGGAGTGAGAGCAATAATTCTAAGGCTACAATCCATAGTTTACTTGAAAGTTGTGAGAAATGAGCTGTAAAGGCTTTTAAAGTGTTGCCTATGGAGAACTTTAGGTACCATAGTTTGCAATTTTAAGACTTCACATGTTTGGTATCTATTTACTCGACCCCTTCTTTTAAATATTACAAAATATTGGGTATTATATTATGTTTGTACCGACATTAATTTTAGTGTATTTTTCTGAATATATGCCTTTGATAAGTAGTTTCTCAAATATTGTGTGACATAAAAATTACAATAACCATCTTTTTATTGTACAAGGCCCGGGTGAGGTCAACAGCAAGTCACATGTACCTGTCAATATCAGATCTGAATGATCTCAGAAGCATCTCACATTGATCTCAAATGTAAGTGGGATGCATTTGATACCATGGAGCGTTTGCCCATCAATATAAATCCTTGTACTACTCTGGTTATTGAAGCTCTTATTTGGCTCCCACCTGCAGCCAGGCCCTCCTTTCCTAGTACCTTACTGTGACACACTTTAACCACTTGCAGTCCATACACCTTATATAACGATGGGGACTTCAAGTGGTTAACACAAGCTCACAGCTGCAGCTATACTATTACAAAGGGGCTTTTTACCAGCCTTGTGATAACAATAAAGCTAAATGAAATTTTTATTAAAGCAACCCCATTGCTCTATCCATACATATGGATACAAACGCATGCAAAGTATGTACTGTACATGTATGTATACATGTGAGGTACTGCTGTGAACGTCAGAGTGACAGTGAAATTTCTAGGTCTCTCATTTGCTGCTAACTTTAAATGGATAATCTGTAAAGGTTTTTAACCACTTGCCCTCCAGAGGGTTTGCCCCCCTTCCTGACCAGGCCATTTTTTGCGATATGGCACTGCATTATTTAACTAACAATTGCGCAGTCATGCAGTACTGCACCCAAATGAAATGTATGTCCTTTTTTTCCCCACAAATAGAGCTTTCTTTCAGTGGTATTTGATCGCCTCTGCATTTTTAATTTTTTGCGCTATAAACAAAAAAAAATAACATTTTGAAAAAAAAAAAACATTATTTTTGACTCTGCTAACCATTTGCCGCCCGACCTATGGCCGAATGGCGGGCGGCAAATGTCATCAGCGTTCCGGGTGGATGCCATATGGCGTCCTCCCGCACATGCGCAGATTGCGCTCCTGCAGAGCGGCGCAGCGGCGCGATCTGTCACCGGCCGTGTACCTCGGACACGGCCGATGACAGATCTGAGTATCGGCCCCGTTGCCGGTACCATGTGACCTGCTGTGACCAATCACAGCAGGTCACATGACAGTTGTATACAATGGATGGCTTCATTCATGCCATCCATTGTATACTACTGCCTAGCTGTGAATGGTCACAGCTAATCACATGCACATGTCCTGTGATTAGCTGTGGCCAAATCACAGCTAAGCACAAAAAAAAACCCCTGAATGAATCGATGTCATTCAGGTAAATGCTTGCTTATAGCAAAGTAATTCTTTGCTATAAGCAAATTGTGTAAAAAAAAAAAAATACTGATCACTTCCCCAAAGTAGTACAATGTTACTATGGTAACATTGTACTACTTTGGTCATAGTGAAATATGAAAAAAAAACTTTATTATTAATAAAAAATAATTAAAAAAATAAAAATAAATTTTCACCAAAGACATGTAGCAGAATACATCTCGGCCTAAATTTATGAAGAACAATTATTTACTTGCAAACTTTTATTACAGAAACAAGGAAAAACTTTTTTTTTCAAAATTTTTGTTAATTTATCAAAATATAAAAACCCCAGCGGTGATTAAATACCACCAAAAGAAAGCTCTAGTTGTGTGAAGAAAATGATAAAATTTTAGTTTGGGTACAATGTTGTATGACCGTGCAATTGTCATTCAAAGTGTGAGAGCGCTGAAACCTGAAAACTGGCCTGGGCAGGAAGGTGTAAAATTGCCCGGTATTGCCCGGTATTGAATTGGTTAAATATGTCCAGTAAAAAATTAAAAAAATCTAATTTTGTCTTTGCTAAAAAAATCCCAATACGTGTAAATTAATTGATTTACCTGAAAGTTGTAGCGTTTACAAATGGCGGTATATATACTAGAATTTTTTTTTCACTAGTAATGATCAGCGTCTTATAGTGGGACTGAGGGACTGCGGCGGGCATCCTGACACTGGAGGGAACTGACTTGGTGTCACTGACATCCCCAGTAACACCAATGCAGTGATCAGTGCTAATAAAAAGCACTGACACTGTACTAATGGCACTGAGCAGGAAGGGGTTAACATGTAGGGCGATCAAAGGGTTAACTGTGTGCTGTGTGTATGCTTTACTATGTAAGCATGCTGCTTTGTATGGCTCTGCTATGCATAGCCATACAAAGCAGTGTGCAGGAGCTGACAGGGGAGAGATCTGTTTTGTTTATACACAGGTCTCTCCCCCTTACATGATATATATGGGATTTTGCGCACCTGTGCCGCCCTGTATTTCTGCTATAGGGTGGCGTGGAAGAGGTAAAGACAATTTTGGGTACTGTAGTTTTTTGCCATTTTCACAGGCATGCACAATTTAAAGGCTTAACATGTTTGGTGTCCATTTACTTCTTGCAAACCCCTCTTTTATATTTTACCAAAAAATAGTTATTATATTGTGCTTGTGTGCGCTTAAAGTAGAACTAAATGCAAAACTTTTTTTCCCTGTCAGGTTTATTTATGACATCTGTGTGCCATTGAGATGTCAGAGATTTGAGATTTTCCTTCACTTTCTGTCTCATAGCCAAAACTGAAAGTGAGTGGAAAACCTTCCAAAGTGAGGGAATCCCGGGTGTCACCAGGGTCACCATAACTATTGTCTCTATTGGAAGGTTTTCCCCCTTCAACTTTTCTGGGGAAAATCAAGTGGTTAAAATCCTGAATGGTGTTAAGCTTTCTGGAAAACAAATTCTCATCTAAATCAAATTTCTCACAATGACCAAAAAAGAAGCGTCAGCCTAATAGCCAGTAGACCCAAAATGAAAAATGTGTGTTCTCCTGTGGTAAGAATGCTACACTGCCCCTTTCATTCCAGAAGATCATTTTGTTTAGTTATTGGACTGTGTATGGAGTGACTATCCCCTGCACTTTGGTGAGCTCCAGCAGAATTGATCGCTATTGCCGCCTTGGTGACATTCTGCTATCTACCTAATCCACTGTGATTTGCTCCACTGTGTATGACCATCGCAATATTTGCAGTGACTGAGTGACCTAAATTGCTAGCATCTCATTAGGATGTTGTCTACTCCAACTGGAACACATACAAACCAGAGCCGGATCTAGCCTATCTGATCTGGGGGTGTAGTGGAAAAAAGTCAGGGGCCACAATGTCAGCACTGCGTGAGTCACTGACAGTCTGTCACAAAGTCTCATGACTAGGAAACACTATTTTGGTATTAAGTTTTCATTAGATTAGGATGACTAAACAAAGCCTGGCCCCTCCATATCAGATTTCCATATCAGAGTTCCCTTTTACATCAGGAGTCCTCATCAGATTCCCTCTTTACATCATAACTACTCATCAGAGTCCCATTTTATATCAGGTTCCCATCAGAGTGCCCACTTACATCAGATGTCCCCATCAGAGTGCCCCCTTACATCAAAGTTTCCTATAAAGTCCCCCTATTACATCGATTGTCTTCATCAGAGTGTTCCCTTCCATATGATCAGCTGTCCTTATGAGAGTGCCCCCCTTACATCAGGGTCCCCATTAGAGTGCCCTCTTACACCAGATGTCCTCATTAGAGCACACCCTTTTCATCAGTGTCCCTAATAGAGTCCCCCCTACATCAATTATCTTCATCAGAGTGTCCCCTTACATATGATCAGTTGTCCCCATCAGAGTGTCCCCTTACATATGATCAGTTATCCCCATCAGCGTGCCCCCTTACATCCGGTGTCCTCATCAGAGTGCCCCCTTACATTTGGTGTCCTCATCAGAGTACCTCCATACATTCGGTGTCCTCATCAGAGTACCCCCATACATATAACTGACAACTCATGAAGCCCCGGGCAATAGGGGATCATGGGGCCCCTGTGTCCTTGCCCAAACTTAAAAAAGCCTATGAAAAAGGTACCAGGGGCATCTCATGGGGACCCCTACTGACCCAGTGCCCTCAGGCAGTGCCCGAGTTTCCAAATGGTCAGTCCGCCCCTGCCCCTGCCCCTGCCCCTGCCCCATACATTTGGTGCCTTCATCAAAGTGCTCCCTTACATGGATTGTCCCCATCAGAGTGCCTCCTTACATCAGCTGTCTGTATCAGACTGCTTCATGGATCAGTGGATACACTCTCAGAGACCTGGGGGGGGGGCACAGCTAACATCTGGGGGGGCACAGCCCACCCCAGCACCCTCCTAGATCCGGCCCTGATACATACCCATTAAAACTGTTTTATCATACTCATCATCAAGTGCAGTTAGAGTGAAGTCCAAACTTCTGATTTGCACAATTGTTCTAGGTTATGACTCAGAACACAGTCAAGGCCAAAACATAGCATAGCAGCCAGGAACATAGCATTTATAAAACAAGAGGTTGGCATTGTGAGTCTCAGTTTTTCTTTTGTAACAGGTTTCCTTTAGGATAAAGTCTATCATATGATACTCTTCAGTATTATCATAGCAAATGCTGTGGCTGGGCAGATGCCAGTGGCAGGCAGAACAGAACGTTGTGCATTTCCTGAATGCTGGCTACAGAAGAGATATCTGAGATTCTTGGTCCTTCCCAAAATATCTAATATGACTTTCACATTTACAGTAACAGTACACAGTAAACATACGGCAAATGACGCTGATGCTGTTATTAAGAACACGATTAAAGCACAATTAAGAGTTCTGAACAAATCATGTTTATATAAAAGAGTGTGTAAGGATAACAAAATATCTATTTGCCTTTGTAAAAACTAGTTTGTATTATATGCTTTGTTAGATTTTAGCTGTCATAATTAGTAGATAGACTTTCCAAACAATCCACTTACCTAATTAACCTTTTCCTCGAGTGTTGGCCTGTATTAAAATATTCTACCAGTGGGCATAGCCAAATAGCAGATGTACCATTACTAGGTGACAATAATCTGTGAGATAATAAAAACAATAATGCAGAACTACAGTAAATCCTATTGATATCTTTTGTAGACAACATCACATAATCCTGCTAAATCCAATAAAGCTGTACAATCACTGTCTCAAATATTTAGGTACTGTAAAAGAAAGCTGTACTGAGCAAAGCCAGAGGCTGCTATTACTAACATCTCTCCCTCTAATGCTTAGTACACACGAAAATCATTTTTATCATACAATACCAGAACAAACGATTTTTGTTTAATCAGTACAGTATTCATCCGTAAAAAAAATTGAGTGATCAAGATCATGCATGATCAGAAACAAAAGAAGACAGTACAATACAATATATTACATCACTTCCAAAGCTGTATTCTGTCTTATGAGAATTTCCGTACCTTTAGTAACCTCTTAATTTTTGATAAGAGACTAGCATGCAAAAAAAGGGTGGTCATTCTTCCAATATTCTCATCATGTGCATGAGCAGGACCGGTGCTTCCACTAGGCAAACTAGGTAGCCGCGTAGGACGCACTGACACCTAGGGGCACCACAGGCTGGCACTCTGTGTGGCCTATGGACCTCTTGTATGGATTCTTCATTTCTCTGTACAGTCCCCCTGTCCTCATACACAGAGAATGATGAGGGAATTATGGTATCTTTTCTCTGCACAATTGTCTCACAGCATGTCCACACACATGACCATTTAGTACATATATATATATAAAAAAATATATATATATATACAGTATTCCATGTAGCAATGAAGTGTTCACCTCGGGCAGTCAGCAGTCTCTGATCGGAGGATTGGTCCGTACATCTCCAGTACACACACTGGCACACACAATCCCCCAGCAGTAACAGGGAGCCAGCTAGTGATCGGATGGGTCATGTCCAGTGCTGGTTCCGCCTTCTTCTACACAGCTGGAGCCAATCAATAGGCAGGGGTGTGCTCTGGTTGCAGGGTTAACCTTATGTGAGTAGGATGATCGGGGCCCAATGTATATGAAAGGGAAGCGGTGTAGTGCTGGGAGACCGCCTGTCCTCAACAAGAGCCACAACATGGACTCCACATCCCAGCAGGAGCCATCAGAGGTGATCCAAGTCTAAGAGGATGGCGGGTCATGGAGGTGACGGGAGGAGGGGTAGTGGACAATGGTCAAGGTGAGGGGAGCAGATGCTGATTGATCGTGTGGGACGCCGCCACGCCATGAATGATCCTTCACCTGAAGGGGGGGGGGGCGGCAGAGTGGGATGAAGAGAGAAAAGAGCAAGATGCCAGGCGTCTGGGGCCAGTGTAGCAGCTGAGCTGCCGTTCCTTCCAGTGTTCCTCTCAGACTCAGTCCCTTACTGCAAGCCAATTGGCGCATGCGAATCATTGCAGAGTTTTGTAACTATGTATTTTTTTTTTGTTTCTCTGTCTGATTGGTTAATACAGTTAATTTATATTTGGTTAATATATATTTTGTCTTTAATATTGGTGCTGATGGCATTTTATGGTACTTATTTTTACAAATTAAAAGAAATTTAGCAGTTTCATGTTTTTTTTATTTAATATTTTCTACTGTTTTTTAAATTTAAATTTTTTTTTATTTGGAGGGGGGGGCAAGTAGCTGGTCTTGCCTAGGGCGTAAAATAGTCTAGCACTGGCTCTGTGTATGAGGCTTAATTATATTCAGTATCTTCAGTACTTTGAGTCAATGATTCCCAATAAGTATGCAGAACAGAAGCTTTGACTTCACTTCGACTTTGGTTCCTGTGTACTTGTTTTCACAAAGTGACTCAAAGTATTGAAGTCATAGACAGTCAGGAAACTTGTAAGAGGGCTTTTGAATGGCTAGTAAAGGCTCCAAGAGCACAGGTCCATGTCCCACTGCTTCTCCTACCAGTACCACACACCTGCTTGAGGTTTTAACCCTCCACCATCTTGTGTCCATCTCCATGCCAGAGGCCTTCTCACCAAATTCCCAGCCGTTCACCTTTACTGTATATCCCAAGGAAGGAATGTCCACACAGAAAGTAAAGATTGCTAATCTTTACTGATATTATTTTCAAATGGTATTACAGTCACATCGAAATACAGTACTCCTGGGTCACATAACAGCATTTTGTCAATCTTACATAGTGGACGGACCACAGTAGTCACATGTAAAAGCAGCACACCGTACATTTTAGTAAGCCATCTTCCTTACTATCTCTCTCTATTCCCTGGGTCATCAGTACTGACTGAGAAGGTCCTGGTTTGCCTAAGGCTGTCCATGTCCAGCTCACTGCTCCTTGCACTATTCTCTGTTACCACACACTATTCTGGGTCACCCAGTGGCAGACCAGCTAACTGCACCTGCATACAAACTAGCATTTTTTTTAAAAAGACATAAGCAATGGCAGCTGGCCGCCCCCTTTCTCTCAATAAAAAAAATCCCTAAATGAAACCTAAAGAGTACACTCAGACATCACAATTTTATATGTATACAAAGTCCAGTGTGAACTGTTTTATTGCAGATCTTAAAAGGCTTTTATTTTACAATAAAACACACTCATAAGAGTTGTATTCGACATGCTTGCTGTATCAACATCAACAGTCAGCTGTTATGTATATCCAGGAACCACCTAAATAATAGTACTCTTGTCACTTAAGCTTAAAGCTCAACTCAGAGCAGATAAAAAAATTATCCCATACAGTGGGTCTGAGCTCGCACTTCAATGGTTAATTGTTTGTATTGTCTTGGAGAGAGGATAAAAGTTTTACACACCTGATCGTCCACTCCCTGGCAGGCGGTACTCCTCCATGATCCAGTAACTGTTCCTCAGCATTCTCACCTTTAGAGCAGGGCTAAAGACCCTAGTTTGGTCTTGATGATGTCAGGATTCTAGACTGGTGGAGCATGGAGATGCAGAAACTGCAGGGACTAGAGTAGTGAAGGATGGGATAAGTAAATATTCATTTTTTTGTTCCCCTAGGTGATAACAAGCAAATACCACTTGCAGTGTAGGCATAGTGCCACTGCAAAGGATCACTTTGTATTTGCCCAGAGTTAGGCAGCACTACCAGCCTACAACTATTGGAGCCATGGTGTGTGTTAAGTGCTCCCGCGTTTCCAGGATCATGCTCTCTCTTTCAGAGCTATAGTTATTCATGAATCTGAATTTCAGCAGGCAGGCACCATTTTACAATACATACCAAGGTCCTAGAGTACTCTGTAGTGAAACAATACAGCCTGGTACAACACCCACACCAGACTGTGACCGAAAAATGAAAGTACAACAGCAAGCTCTTCCCCTTCCTATAAGCATGTTCACTCTTAGACAGACAGTATTGTAAAAAGTTATAAAATGCTCTTTCCCTCTCCTAGTCTGAGGCAGAGTAGCAGCCCGAGATGAGTCTGCCTGGGAAAGAGGTAGTGAGGTCACCTCAGGACTGGCTGGGAGGCTCTAACAGGTTAGGGCTTCTGGAGCCCTCCCACTTTTTCAGAAATTCGAGAACTTTCTGGAACAGGGGAGAAGGAGGGGGGGACGCCCAGATCTGCTTGTGTGAGGGACCTTGGCCAATCACCTGGCAGGAGGCTGGGCATGGTGACCAACGCAACCCTCAAATATCACAGAGCCTAGGGAGTAGTGAGCAGTGTCGGGTGGAAGATGGAGTGATGAAGGCTTGAATGTGGAGCCTGGGAGGGGGCCCCAGGGAGGGGAGCATGCCTACGAGCTGGTTGCTGGATGGAAAGATCTCCACTGTACCACCGTCTCCTAGGGAGGACATGCTGAGCAGAAGGGAAGAAGCAAGCCAAGTGAAAGGCCTGAAGGCAGCCACCAATCCATCAAGCTCACAGGAAAGAACAGTGTGAGTACTCTTACACCCTTCTGGGCTGGATAAGGGGAGAGGGCAGTCAGGTGCAAGACCCAACTAGCTTCTCATCTGGGTCTGATCAACCAGACAGCTCTTGGGCCCCCTTGCCCAGAGATACTTTTACGGAAGCTGGGTGAAGAGGAAGAATCATCCAGTGTCTGAGAAGGTACACCAAATGGGCTCTAGTGCTCCTTAAAGAGAGACTGTTGCAAATCTGCATTTTTGTACATAGTTGATAAGGTGTTTGTCCTCAATTTCAATGGTTTCCATCCCATATATCCCTAGACCCCATCCAAGTGCTTAACCCCCTTAATAAAATCACAGAACGAAGCTCAAGGACTGTTTATTGACTCCAGTGTGCAAAGTGTGGAAAATGCATGTTGCCTGGCCATGTAGAGCCGCGTTTCTCAACTGCGGCTCCACGCCACCCTAGGGTGCCACCTGAGGTCCTCACGAGTGCCATAGCATTGTACTTGAACAAGCAGTCAGATCTGAACTCCCACTCTGCCGAATATCACAACAGCAAGAGCTTGGTGCAGTGCAAAGCAGTGGCAGGGGGAAGCAGCTTTCTGAATCCTGAGCTCTCCACTTCCCCCTACAGGTCAGTACCCGGCCACCACCACCCACAGCTGTGTGGATTGTAATAGAACAGTCTGCTCCAAGGCTCTGGTGTGTGGAAGCAGAGCACAGAGGGGATCAAAAGGGAGGGTGTAGGTTAGCTTGCAACATTCAGCAGGAAGAGTAGTGTACATAGAAATGCTAACAGGGGGTTTTGTGGTTTGGAGGTGAGCAGAGAGAGGGGTGTGAAGGTGAACGTGCACTATTTAAAAAACCGCTGCGCACCAAATCACATGGTACTGCATTACCATGCAATTTGGTGCCTTCAGACACACTGCATTTGCGATCTGTGTTTGGGATAGAGTTAACAATGCATTGGCACCTACATGCAAATAGCAAGGGCAATGCAATCACCTGCAGTGGGGGAAAAGCATACAGAGCGCACCTTTCCTGTTCTGGTGTGAACTGGCACTAGTCCCCAAACCATTTTTTTTTTTAAATTGCTCCACACCAAAAACACATTGCATTTGCTAATGCATGGGCTAACATTATGAATTAATCGCACCCTTGTGTGTCTGCTAAAGAGCAGTGCATTTGTGTGTGGGTTGGGAATGCATGCAATTTTGCGTGCATTCCCCAACGTGCAGTAAAGTGAACTGAGCCTTAACTAGGATGCCTCGAGAATGAAAATAATTTTCAAGGGTGCCCTGACTGGAAAAAGGTTGAGAAACACTGGCGTAGAGCATAGGTGGACCCAAATCAAAATCCAGTGGCCCCTAAGGCGTTAGTGCTACATAACAAAACATAGTCATGGAACCTGGAAACATTTAAAAAAATGTTAGCTGAATCTGGAAGAAATCGAAGAGAGTGGGGGGGGGGGGGGGTTGAGGGAAGACCACTGCTTTCACAAAGAGAGTAGAAGTCTTATCAGCAGCCTCCTACCCCAGGAATATTATTTTAGATTTATGTTGGAGCTCAATTATTAGACTTATATAGAAAGACATGGAAAATTTTCCTTCACCAATTTATCTGCTTAATTCTCAGGGAAGCTACAATCAGGTTTTAATGGCAGTGTTTCCTGGATGGCATTAGAACCCAACTGATATTATTGGCTGACTAGACTTGTGCTTAATGAACAAATTCATCTGAACCTGATTTCTCACTCACTGGGGAATTTGCATCCAAAAATGCGGTAATTACTGCTAGCCTAGGTCCAAAACAACTTTATCAATCTGGCAATCATAGCATAATTCTATGTAGCTTCTTTACACCAATCCGCCATGACTTTATGACCACTGACAGCTTAAGTGGATAACATTGATTATCTTGTCACAGAGGCATCTGAAAGTCGGTGGGATATATTAGGGAGCAAATAAACATGTCATCCCTGAAGTTGATGTGTTGAAAATAGAAAAAATGGGCATCACAGTTTGTTGCATATGGGATTGCATAGCCGCAAACCGATCAGGGAGCCCACGCTAACCCATTACCACAGCCAAACATTCTTACAATGGGCAAATTACCATTAGAACTGAAGCAAGCAGCAATACAAGAAAGTTGCTCTGTCTGATGAATCACATTTATTTTACATGATGTGGCTGGCCAAGTGCGAGTGCATTGCTTACCTGGGGAAGAGATGACATCAGGATGTAGTATAGGAAGAAGGCATGCTGATGGAGGCAGTGTGGCTCTTTAAGCAATGTTCTGTTGGGAGACCTTGAGTCCTGCCATTCATATTGATGTTACTTGACATGAACCACTCACCTAAACATTGTTGCTGACCAAGTATACCCTTCACGGAAACAGTATTCACTAATGGCAGTGATCTTTTTCAGGGTAATACACCCCGCCACACCGCAAAAATGGTTCAAGAATTGTTTGAGGAACACAACAACAAGTTTGAGCTGTTGACTTGGCCAAATTCTCACAGCTAGAAAAACAAATCCAATCTATTTACAGGTAGCATAAGGCACTTACTTTTTTATATTCCCAAAAATATCAGAGCACTAGGACTAAAAAAAAACCCTTAAGCAGTAAAAAAAACCCAGCTGCTGGATTACCTCTGCTTTCCAGCAGGAAGATGTGTACATTCAACAACCACTGCTTAGAAAATGTCAATTGTCCCTAAAACTTCATCAAAATGTTCTCACAGTGGTCTTCACCAAATAAAATAAAAGTCCCCTAATTTATAAATCAGATTACATGTGTACAAGTACATGCATGAAAAAAGATGTGCCCTGTCTCTGGTTCTCCTTTCTTCTACAAGTGCAATTCTGCAGATTTATCCTCTTCCTTCCTCTACCCTTACCCGCTGGATCATCAATTACGCTTGATATAAATCCACTACTAAATATTCCTTCCAAAAAAATCCTCTTCCCTTTGCATTCACTTTAAGAAGCTCCAAAAACAAAATAACAAAATACAGTGTAGTAGGTTTTAAAACATAAATGTGCTCACCTTCCCATTATATGCTTAGTGCCTTACTAAACCAGTGACATGCGCCCTCATGCAACTATTGAATTCCTTCAGTTTCTACCCTTACCATTAAAGTCAGTAATCATGCATTCTATATCACTCTCCCTGCTCTCTCTTGCAGACAATTCTAATTGTGGTGTCCAATGGTACCAGAAAGACAAAAATTCTAAAAGAGCATAAAACACGTAGCCTCCCTAGCGGTCTGATTATGTCCATATTTCTGTGCTCAATGCGGTACATTTTTTGCATGGAAATATGTATTTTTTTTATTGTAGGCCTGTAATTTTTAGGAATAACTCACTGAAATCTGTCCGAACAAGAGTCTAGTAAACATCCCGGGTATGTTAAAATTTGAAACACGAAATCATAAATTATAATTTAATAAATAATCATAAAAAATAATAATATAATAATAAATTTAATTCAATAATATAATCAAACCAAAAACACTGAAATTTTAAATATAGCGCCACGTTCGCACATCACTGAGCAAAGTCGCAAAATTGTTTTCAGTGTCTGATGACGAATTTCCCCACAAATCATTATCACTCAATTCTGCAAGTGGTTCTAATTTACTATCGCTGTTCTCTAGCTGGTCTAAAACCACTTTTGACCTAAAGGGATGCTTTTTGGACGCCATGGACGCTTCTCCGTTTCCAGGCAGAAAGAACAGTAAAAATGTAGGCAGGGCACAGGACAAAGCACTCGAGACAAATTGTATGTGAAATGCTTTCATACAGTAATGTTTTACTATGTGATTTTAGTGAATTTAGTGAATGTCACTTTTACAACTTTCAAATTTCCCGCCAGTTCAGTCCCCCGTATGTCCTGACGTCGCAGGGAATGGAACCCAGAAGATGCAGGCATCGGCCGGAGGACATTACAGGGGACACTGCGGGAAGGACATCGCGGGAGCGCAGGACAAGGTAAGTGAAGAAGAGATCCCGGATCAGCGCCGCATGATAAGCCCGAGTGTAGCTCGGGGTTACCGCTTGTGGTACTGAAACTTTACCCCGAGCTACACTCGGGAATACCGCCAGGGAGGTTAAAGAAAGCTGGTAATAAAAAGTGATAAACCAATCACATTCTTGCATGCAATTAAAGTACAAACCTTGTCCTCACAGTGATCCTTCCACCTTGTCTCAGTCCATAACATATTCAATAAATATACCTTACCAAACTCCAGAATCCATGCACTTACTGTATAATACAATCCTCACTCCGCTCCTTTAATAGTATCTCTTTTCATCTACATGGTGATGTTAACCAAGATGTCCATACAAAAGATTATTAAATGGTCATAGTACAGTATGTTCAAATAAAAAAGACATTTATTTTTCCCCCATATACAGTACTTACAAACAAAGAAAGGTAAAGATGCAAACAAGGATTCAAAGATACTTCCGGTACACATTTGATGTCACTTCCTAAGCCATGTTTTTTCCAAAAGGACTTCTTCAAAGGATCAACACACCACAATAAATATATATCTTTAGTAATGGAGCTGCTAATAGCTTTATCAGCTGTATCTGAAAAAGTACCTGTGTCGATACAGAAAGGAGATGTTTGACATGTATGTAACATTCCAGTGCAGACTTTTATTTTGCAAAGAAAATAGCAAATGATAGTTGTTGTCTTCTATGGAAGTCTGGAACAGGAGATCAGCTGTGTCTTTTGAAATACTGCTCCTAGCAAATTGATTACATACAAATACAAATATATCATTTGGTGAAGAGAATTTATTTTATCTGGAAATTAGAGGATTATTGTAGCACCCTCCTAGCATAGGATGCTAGGTAAATCTATTTTTTTTCTCTTTCTGTAATTAACAGAGCAGTGGTCATTTGTACTGGTCTGTTCAGGGTTTCACAGAAGTTTGATTGCTTCACCCTGCCTCTAGAGCAGTGTTTCACAACCTTTTTTTCAGTGAAGGCACCCTTTAAACGCCTGCACAATCTCAAGGCACCCTTTAAACTCCTGCACAATCTTGAGGCACCCATTACAAAATGTAAAAAACTAAACTAATAGTTTTACAGAACGCAGCAATATCTGCACATGTGGGACACCCAACATCAGAAGTGATTTTTTCTTCCAAAGGAAATATACTTTTGCACACTGGTACTGAATAATATTCAATTGTTTTTATTCTCCCTCAGTTTCTGTCTCTCACAGCTAATGTGTCCCCAGTCCTGACAGAAAGGGGCAGTGGAGGGGCAAGCAAGGATGCTCTGCAGGTGCCCGATGTTCTTATCAACTTCTGACATTATTGTTTTTTTATGTCATTGGTGGGCTAGAAGGTTGTGATGGTGCACAGTGAAAACCTGTGGCTTTGTGTAACTAAAAGGCAGGCTTGATCCACTTGTGGACTTGTATACAGTTTTTGGGCAATTTTTAGACATTTTGCCATGGCACCCCTGACGAAATCTGAAGGCACTCCACGGTCTTCAGCTGTGAGGCCTTAGACTGCTCAGAAACCTGCCTCATGGTCCCCAGCTGTCCAACACCCACAATGCTTAAGGAGAAGAATGTCCTCTAATTGCTAAGTACTAGTCGTTTTTGAGTATCCCATGCCCTAACCCCTCTCCTGTTAGAGTTTCTTCAAGCAATAAATCTTAAAAAGATAGCCCCTAGGCTGTACTATTGGAGGCGATGTGAATGGCCTGGTGCATGCGGGGATGAGCAGTCTCTGTACGTTTAGGGAATACCAGTGACCCATACAGGGGTAGCGTTAAATGATGGTGAAATACGATCTAAAACAACATAAACTGGAATAATATTTGACCTTTGTATACTCAAGTCCAGCAGTGAGATTTTTTCCATAGTTCTCTAGTTCTATTTGTGGAAGTTGGAAGTTACTACATGTTTGAAGGGCAATACCAAGACATACAAATATCTGGTTTGCATTTTGCAGTCACAATGTATAAAAATATATACAATATATCCACAAGGATTTAGATATGAGTTCTAAAGAAATGCACCAGGCTTTGGAAACAGGGAACGAAGCACCACAGCATACAATACCATGTTGGTGATAATAGGAATGCTCCAGAGGGTAGACTATCACGCTGTTTTCAAAGTCACTCAAGAGAATTATGGCAATCAATCTTCTCCTAGTTTAAATCAATCACAGCAGGTATACAGACATGGCCACGCAATTAATCATTTAGACAAAGCAACTGAAGAATGGCATAATTAAACTTTGTAGATTGTTCATTTTCCTACAGTGCTGTACGTAGATATGATTGGATGAATGCTGGTGTAAAAACTATCATTCTCACTATGGCCTTTTATTAGGCAACTTCTGTAATAGTATCAATATGGATTAAGAATGGTTAATGAGGGAGGCCACTAGCCAGTTTAATCCCAACAAAATCCTATTGTATGCACATTTTCTAAATACTTCCTTGCACGTTTATAGAATTGTTTCTCACAGTCTCATTGGGCATTCAGTGCCAACAACAATAAGGATATGCCAAGTGCAATAATTCATAGCAACAAATCAGATATCAGTTTTCTGCAGTCAGATTGGAAAAAATGTTTTTCTTACTGTTGCTGTATGTTACTAATGTTGCTGTATGTTACTAATTATTGTACATCAATACGCCCAACACTGTCTTAACAAATCTATCTCTTAATCCCAATTACCTTCTCATTTCACTGTGTCTGTGCCTATATCACTTCCCCCTTCTCCCCACTGTATGCAGTAGCAAGCAAAATTTTGCTTTACAGATCCCCCCTATCATTCTAGCCCCATTAAATCATTTTCTTCTTCTTTGTATTTATGTTGGGTATTTATTGTGCTGACATTTTATGTACTGTACAGTAGTCACATTAACCTCTGCCCCCAAGGATCTTAAAAGCAGGGGCAGACTGACAACTCATGGGGCCCCCGGGCAATAGGGGATCATGGGGACTCTGTGTCCTTGCCCAAACTCAAAAAAGCCTATGAAAAAGGTACCAGGGGCATCTCATGGGGCCCCCTACTGACCCCGAGCCCTCGGGCAGTGCCCAGGTTTCCAAATGGTCAGTCCGCCCCTGCTTTCAAGTTTAAAGATCCTATCACTCTTGCATACACATATTACAACCAATTTGGACAGCAGTGAATTAACCTACCAGTATGGGATGAAACCCAGGGATAAGGCCATGTGGTTAGTGTTCTGGTTGGGATTCAAACCAAGGACCCTAGTGATGCAAGGCAGGAGTACTGATCACCAAGCCACTGTGTTGCCTTATATAGGATCCAGCAACTGACATTTTCCTGTAGGAATAGACTTCCAGGCCTGATAAAACAATATTACAGGGCTATTCTATAGACACTGCTGCTGTCTTTGGAGCCCAAATGCAGATTTTGTTAACTAACTTGGGTGTACAGTATTACTTCACTTCAAAAGCCCAAGTAGCCCATGGGAACTCAGGCCACCCAACAAACATTCTAACCTTCTGGTAAATGCCAGGATTGCTATATCGCCAGTATGTCCTTGACGAAGGATAAGAGTACCCCACCTATTAATAAATTCTGAAATAACACACAAAACCTATTTCTCACATGTGATTAAGAAAAATGCATAAAGAAAGCGAAAGCTGTTTTTTATAATAAAAAATAAAAAATATTTTAAAAATGCATAATAACAACAGGCATATCCTTCTTTTACTCTAGGTTTTGTGTCATAAGATGGATGCAAAATTAAAAAGGAGCCATTGCGTTTGCTTGTTCATTTTGTTACCATTATTTGGAGCCTGGTCTTGGCACACAGTTACATAGTTCAGCATCTTCGTATAAATATCAGACTCAATTGCTGCAAACAAGCCATTTTTTCATTGTGATTTATCCCTTGAACGTAAAGTGTCTGTGTATTGTTAGTAATAAAAGAGAAAATACAAAAGGTGACAAGAGCTACCCATAACTTTAAATTGAGGATTGTGCTGAGAGGCCTAAAGTAAACCTGTCATAAGAGAATTATGAGGGCTGCCATTGCTGAATTTCTTCTGAAATGTGAGCTGCCTAGCTGTTTGGCTTAACCTCTCAACAGGTTTACTTTAACTTTAGTGGGATCCTTACTATGCAATGTGCCTTTTACTGTCTTGAACATTAAAGTCTACATATATATATATACAGTTGCAAGAAAAAGTATGTGAACCCCTTGGGATTACGTGAAGTTTTGCATGAATTGGGCATAAAATGTGCTCTGAACGTCATCTAAGTCACAACAATAGAAGAACACAGTCTGCTGAACATAATACTACACAAACATTAGATGTTGCAATGGTTTAATTGCACATAACATGTAAACATTCACAGTGCAGGGAGGAAAAAGTATGTGAGGCCCTAGCTTAATGACTTCTCTCAGAGCTAATTGGAGTCAGGAGTGAGCCAACCTTGACTCCAATCAGTGTGATGATATTGGATGAGTTGCTGACAGCTGTCCTGCCCTTAAAAAACACACACCTGTTTTGGGTTTACTGGTTTCAAGAAGCAATGTCTGATGTGAACCTTGCCTCACAGAAAAGAGCTCTCAGAAGAACTACGATCAAGAATTGTTGACTTGCATGAAGCTGGAAATGGTTACAAAAGTATCTCCAAAAGCCTTGATGTTCATCTGTCCACAGTAAGACAGACTGTCTACAAATGGAGAAAGTTTAGCACTGTTGCTACTCTCCCTAGGAGTGGTCGTCCTGTAAAAATGACTGCAAGAGCACAGCGCAGAATGCTGCATGAGGTAAAGAATAATCCCAGAGTGTCAGCTAAAGACCTACAGAAATCTCTGGCACATGCTAACATTTTTGTTGACACATCTACAATAAGGAAAACATTAAACAAGAATGGAGTACATGGGAGGACACCATGGAGGAAGCCATTGCTGTCCAAATAGAATATTGCAGCACGTTTGAAGTTTGCAAAAGAGCACCTGGATGTTCCACACCACTACTGGCAAAATATACTGTAGACAGATGAAACCAAGACTGAGTTGTTTGGGAAGAACACACAACACTATGTGTGGAGAAAAAAAGGCACAGCACACCAACATCAAAACCTCATCCCCACTGTAAAACATGGCGGAGGGAGCATCATGGTTTGGGGCTGCTTTGCTGCCTCAGGGCCCGGACGGATTGTTGTCATTGATGGGAAAATTAATTCCAGAGTTTATCAAGACATTTTGCAGGAAAACGTACGACCATCTGTCCGCCAACTGAAGCTCCGCAGAGGATGGGTGATGCAACAGGACAATGACCCAAAGCATACAAGTAATTCAACAAAACAATGGCTGCAACAGCACAGAATACACCTTCTGGAGTGGCCCAGTCAGAGTCCTGACCTCAACCCGATTGAAATGCTGTGGCATGACCTTAAGAGAGCGATTCACACCAGACATCCCAAGAATATTGCTACACTGAAACAGTTTTGTGAAGAGGAGTGGTCCAAAATTACTCCAGATCGTTGTGCAGGTCTGATCTGCAACTACAGGAAACGTTTGGTTGAGGTTATTGCTGCCAAAGGAGGGTCAACCAGTTATTAAGTCCAAAGGTTCACATACTTTTTCCTCCCTGCACTGTGAATGTTTACATGGTTTGTGCAATTAAACCATGGCAACATCTAATGTTTGTGTAGTATTATGTTCAGCAGGCTGTGTTCTTCTATTGTTGTGATTTAGATGACGTTCAGAGAACATTTTATGCCCAATTCATGCAAAACTCCACGTAATCCCAAGGGGTTCACATACTTTTTCTTGCAACTGTATATATATATATATATATATATATATATATATACAGTATATGTTTAGATTAGCACAAGGGACAGTATTTATGATCAAAGTGAAGTGTCCTTTGTGCTGCTGGCTGCTCTCTTAGTTGACATCTGATGACCTCTGCCCCTCATGTATCTTATGACTTCAAATCTCCCTTTATATGGCATGTTCATAAACCTAAACAAAAATGGGGGTACGCATGCACATGTACCAAAGCCACAGGGAAAGCAAATAGTCTAATGTTTATAGGTTCTTTAATAAATATTAGGAGTAGGACTATTGTATGTGTATGCTTGATACTATTAGTTCGGGGACCTTTAAACCTCCATGGACCTCCAAACAAACTGGGAAATGAAGAATATATCAATCTCTTCGGCCCAAAAACGTAACACTATACAAAAGGAGATTCAGCAAAATCAGCAAAAACATGGTGTATGGTTGTCAGTCCACCAGGGGTGGACTGACAACTCATGGTGGGGCCCCCCTGCAATAGGGGATCATGGGGCCCCTGTGTCCTTGCCCAAACTCAAAAAAGCCTATGAAAAAGGTACCAGGGGCATCTCATGGGGCCCCCTACTGACCCCGAGCCCTCGGGCAGTGCTCGAGTTTACAAATGGTCAGTCCGCCCCTGATGTATACTATGGTAGATCAAAAATATTCCCCACAAAGATAAGAGACCACATGGAAAAAAAAAACATCAAACATCAATATAACAACCCCTCTGCAGTCTTACACATCTTGGGCTCCCTGGTCACTGTGGTGGTAATCACATCAAATCCACCACTAAATAAGGAGCCCCAATAAATATATACCAATACCGCAGGGAGGTTACACTAGCTCTGGACCTGTCACAGGCTCTTCTCAAGAGTGCCGACTATGCTCACCCTTTCTGTCCCCTCCTCCATTCTTAGAAGCTAGTACTTTAGCTTCTCTCAATAAAATGTTTTCTATGAATGGGTAGATGAGTGAAAAGTCGATCCTTGTCCATTCATGCCTTTAGTTCTACTTTAATTCAGGTCTCAGCACTCTGCTCTCCCCTCTTCCTGTGCGCCTGCTCTATGTTTACATTAGATATCTGAAGGTTGGCAGGCTGCTAAGCCAGTCCTGGGAGGGGGGAACAGAGTGACCTGAGCTGCTGAAATGAAAATGAAAGTATTCAGTACTAAAAATTTTGGAAGTGAATTGCTCCAAAATGCTTGCAGCTACAGAGGTCAGTGATGTGTTGTTTTAAACTTAAATTCTGCTTGTTAAATCCCAACTCTGGCACTGCTCTCTACACCCCAAAGCTCTGAAAATGGAGACTCTGCATCGTCACATATGTTAACCCTGCATAGTACGTGATGCAGGCAGGAAAGCCATAGCTACCAACTGTCCCTCCTTTGGAGGGGCTGTCCCTCATTTAAGACCAAATCCCTCTGTTCCTCGTGCAGCCTCAGCTGTCCCTATTTTTGGTCTGATGTGTTTGTCTGTATGCAAAATGCATTACTTTACTACCAAAAGTGTTGCACTAAATGTTTTATCCAAATCTCCAACAATCTACATTACTGCATTTGTCAAAGTTAGTAAAAACAGGAAAAATAGCAGTCAGAAAGGTACTTGTGTGGTTTAGCCAATCATTTTGTACATAGTAGATCCTTGTGGCCTGTATAACCAGGGCCATGGCAGGGACCCATCCTTTGCTTGCATACTGTGTGCTAAAAGCTGTCTCTATTTCAAAATGTTGGTAGGTATGAGAGTGCAACTGCAACCAGGGACAGCTCACAAAGGAGACCACAACAGACTGGTTTAACAGATTGACGGAGCTTACTGAAGTGAGGAGATGATAAGTATTAAAGACTTTTCTGTAACCCTCTTGTCTTAATGAGAATCTAACCCTTAAAGTGAGAGGGCTTATTGCAAGGGTATCTTGTACCCTGAGTTAGGCTTTGAGTATATGTAAGTATTTGAATATCCATAACCTCATTCCAGTTAAACTTTAAGTAATGAAAGTTTTAAGCTTTTGAAACAACATGCTAGGTTTCCTAAGGCATTATACAATTATATTACCGGTATGAGCATAATGCCTGTTGAAGAATCTAAATATTTAACAACTTAGAGTGGAACGTAACTCAAAACATGCATATATGCTATGTAAAAGGGAATGTTTAGAAATATTAATTGTGTCTCATGCAGGCCATACATGGGTCAAATTCCGAACAAATTTTGTGCATTTTGTAATACAATGGTGGCACCATTGATTTAGAAATTCAACCAACCAAGCTTTCAATTTCTCCTCATGTTGCTACTGAAAATAATTTTTCATGGCCAAGAATATTCTTTTCTTTCCAGGTCACAGCTTTATATTTCTTGCATGATTCTCGTTGATTCTCATTGATTCAAAATTCCTTTGGTTTTCAACAAGTTTCCAACATGCCTGATCACTCAAATTCGATAGTCACACGAAAATTGGCTGTTTCTGTGACCCACTAATGGTGCGAAATTCAAATGAAAATTCTTAGAAAAGATTTTCGAAAGAAAATTCTTTCAAAATCTGAGCCATGCATGGCTGGCTTATGCAGTAAATTAGTGTATATTATTTAGTCTGTAGGAAATTTATAGAGCATATAAACTACGGTATGTATCTGAAAATTGATCAATCCTGCTGTACTGATGGCCGATCTCAAATTACCCCTTTTTGGAAAGTAGACAGTCCAAGGTATTTAGTAATAGGCATGGTGAGTTTTTTGAAGTTGTAATTTTTGTCACAATTTTTTAGAAAATTAAATTAATTTATTTTTACATACTGTCATCAGTGCAGTACAGTGTCATCATATAACTGGTGTGGCAGTGATCAGGGACAGTACAAAAATAAATAAATAAATATATATATACAGCATATATACAATTTTTATCAAATTAAAAAAAATATACATTTTATTCCTTTTTTCATTTGTTTATGATTTTATAATACACTGTGACCAGAGCAATATAATGTTACCATAGTATCATTGTACTACTCTGGGGAAGTGATCAGTATTTTATTTATTTATTTTTTTACATATTGTGATTGCTTATACTGTAGAAATGAATTTCATTTGTATAAACAAACATTTTACTGAATTAGATAAATTCATTCAGTTTGTTTTGTTGTGATTAGCTGTGATTGGTCACAGCTAATCACATGACACAGATGGGCTGTGATTTGCCCAGTCTGTACCATGTGATCACTGTGACCAATCACAGTTAGCAACACAATTGAATACAATGAATGACATGGAAGGAAGCCATCCATTGTTTAAAATTGTCATTTGACCTGCTGTGATTGGTCACAGTGGTGACATGGTAATGGCAATGGACCAGCACACAGATCAGTCATCTGCCCACCCGTATCAACAAAAATCCTGTCCGGTCATCATTTTACTATAGGTAGGGCGGAACTGGTTAAAGTTCTCCTTGGTGACATCAGAAATTAAACTCTGCTTATAGGCAGGTGCTTGTGGGGTGTCATTTAATGTACTTCTGCTGTTGTCTTCATTGCACTGTATAGTTATACAGACAGTTAAAGGTTGCCCAGTATGGGAAGGGGTTAACTGTGTCTAGATGCTTTTCCTGGGCTTTCTGAGCTCTGCCCCCTACTGTAAGCCATATAAATATCAGGAAAGGGCTCAGAGCTAACTCTCACTCTTCCATATGGGATTTACAGAGGAAGAACTGCTGCAGTATGTAGTCCTATTGGAGCACATACCCTCCTTCTGGGTCACTCTACTGGGATTCTCTCTGGACTAGGAACCTACCATTACTGGACTTTTGCTGAGTGGACTTTGCTTCTCTGGAAGGTATGAATCTGGGCAGCCTGCATTCATCAGTTAGAGCTGGACTCTGTTTCTTGTGTGCTGTGCTGTTGAACTGTGTTGTTGAATCTTCAGTAAAGCTGTTAACAGTTTCAAGCCTGGTCTGAAGGCATTCAAAAGGGGTGCATTATGGTTCCTAGTGTATTAAAGAACAGGGTCAGTAAATCACAAGTGAGGCATGAAGCCAGGTCACTACTTAAAGAGTTAACAGGTGGATAGGGTGCAGGCTCTGCAGTGTCCCCCCTAAATGCAACATGTTACGAGAATGATGTGCAGCAACATGGGATGGAGGTTTTACAGAGGAACTCTGCATGTCACATCACTACACACACTGCACAGCTCATCTCTAAGCCAGGGAACACCATAATGTTTGACTTTCACATGAAAGGAGTCCCCGCCGGGTCCCGGGCATTGGTAAAAGTGTGCCCAATGTGCAGGGAAAGTGGCCCCACCCACATGCCTCTATGGTTGTCTCCACATAGAGACACAGTACAGAACAAGCCATGGAGAGCAAGGGGTAAAGGTTCAGCTGCAGGAAGACAGTAATAACGCTGCAAACAAATCCTAAATATGGCATTTAAAAAAGTTTAGTTTTGCATGTACATACTTTTTAACCCTGTGCCCTGTTTAACATTTTCCCCAGGACTGAAAGTGATGGAACATCAAAATTCTGAATTTTCAGTAGAACATGCTCGTAGGATAGGAGAGAGCAGTACAGCTGGCTGCAGATTAGCGGTTGGAGGATTCATACCAGGAGAAGTGCCTTTTTGTTACTTTGTAAGACGCGATAATATACATCATACATATGAGAAGAATACCGGATATTGCTTTATCAATAAATGTTTTGTAAGGATAAAGCACTATGTTTTAGTAAACTCTTTTTGTCATTTATCTGATGGAGGAAAGCTAGGAGAGTGGAGGAGACTCATGCTTACTGGACATCTCGGACATCTCATATCAGTCCACATAAGGGACACATGCTATATATCCCCTCACTTAGTGGTTTGGTCATATACAGGTGAAACCCAAAAAATTAGAATATCGTGCAAAAGTTCATTTATTTCAGTAATGCAACTTAAAAGGTGAAAAAAATATATGAGATAGACTCATTACATGCAAAGCAAGATAGTTCAAGCTGTGATTTGTCATAATTGTGATGATTATGGCTTACAGCTCATGAAAACCCCAAATCCACAATCTCAGAAAATTAGAATATTGTGAAAAGGTGCAATATTCTCGGCTCAAAGTGTCCCACTCTAATCAGCTACTTAAGCCATAACACCTGCAAATATATTAGTTTCACCTTTTAAGTTGCATTACTGAAATAAATGAACTTTTGCACGATATTCTAATTTTTTGAGTTTCACCTGTACGAGCACATCCGGTGGAGGTGTACACACATCGGCTTGCAGTGTATAATCGCACAAGATGTTCTAAGACGTTATTTGTTATTCAAGCATCTGTGAAGATAAATAACCATAAAGAATACCAATGCATGGACACTGATTAACCACTTGCCGACCGCAGATAACCAAATCACGGCTTCACTGCAGCCGGCCAGTTCTGGGAGGGCGTCATATGACAGGGGCGCGCACCTGGCGATCTCCGTGATCTCTGTGTCCTACGGACACAGCTGATCACGTGATGTGGTAAAAGGCCAATCACAGCAGCCTTTTACCATGTGATCAGCCATGTCCAATGACACAACAGATCACCGGTAAATGCAGTTGCCGGTTATCGGCTGCACTTTCCTCACGCTGTCACAGCGTGAGGAAAGTACTGCCGATACCTGGCATTTGTTAGAGGCCCGATCTTTGCCCAGCAGTGCCGCCCACAAGTGCCCAGCAGTGCCACCCACCTGTGCTCATCAGTACCACCCACCAGTGCCCAGCAGAGCCACCCACCTGTGCCCAGTAGTGCCACCCATCAGTGGCCAGCAGTGCTGCCAGTCAGTGGCCAGCAGTGCCACCAGTCAGTGCCATCAGTCAATGCCACCCATCAGTGCTGCCTATCAGTGCCCTTCAGTGCTGCCTATCAGTGCCCATCATTGTTCCATATCAGTGCCAGCTCATCAGTGCTGCCTATCCGTGCCGCCTATCAGTGCTGCCTATCAGTGCCCATCAGTGCCGCCTATCAGTGCCCATCATTGTTGTATATCAGTGCCAGCTCATCGTTGCCGCCTATCAGTGCCACCTTATCAGTGCTGCCTATCAGTGCCCATCAATGCTGCCAATCAGTGCCCGTCAGTGCTGCCTATCAGTGCAGCCTCATCAACGCACATCAATAAAGGAGAAGAATTACCTGTTTGCAAAATTTTATAATAAAAACAAAGAAAAACATTTTTTTCAAACTCTTTGCTTTTTTTTGTTTATAGCGCAAAAAATAAAACACCCAGCGGCGAGTACATACTACCAAAAGAAAGCGCTATTTGTGTGAAACAAATGATAAAAATGTGGTTTGGGTGCAGTGTTGCATGACCGTGCAATTGTCACTCAAAATGTGACAGCCCTGAAAGCTGAAAATTGGCCTGGGCAGGAAGGGTGTATAAGTGCCTGGTAGGCAAGTGGTTAAGAGACGTTTATGCTGATTGTTTTGGTTTAAATCAGTAGTGAAGCACAGAACTTGATTGATATTTACTGTCTAATGCTGACAATACACTGTGGGATAAATAAAAAGAAAAACACAAACAAAAGGGATGGAGGAATCCACGCCAGGACATTGTATTCTGACAGCTGCACCCAAATGGCTGCAGCCGCTGCTTGAGAAACATTTTTCAACATGTCCTTTGACAGAAGTACTTCTGTCAAGTAGGGATGGCCACACACAGAAAGTCACTGCTCAACTGGCTGAATTTTGGTCAGTGTTTGGCCAGCTTAAGAGGGGATTTCCCTTATTTAGAGATAGCTCTTCTTTCTATATGTTTTGTCTACAAGGCATGTGAAGGAGTGGGGGTCGCATATATGTGTCACAACGGAGAATATTTTCAAATAAATAACGTCAGGTTCCCACCGGGGACCTAAGAGGGAGACGGGGAGAGAAGAAGGAGAAGATATAAAAAGGAGAAGGAGATTATTAATACTAGTAGATACCTGAAATAGAGCAAAATGAAGAATAAAACAACAAAAGGAAGCCGATAAAAAGCCCCTATTTCAAGCTCAAGTTCAATTAAGAAATATATCCCCGGGCAGGACAAACAGACTCCCAAGAGGCAAAGTGGAATTAATGATAAAAGTGGGATGGAGAGCAGGAGTGGTGGGAGCCCCAGAAGATCCCTGGGAACGTCCATAATGAGTCAAAACTTGGAAGAAGCAGATATTGAAAAGATAAATGTTTTGGATAACTTGGAAGATAAAGATTCACATTTACCAACTAAAACTGAAATAGCAGAAATGTTTAAAGGCCTGTGTGACATAAATGTACAGATTTGAGTAGATAAGATGGGACCTGTAAAAAACATGACAATGTAGATTTAGCATTCCATGTTATAATAATATAAGATGTGTTCAGAATTAAGGCAGAGGCATATGGTCCCCCATTAGCATCTGAAAAGAGACAGAGCTTCCTCAGGCTGGAAGTGACACCTGGGTGCCAATAAGATTTGGCACCTTCGGGGAAACCTGGAAGGAAATGGCTAGAGACAGGTTGGCTTCATGACACAGCGAAAGACCAGAGCTTTGAAGTATATCAGTGGATCAAAGGAATATGTTTCATCTCTCATAAAAGCTAAAATATTAGCTGCAGAGAGATGAAAATACTTATTTCTGATTGGGCACTCTGTAGGCTACATCTGCATGTAAAAACCGTATTTGTGGCCTATGTAGAATGCCATAAAAATGCAGGAAATGGTTATGTGGCGCCGGATCGCGACAGCTGAACAGTGATTCGTACTGTTTCGGTATCAGACTGATGCGCTGGTGTCAGAAATTCAATTGAATTCAATTCCCTGACTTGGTGATTCAAACCGTTCCTGGTCCAATTGACTTTGGGCATTTCAGGATCCAGAACATCCTGTGGGCGGGAACAGGAACACCCCCCAGAGTCAATTGGCCAAGAACTCATGTCCAGCCCACGTCCATATTCCCATAAATTGAGGACCCTGAGATATGGACGTGGTGATTCGTACGGAGCCCATCCTTATTGACTGACGTATCACGGACTTTCTCTGACTTGCTCCAGTCGCAGGAAAAATCTTGTTAAAAGTTTTATTTCTGTTTTTTATTCCCTTTTATTTTATAGTGAATAGCCAATTGTGTGTCTTCTTGTATTTCTTGTATTTTCTGTAACTTTTTATACTTTGTACATATTTTATGCACTGCCCACTTTCGGGATATTAAATCATAAAATTAATAAGTGACTTCTGGGTACTTAAGTGGGCTCATATATTCGGAGAGATTAGATTGTATTGTATTTTAGTGTCTTTAAATGCTCGGTCAAGTTCATTGCCTGTCTGTATGCAATTGCACTGTGTGTTGGCAGATTGTATGCAGATTGTAAAGCTAACAGGTCTGCCAGATGGAGATCTGTGTGTGGTGTCCCAGCAGGCCAGTAAAACTGTTGGGTGGTGGCAAGCTACCGTTTGTGGTGTGTCTGATGTGCGGGTGTGTGGACAGTGGAACAGTGATTAACACCGGGGTTCTGGCTTGGAGGATAGCTGGAAATATTTTTATTCAAAAATAGATCTTGCAACCAGCAAACATATTTTTTACAAAAGTATAAAAAATAAATAACATAACGTAAACTTCCTACCGGAAATAAACAAAGAAAAAACTGGATAAGTCTCCAGGACATAATACCAACAATAACAGAAAAGGACCTGGCCTCTATGACAATAACACCCAGACATGTAATTTGTACCCTACAGACGGCAGTTTTGCTTATAAATCCAGCTTCCATGGCCTACCATTTTAAGAAAGCAAAACAAAAACAATGAAAAACAGCAAAAAGAGGCCTTAACGGCCTTACATTTTACCTATGTACAGTGGGGCAAAAAAGTATTTAGTCAGCCACCAATTGTGCAAGTTCTCCCACTTAAAAAGATGAGAGAGGCCTGTAATTGGCATCATAGGTAGACCTCAACTATGAGAGACAAAATGAGAAAAAAAATCCAGACATTCACATTGGCTGATTTGGAAAGAATTTATTTGCAAATTATGGTGGAAAATAAGTATTTGGTCAATATCAAAAGTTCATCTCAATACTTTGTTATATATCCTTTGTTGGCAATGACAGAGGTCAAACATTCCTCCATGCAGATCTCCTCTAGTGCAGTGATGTTTTGGGGCTGTCGCTGGGCAACATGGACTTTCAACTCCCTCCAAAGGTTTTCTATGGGGTTGAGATCTGGAGACTGGCTAGGTCACTCCAGGACCTTGAAATGCTTCTTACAAAGCCACTCCTTTGTTGCCCGGGTGGTATGTTTGGGATCATTGTCATGTTGGAAGACCCAGCCACGTTTCATCTTCAATGCCCTTGCTGATGGAAGGAGGTTTGCATTCAAAATCTCACGATACATGGTTCCATTCATTCTGTCCTGGACATGGATCAGTCGTCCTGGTCCCTTTGCGGAGAAACAGCCCCAAAGCATGATGTTGCCACCCCCATGCTTCACAGTAGGTATGGTGTTCTTTGGATGCAACTCAGCATTCTCTCTCCTCCAAACACGAAGAGCTGTGTTTCTACCAAACAAACAGTTCTATTTTGGTTTCATCTGACCATATGACATTCTCCCAATCCTCTTCTGGATCATCCAAATGCTCTCTAGCAAACTTCAGATGGGCCCGGACATGTACTGGCTTAAGCAGGGGGACACGTCTGTCACTGCAGGATCTGAGTCTCTGGCGGTGTAGTGTGTTACTGATGGTAGCCTTTGTTACGTTGGTCCCAGCTCTCTGCAGGTCATTCACTAGGTCCCCCTGTGTGGTCCTGGGATTTTTGCTCACCGTTCTTGTGATCATTTTGACTTCATGGGGTGAGATCTTGCGTGGAGCCCCAGATCGAGGGAAAATATCAGTGGTCTTGTATGTCTTCCATTTTCTAATTATTGGTCCCACAGTTGATTTGTTCACACCAAGCTGCTTGCCTATTGCAGATTCAGTCTTCCCAGCCTGGTGCAGGTCTACAATTTTGTTTCTGGTGTCCTTCGACAGCTCTTTGGTCTTTACCATAGTGGAGCTTGGAGTGTGACTGTTTGAGGTTGTGGACAGGTGTCTTTTATACTGATAACAAGTTCAAACAGGAGCCATTGATACAGGTAATGAGTGCAGGACAGAGGAGCCTCTTAAAGAAGAAAGTACAGGTCTGTGAGAGCCAGAAATCTTGCTTGTTTGTAGGTGACCAAATACTTATTTTCCACCATAATTTGCAAATAAATTCTTTCCAAATCAGCCAATGTGATTGTCTGGATTTTTTTTCTCATTTTGTCTCTCATAATTGAGGTCTACCTATGATACCAATTACAGGCCTCTCTCATCATTTTAAGTGGGAGAACTTGCACAATTGGTGGCTGACTATATACTTTTTTGGCCCACTGTATATATACAGTATATGTCTACCATGGCACAACTTTAAACTCCTTGCAAGGGGAACCACACTTAAGTGCAAAGGCCTTTATGGCCTACCAGCATACATAATTAACATATCTCTTATGAGGGGAAACCTCACACTTTTTAAATTATTTGCCTATACGGCTTTAACAAAACTAGAAAACTAGTATACTACCCAACAAAGGCTAAGAAACCTAGACCTTCAGGTATCCGTGACCATTCTCAAAAAGAAACCTTCAACCAAAATCTAAGGGGATGAAGATTAGAAAAGCAGGACAGCAACCAAGAGGAGAAAAGCAGGACAGCAACCACACCAAGAGATCAACAGACTGCCGCTACAGGCCTCATATTCCTCCACACCTTTATCCAGACCCTTTGCCGCAGCCTGTCTTTCTCAAGACCCCGAATTTTCCCAACCTCACCAAGGATGTCACACACCACTACCTGAAGGATCTTCTGCCGCAAGGAGACCTGACACCGTGCATTCCAGGTGTAGTAACGGACCACTAGACAAACTAGAAACAGAGTGTTCAAATCAAAACCAGAGCGACTTTCCAATGCCCCATACACCCACTCTGCATAAGACATGCAGTGCAGGAAAGGGATGTCCAGAGCCCTCCCCACCTCTTTATACACCTCTACATTGAAGGGACATTGAAGCAAGAAGTGGTCCATACTTTCCACCTCGCCCCCACACTCCGTCCTCGGACAACCACGGTTATCCAGAGAACGGCACTTCAAATTTCCCCTCACATAGAGCCTGCCGTGGAATGCAAGCCAGGCCTGGTCCCTAAAGTTTAAGGGAATCCTTTCCATATTTAACAATCTCAGACCCTCCCGCAAAATATGGCCTGGGCAATCCTTCAAGGCCAGAGGTGCACGGAATGCCGAGGCCACGACCCTCTCCCTCAGGAGCCTCCCAGGGAGTGACTGGACCTCCTCCACAGTCACACACCACCGCCTAAGTATCTTCAAACACGGGGCGACATAAGCCGGGAGCTTACCGTGCTTGACCCTCAGGCTTCTCACTGGCCCGCCTCTCTCCCAACAGTTCAGAAAAGGCCTAAACCAGACTTGGAAAAAACCTACCCATGCAGGCGGTCTCTCTTTCAGCATGCTAACAATCTTATGTTTAATAAACATCAGAGAGAAGAAAACAACTGGGTTGACCATACCTAGGCTACCCTCCCGTCTGGATCGATAGGTCACATCTTGCCTTACAAGGTTCAGCCTGTTTCCCCACAATAGCTGGAAAAAACAGCTGTAGACTCTCGTATAGAGAGTTTCTGGCAAGAGACAGACGAAACTGACGTACAAGAAAATGGGGACCAAGTAAGTTTTAATTAGGTCGACCCTTTCCTTTAGGGACAAACGCCACCCCTTCCAGCATCTCACTTTAACATCAGCATCTGACAGCCTAGATTCCCAATTTGCTTTGCTATAATCCTCCGGGCCAAATTCGATGCCTAGTACTTTGATCTTCTGTTGGGGCTCTGGGAAGACTTCCGGAAGCTCAAAGCCCTCACCTTCCCTGCCCATCCAGAAAACTTCACATTTATCCTGATTGATCTTGGAGCCTGATGTTTCTGCATACTGTTCCATCACCGAGACCACCTCCTGCGCCTCACTGGCCCCGAGATGAAAACAGACACATCATCAGCATAGGCCACGACCCTCAAAGGCAGCTCACCAGTTGCACCCACCGGCACCGCGCCCAACACCCCGCCATCGAGCCTCCTAATACAGGGGTCGATGGCAAAGGCATAGAGCAGAGGGCTCAGCGGAAATCCCTATCGCACCCCCGAACCGACCTCAAAGGGCCGCCCAACCCAACCATTGACCAACATGAAGCTTTCAGCCCCTTTGTACAAAGTCTGCAGCCAACCAATGAACCTCCCCTCCAGACCATACCTGTAAAGGAGATGCCAGAGGTACTTGTGGTCAACCCGATCAAAGGCCTTAGCTTGATCCAACACCAGCATTTACTTCCCACAGCCATGAGCCCTGCACCGCTCCAGAGCCTCCCGGAGAGCTAACACCACTGAGAAGGTGCTCCTGCCCTGGACCGAGCAGTGCTGCTGCCGTGAAAGTAGACCGTCTGCCACTGGCGACAAGTACCAGAAAAGGATCTTGGCCAGGATCTTTCTATCGACGTTGAGCAGGCTAATGGGGCGCCAATTCTCAATCATCATAGAATGCTTACCCTTTGACAGCAAAATCACAGCTGACTTCCTCATGGAGGGAGGGCGTGAGCCCTCTTCAAGACAGCAATTAAAAACCTCTGCCAGGAGAGGTGCCAAGCGAGATTTAAAGGTCTTAAAAAACTCTGCTGTCAAGCCATCTGGCCCCGGTGTCTTTTTATTGGCCAAACTGTCTATCACTTTGGCAACCTCTTCAACTGTGATTTCAACTGTCAAACTTGTAGGCGGAGTGTTATTTCCCAACCCTGGTGTAGAATCCAGGAAGATTGACATCCCTGTCCGGTCAAGGTGCTTCTCCTTCAGAAGATCTTCAAAAAAAGCCCTCGAGACCTCCAAGATCCCTGACCTGGATTTTGTCACGGATCCCATACTATCTTTCAGACCACTGATCATTTTGGCTGTTATGCTCTGTTTGCAGTTCTGGTAAGGGTGTGATATTTCCCATAATCCCTTTCCAGAACCAAAGAGGCATGACGATCATACTGATGTTTCCTTAAGAGAAGCTGAACCTCTGAGATTGCTCTAGAATCTCCATCCTCTGAGACAAGGCGGTCAAGCTTCCTCCGCAACTGCTGATAGGCAATGTATTTCTCAAGTTGTTTCTTCTTACCTAGGGCCTTGAAAAACCTGCCAATCCTCACTTTGGTAAGCTCCCACCACTCTGACTTACTGCCACAGAAATCCAGGATGGTCTCCTGTGCTTGAAGAAAATCCTCAAAGGATCGTCTCACTTGTTCGTCCTCCAGCAGAGCTGGATTCAACCTCCAGACACCCCTTCCCTTCAGCGGCGTTTCTGAAGCATTCAAAGCCACAGTCAATAAAAGGTGGTTGGAAAACTCCACTGCCCGACACTCAGGTGCCGAGAAAGCAGAGTTCCCCTTTAAAAAAAAACTATCTTTCCTACTCTTACATCTACCTCTTCTAAAAGCGAACCCCGTGCTGTCCGGGCAGCACTTAATCAAGGCATCCACCAGACCTGCTTCCCTGACTATTGTATTTAAAAAAACACTGTCATATCCCAACCTGTCAGTGAAGCCTTTCCTGTCTTTGAGCCTAGTGATGGAGTTAAAATCACCTCCAAAGACAACCTGCCGGGACGTAAAAAGGAAAGGCTTAATCTTTGTGAAAAGGCATTTCCTATCCCAGGTAGACTGGGGACCATATATATTAATAAGACGTAATTCCTGCCCCTTCACAAGGATGTCTAGGACCAAACACCTTCCAATCTCCACCTCAAGGACCCGCCGACACGTTACCATGCCGGAAAAAAGTACTGCAACTCCGCTGTAAGGCTCAGCCGCAAGAGACCAAAAAGAGGGGCCACACCTCCACTCTCTTTTTGCCAGATGTAAATCGGCCAGGCAATTCAGCCGGGTCTCTTGCAAAAACAAAACATTAGCTCCAATCTTGCTGAGCAAAAATAAGGCTGTACTATGAGCACTTACAGATTTAATGCTGGCAGCATTAATGGTTGCCACCTTTATCGGGGCGGGACCTGCCATTAGGAAACTTGAGATGACCGTTTCTTAACCTTTGCTTTCCCACCTTTTCCTGGAGGCCTGGACCTCTTTAGGGAACCCCCAGCATCCTCATCCTCCATCGGGGATAGGAACTCATCTATGTCCCCATCCTCCCCGGACAGAGTCCCAAACCTGTTTGTCAGATGTACCTCCTCTACGTCTAAAGAGGAGAGGGAAGATGCAGGGAAAATTAAAGGCCTATTCCTATTTCCCTTCCCCACTACAGACCACCCATCGCCCTTATTCTCTGTCCCAGACCCCTCAACCCCAAGACCTGAGCCTGAACACTCCTGTTTACCTCCTGACACCCCATCCCCTTTCACCTGACCCCTCCGTCGACGAGGGAGCAAAACTGGAGAAGAAGACCCTGAGAGCCCCGCAACTCCTGCTCCCTTAGCAGCCTCCTTGATTTTTGATTGGCCAGAGGAGGGAGACACACGAGGAGGGGCAGATGACAACTGGGAAGAGACAGAAACAGGGGGAATACTAACAACAGGGGGAATGACAGACAAATTAGGGGACACACTAGGCGCCCCTGAGGCTGGCCCAGCATCAACTGTTGGTTCAACCAAAACCCGAGCTGCCTTTACTTCCTTAGCCTCCTCAGCCTCCATTCTAGCCAGCTCTTCCATCACCCCTGGCAGGTTATGCAGAGCCTCTGGGCAATTACTGTAAGAGTGGCCCAACTCCTGACACAGATTACACCTGATTTGATTTCAGTCTTTAGCTACATGACCAACCTCTTGGCACAATGAGCATTTCAGCACACTGCACCCAGAGGCAAAGTACCCTTTGCTCCCGCATCTGTGGCATACTTTAGGCTGGCCCGCATAAAAAACTACCAGCCTATCTTTGCCAATGAAGGCTGATGATGGGATATGACTCACTATCTTACCCAGCACTCGCAGCTTCACCGCCGCTGTCCATCCCCCTGTCCATGTACCCCTGTCATCAAGCTGTTTTCTCAGTGGACTCAGCACTTCCCCGAAGCGACTCAGCCATACTACCAGGTCTGCCGCCGGTATGGACTCGTTCCTGACGAGTATTGTGACGTTTTTGACTACCTGCTGCCTGGAGACCACCTTTGGCCTCAGTCCCTCCCACCTGGGGGTATCGCTCCACCCCCCTTCATACCTCTGCCAGAACAGATCAAGGCTCTCTGGCTTCACAAAGGAAACACCATACTCGCCTGTGCCAATTGGTGCAATGAAGGCGAATATGTCCCTGGCAGAGAAGCCCATATCCATTATGCGATCTATAACCTCCCTTCTAGTGGGTGGGGGACTCCCACCCTCCCACTTTATTTGTACCACATTCCTTCTCTTTATCACTGAGCATGCCTCCCCAATCCGTACTTCTGAGGTCCTCACTGCACTCTGCCCACCTCTCACGGCTGCAGAGTAACTCAACACTGGCTTGGGAGCTGTGACAGATGCAGGGACAGAAGGATCATCTGAGCCGTGAGCTGGGACGGGTGCAGAGGCAGGACCGGGGGCGGGACCACAGGCAGGTACAGAAGCCTGGACGGTGATAGAGGCAGAAACGGGTGGGACCTTGGACGGGTACAGAGGCAGGAGCCTGGACGAGGGAATGGGCGGGACTAGCAGCGGGAGCCGGGACCAGAGTAGAGGTGGGGCCAGGAGCATGTACACCGACTGCAGCCCGGACCGGACCCCAGCGGGAGCATGGGTGGGAGCACTGACAGGGGCCGCAACCAAAGCTGCGGCAAGGACATGGGCAGGTACGGAGACGGGAACTGCCGTGGTAGGGGCGGGAACCTCAACCTGAGCCATGACCGCAGCAGGGGCGGGAACATGGGCGGGAAAAGCGGCGTGAGCCAGGATGGGAACAGAGCAAAGACCCGGAGCAGATACAGCATTGGACTCAGCTGCTGCACATACAAAGGTTCTGGGACATCTAGTACCACAATAGGCACAGCATTACCAGCA